>NW_026889800.1:4555000-4955000 GCF_033153115.1 Saccostrea echinata
TCCTATGGCAGAGAAGACTTTAACAGCTGTTTCCTGTCCCTGATATGTCATCTGATACACATTACCAAAGCCTCCATCTCCCAGCTGGTTAGCAGCTCTAAAAACAATCACAAGAGCCTTTCACAGCAATACATTTTTTATTTAACTCAAATATACTGAAATTCAGAGTCCTTGTAATTCTATCCCCTTGAAATGGACACATGCACTCAAAATGACTTAATTAAACTTCAGAGTCTGAAATAATTCATGATAATATTGTCAATGATTGTTTTGTTTGAAGAAGACAAACTGTTGTACACACGTCTCCTGGAAATCTAATTTCCTGATCAGAAGATGTGAGGGGAGATCACTCATCACAATGTCAGGGGCCTGAAATTAGAAATCATTTACAGATTTATAGCTACATTGTCAAGGCCCTAGCTGTGATCAGAAATTATTTTACATCATTATAATTAAAGTGTTAATTTCAAGCACATAGCAACAGAGTTCACAATTCTTTACTGCAATACATGTATTCATGAAACATTTCAAAACAAAATTTTCCATATAAAATTAAGGATCCATTTAAGAATCTTGTTAAAATTTCATTAAAACTTGAAAACTTTTTGAGACATTTTTGAAGCAAATAAACATTTTTTTATGTTCTCAACCGACACGCTCTGAGAGATACATAGATAACACATTTTGTAATAAAGACATCAATTATTACACCGATTTCACTTACAAGTTGTGAGAGAGACACCAGATTATTACACTGGTCACATATCACTTCATTACTGCTCTCTGATGTTTGTAACAAGTCCTCTACCTTAAAGAAGTGGGGTGGATCTCCTTAAATGAAAAAAAAAAAATTGAAAGTACATATACTTATTAGAATTTCAATATTGCTATGTTTTATTATTACCACATGTTGATTCTTTTTTTCTTTAAAAAGCTAAAGAAATCCTAGCAAGCCACTGATTGGTTCCTGTGACATCATAATGGAGATATCACGCTTCTCATATTAAGATGTCACAATAAACAAAAGGGTTTTTTTTTAGTAATATACATACATGTACACTGTTATACTAACTCTATGAAATCTGTCATACATACTTGTACACATGAAACAAGGAACAAACTTCTCTAGGAGGTCTTGTCCCTGCATCGGGTCAATGGTGGTCAGACCTGGGTACCATTCCTCTATTAGGCCATCAATGTGGTCTACTACTAAACCGAGGATCCTGTTAATAAAACAACCAACAACATGTGATCAACTACTTATTCTAGAATCCTGTCAAAAAACAGCCAACAATCATGTGATTATGTAAATAAAACAGACAAGAACATGTGATCAACTACTAAACATAAAGGATCCTATAAATATAACAGCTAACAACATGTGATTAACTACCAAACATAGGATCCTGTAAACAGCTAACAACAAGTGATCAGCTACCAAACATAGGATCCTGTAAACAGCTAACAACATGTGATTAGCTACCAAACATAGGATCCTGTAAACAGCTAACAACATGTGATCAGCTACCAAACATAGGATCCTGTAAACAGCTAACAACAAGTGATCAGCTACCAAACATAGGATCCTGTAAACAGCTAACAACAAGTGATCAGCTACCAAACATAGGATCCTGTAAACAGCTAACAAGTGATTAACTACCAAACATAGGATCCTGTAAACAGCTAACAACAAGTGATTAACTACCAAACTTTGGATCCTGTAAATATGACAGACAAGAACAAGTGATCAGCTACCAAACCTAGGATCCTCTAAACAGCCAACAACATATAATTAACTACCACACTTAGGATCCTGTAAATATGACAGACAAGAACATGTGATCAGCTACCAAACTTAAGATCCTGTAAACAGCCAACATGTAATTAACTACCAAACTTAAGATCCTGTAAACAGTCAATAACATATAATTAACTATCAAACTTAGGATCCTGTAAATATGACAGACAAGAACATGTGATCAGCTACCAAACCTAAGATCCTGTAAACAGCCAACAACATATAATTAACTACCACACTTAGGATCCTGTAAATATGACAGACAAGAACTTGTGATCAGCTACCAAACCTAAGATCCTGTAAACAGCCAACAACATATAATTAACTAACACACTTAGGATCCTGTAAATATGACAGACAAGAACATGTGATCAGCTACCAAACCTAAGATCCTGTAAACAGCCAACAACATATAATTAACTACCAAACTTAAGATCCTGTAATCAAAACAATCATAATATCACATATTTATTATACTGAATATAAAATTGTTTAATCAGATCTACATGTTATTTACATCCAGTGTTTGAAACTCACTATGAAATTGGCTAGGCTGACCACTAGTAAAAGTTGTCAGCCCTGCCAAAGATCTACTAGCCCTGAGAAAATAACTACCTCTTTCAATATCATGTTTATAATTTGGATCCTGATAATATAACTGGCCAGTTCTACCAGCACTATTATTTGACATGAGACAGATTTATCAATCTCAATTTTAATTGGTTTACACTCCCAGTTGGGTGTTGATACTAGCAAATTGTTTGCCAGCAGTGAAATTTATGCTTCTCAGGTGGCCAGGCACACGATTATTTCACACACTGTTTACATCATACAGTCTTCAAACATTTCGATGATTTCATTTAAATATCTGAGGTCAGAATATAAAATTACACACTGTAAATCTTTGTAATGGACTGCAGATAAACTTACATTCTCCCTTGTCCAGAAATAGGCACTGTTATAGCTATTTCTTCCTTGTTTCCTGAAATCCCCTCAGAATCCACTAAACAGAATGTCTCCTATAAAGTCATCACAATTATCTTAATCATAATTCAGGAACATGTAATAATGAAATCTTGATTCATCATTTATTCACTTCTCCAGTAAATTTCAACAAGAGGCCCAGGAATCACATCGCTCACCTGAGCACTGTGGCTAGGAAAAAAGCAAATATCAATTTAGTATTGAAAATCTTTAATGCATAAGTGGCCCCTACCTAACCCAAAAAGAGAGTGGGGGTATTAATTGAACAAAATTGAATATACACTAACTAAGGATGCTTACATATTTTTTTTGACTTACTGTGACTTTTTTCCCTACAAGTTTGAAATTTCATTGTGGCCCAATCCTATCCCTGGGGGTTATTGATTTGAACAAACTTGAATTTACACTATCTTAGGATGCTTCCATATAAATATGACCAACCATGGCTTTGCTGTTCTTGAAAAGAAGATTTTTAAAGATTTTTCCTATATATTCCTATGTAAAACTTTGATCATCTGTTGTGGCCCCACCCTATCTCTGGGGGTCATGATTTGAATAAACTTGAATCTGCACCACCTGAAGATACTTTCACATATATATGACCAATCATTGCTTTGCTGTTCTCAAGAAGAAGATTTTTCCCATATATTCCTATGTAAAACTTTGATCGTCCATTGTTGCCCCACCCTACCCCCGGGGGTCATGGTTCGAATAAACTTGAATCTACACCACCTGAAGATACTTTCACATAAATATGACCAATCATTGCTTTGCTGTTCTCAAGAAGAAGATTTTTGAAGATTTTTCCTATATATTCCCATGTAAAACTTTGATCATCCATTGTGGCTCCACCCTACCCCCGGGGGTCATGGTTTGAACAAACTTGAATCTGTACCACCTGAAGATCTTCCAAATATATATGACCAATCATACCTTTGCTGTTCTTGAAAAGAAGATTTTTGAAGATTTTTTGTATACACTCCTATATTAAACTTTGATTGTCCATTGTGGCTCCACTCTACCCTGGGGGTCATGATTTGAACAGACTTGAATCTACACCGCCTGAAGATCTTCCATATATTTGCAGATCTTGAGAAGAAGATTTTTACAGATTTATCCTATATATTCCTATGTAAAACTTTGATTGTCCACTGTGGCCCCACCCTACCCCTATGGGTCACAATTTGACAAATTTGAATCTACACTATCTGACAATGATTCCACATGAGTTTCATCTTTCTTGGCCCATTGGTTCTTGAGAAGAAGATTTTTCAATGTTGCCATTAATTTTTTGCTATCTCGTAATTATCTCCCCTTGGAGGAGGGCATGGTCCTTCATTTGAACAAAATTGAATCCCCTTCACCCAAGGATACTCTGTGCCAAGTTTGGTTGAAATTGGCCCAGTAATTCTAGAGAAGAAGATGAAAATGTGAAAAGTTTACGACAACGCCAACGACAACAGACAATGGACAAATTTCGATCAGAAAAGCTCACTTGAGCCTTTGGCTCAGGTGAGCTAATAAAAATCTGATTTAAAAAAAACCCTTACTCTACTCCAGAACATGAAAATGCCCTTATTCCAGTAAGTCAAGGCTGGTTCATGTCCTCCAACCAACACCTTAAACAAGATGCATGGAAATGTTAAAGTACCATGACCTTGAATAGCTTTGTCCACTTGTTCATGACATATTTCACAATAAAATTATTTGTATATCTATATCTGGTACAAAGTTGATTTCAAAATAATTCATAGTTTTCAACTAAGACACAGGGGCTGACAAATAGATTTTTTAAGTACTTGCCCATGGGCGAGTACATGGTCAAAATTCACTTGCCCTACCTGAATTTTTACTTGCCCCACCATAAACTATGAAAATAGGAAGACAAAAAATGATTATTACAAGTGCTCATTTCCACTTAAAACTAAAACTTGTTATTTTTTTTCATGAAAAAGTCACTTGCCCTCGGGCAAGTGGTTAATAAAAATTCACTTGCCCATCCCTAAAATTCACTAGTCCCGGGCGTCGGGCAATGGGATTTGTCTGCCCCTGAAGACATGCATGAATGTAAACTTAAAATATTATTCATAATAAATTTATTTTCTGCCAGACATTGTATGGTACATGAATTCTATAAACAAATCACAGACTGATTTCTATTACATTTTGTGACAATAAGACTGTACCTCTGTGACCTGACTTTTAGAGAAGACAATTAGGCGAGTGATGAGTCGAGACCACATTCCTAAAGGGACGTAAGCCATCATATAGTAACGACAGATTTTGTCTGGAAAAGAGAATGACAGAAAACAGTCACTAACTGAAAATACCACTAGAGCATAATTAATGGACAGCATTTAAAACATTGGTATACGGTAAACCATCTTCCTTCAAAATTATATTTGTATCTTCTATGAAATTTTGATAATAAATACATGTATACATGCAGCAATTTTGTTAATAAATACATGTATACATGCAGCAATTTTGATTTACAACTTTTCTATACCAAGCTGTCCTTTTTTTTAATAAGATTAAACATAAATGTTCAATGATGATGGATTTCTGTGACTTTCCTGTCCTCTCACAGGAAACTTGAGAACACTGATACCTAGACATGGCAAGCTGGTTAAGAAGTTACAATCTTATACAGCTGTACTCAAGACAGATTATTTAAATGGTAACATTCTTTTATATTATTTCAGAGATATAAATAAATTTTAAAGTAACATTATTGCACTACAATATATAATCAGACAACTATGAATATGTAAAAGATCAAGACTACCTTTTTTGGATAACATTGGCATATTGAGATGAGGCTTCTTTTCTGGCAGGTGGCAAGGAATCAGAAGCTCTTCATCAGAGTATGGTAGAGCTATCTCAAATCTTATTAGAAAATTTTTTAACTCATCACACAATTTGCAGTGCAGACAGGGATCGACATTAACGGTTGTCCGATTGCCCGGGACAAGTAAATTATCAGTTCGGGCAAGTGAAATTGTCGACGTACTTGTCCGATCGGGCAAGTGATTTTTTTTTATACAGATGTACATATTTATTTAGTTTACATTAATTTATAAATAAAACAATAAATTGAACACTTGATTTCCGCAACTGACAATGTTTTTGCATTCAGAATTCCTTGCTAGCGTTTCTGGATTATACCGTTCATTTAAAAATCGGGTTCGTTATTTTCTTTCGTAGTATAATACGCTCTACGTCTAACAAAATTGTGTAAACTTCTTATAAGGAAATTAGATTATTTATTCACGCACAGAATGTAAGTACAGTGTAACACGGTGTATCGTGATCAAGATAAGATGTATGTTTCGTAGCAACTATCTTCCTTTAGCTTTGCTTCACAGTTATCTCTGAAAATCACGATTCACAAAAGGATCCTACCGAAAATAATTTTTTAAAATATGAATTATATTAAAAGGAAAAGGGGGTTATTGCTGCATGGCAGTGTGTGTTAACAGGTTGAATTTACAAGTACAGTGGTATACATTTATGTACTAATGCAGCACCGAAATTTTGTTCACGTAGCTCAACTTGTCAAATTGACAGTAGTGTATTTGGTCACATTTTTTATATCATAACGTTTACAGTAATAAATAATTTTCTTCTCAAGTTCTTTCTTAATTTTGGGCAACCAAGTTTTTCATTCGGACAAGTCAAAGTTTGAGATCACTTGCCCTTCGGGCAAGTGAATCTGAAAGTTAATGTCTATCCCTGGCAGAAAAGAATCAGTCAAATTGTTGACACCCCCCCTTTTGGTACTTATACAATCTTTGTTTTCTGCATAATCTTTTCAGATACACAATTTTTAACTGCATTGCATTATGAAATAAAATTAGATATGTTAAATGAACTTAACTGATGCCAATGTAAAGAAATTATTTCATTAAATGATTGACTTAGAGGCACTCTTAGACTTATCTATACAAAACAGAATATAAAATAAAAAGACATGTCATTGACTGACTTTTCAAGTAGCCTTAAATACTGTGGAATCAGATCCCTGGGAAACACAAAATTTTCCACTTTCTTCCCTGTAAACAGCAAATTCACATCTTTTTTTCTTAAAATCTACAAAGACAAAAAATATACACATAATAAGCAGAAATTTAAGCAAGGATTCAATTTTGGCATTTTTAGCAAGGTTGTTGAGATCGCTAAAATTCAATATCGCTAACAATTCATTTCACATCGAAGGTTATCCTTATCTTACAATAGATATGTATCAAAAAATTGCTAAAATTACTTCTCGCTTAAATAAAATATTTACTTTTTTAGGAAATATTGCTAAATTTGCATCTTGCTAAAAATTCACTTATACGGTATTACACCAGACAGCTGTATACAATTAAGTACAATGAATTAATAAAACATGAATGTGAACCCACATTTGATAATTCAGTTGATCTTTTTTTTTGATTTAATAATACTTACCCCATTCTTGATGAATGGATTGATCTGATGTACGTTGACGACCTGTGCCATCATCCTACACAGCCAACCGGGGTCAATAAAATAATAGTCTCTTAGATCTAGGGCTTTCTCTGGGTAATGCAACAGTACTCCACATTCATGTAAAAACCTCACGGCCTGTAAAATATATAATTCATGTAGCTGTCCTAGGTTCAGCCTGTGAAATACAGTTCACATATAAATCTCAGTCTGAAAAATTAAGTTCATGTAGAAATCTCACAGCCAGTGAAATATAGCACATGTAAAAGTCTACCAATATGTGTTCAGAAAAAACGTTAAGCAAGAACAACAAATAGACAAATCCAAAGGTAAAAACTTTAGTCTTTCAAACCTACTTATCCATCAATAAGATACCTGATGTAATTCCTCTTCATCCAGATCCAGGGCCGCGTCCTGAACAATCTTCAACATCTGGTTGTGTTTTATCACAGGGAACGAACTCTCTACCTTCTTTGTCTCTGCCAGTAAATCAGCTAATTTCTAAAACATCAATAGGATTTTAGGGGCATACAACATACATGTATCAATCAGTCATATAATTGTTATGGCTGTAGTAATTTTTTACCAATGAGTTAACTCTTTATACTGACTTTATGCTCAGTGGCCTATTTCAGTATTGTAAAAAACAGGTTTGGGGTTCATATTCCTGTAAGGATTTACAGAATTTAATATTTTCAGATGTGTGTTTCTACACGACATTGGAACCTGCCTCAGCTGGTTGTTAAAGCTAGAAAACTCTTCAGAGAGATTCTTTAACACTCCAATGGGTAATGGAATGGGTATGGACATTATACACTTAAACTTAATTCTTTAAAAATTTATAGTCATTCTACAACACACATTAATCTAACTGACCACATAGCTGGCAGGTACTTTCTGTCCCATCACAAACTGTCCTCTGACCTTGTACCTGAAAAAGAACAAAGATAATTAGTACAAAAACAGTCTTCTTAAGTGTCATCATCTGTTTTACTTCATGTTTACCTTATCTGTAACAAGTACTACCGTATTATCAAAATTACACTTTAAAAAATCAGGCAAATTTAGTTAGGATTTCTTAGCAAGACAGTGTTTTGATCAATAACATAATCTATCACTAAATCCTTTTTCTTTTTTCATACTTACATAGTGATGACTACAAGTTTTATTTATGCTAACAGTTCGGTAAATCAACAAATACTGTTTTAGTCTGTTTATACTCACTCATCTACAACTTTTTTGATAATTTCTCTCAGCTGATCTATAGTTGGATTTTCTGTGGTACATATCACTGGTTCACAGTGTTTGACTTCTGGATATCCTAAAACAAGAAATACATAAACCATAACAGACTTAAAGGATACTGTAGATCACCAAACACCTTATTTTCAGGGAACTTTTTGGTATTAAGGGGGGATTCTTCTCTTATTCTACTCATATTTCTTGTATTTAAAAATTAATGAAATTTTCATAGATTCAAGAAGACAATATCACTAAGTGATGGTATCAATTAGATTAAATTTGACCGTTTTATTTTAGAAACAAGGTCAGGTCAAGGTCATTATCTTTTTCCTTGACATTTAGAGTAAAAAAAAATACTGTTGCTAATCATATGATGCCTACTATTTTAAAAGATAAAATGTTTTTCTTTTTGCACAAAAAGATGTTACCATATCAGGTCTATCAGATGATTCTACCAAATTAATTGACATTAACTTATATAGATATTGGCTGATTCGGATTTCCTCTGTTTTTCTTAATTTTTTAGGATATATTAGTTATTTTTATATACTTCTTATATTTAAATATTTCTTATTTTTACATATGGTAAAGTAGTCATATAAATATACAAAATGATACAAAAACAAAAAGCTTTGACCGTTTAGTAAGGCCAAACAAAAAAATATGTGTGGTTCCGGTTACACCTCCAAAAAAATTAGGGTAGGTAGGTAGGTTTTTTTTTTTTTTTTTTTTTTTTTTTTTTTTCTTACAAAATGATTTTTCTAAATAATTCCTATCACTGCTTTGCAAGTGGCGTTTAGATGTGGCATGATAATATACAAGTCAACATTGGTAGGGACACCCTAGTTACAAATATGAAACAAATATTTTTAAATCAAAAATAATAAACACTCTTATAATCTTATTAATTTCTTTTTTGTAAAAAAAAAGTTTGAGGCGAACATCCTTTTTATAAATGAAATTAATGACTTTTATCCAGAGTAATTCTTATTTTATTTAATAATAAATTTTGAATTATAAACTAGAAAACAGGCATAGAGTACTGCTAAGAGCTGTCAGAGGAAATATATTTAATATTGTGAAAATGTTAAATTCTTACAATGAACATTTTTTGCCTCATTGAAGACTTTATACTTCCAAGCTCATTTCTCATATATATATTGGTACTATGTGAGTTGACTTTATTCAGGTAAAATCAGCTGTCTTGTTTTTCACTTTCCCTCAACTGTTTTTTGTTCTACTTTTGGTTTAAAAGAAACGATCCTGATTTAAATTATTTCATAATTTACAAGTTAATCTATCTTACACATGCATTGGGCTAGTTCTTGCGTAATCAATGCAATCAAATGATGTTTTCTCATGCCCTAACTCCCAAAGGCATATTACCTGGCCAGCTGTCTGTGAACGTAGATTTATTTCATTTTGGCAAGCAAAAACAAAACAAAGCAAAAAAACATGGTGCTGAAAAAAAGGAATGATTCTGCGCTATGCTAACTTGCTTTAGATTTAACACTATCAATTGAACACTTGTAAGTGTTGAAACGATCTTTTGCGTGGTGGCCGCCATTGCTAAAACTAAAACTAATCCCGGAGCCCATCATGGAAAGCTGGGAAAATTCCGGAAAAAAAACAAAAGAAAATTGCCGGAAAAAAAGTTTAGGGTTGGGGGTGTAAAATAGGGATGGTCGGGTAACCGGAACCACACATATTTTTTTAATTGGCTTAAGAGAGAAAAAAAACTTTTAACTGATTTTTTGCTCAAATCTGTTGTAAGGTTGGAGGCTTTCAAAAGCTAACAAGATTGTAGTTCATTTAGAAAACCATTTTTATTTGCTATGCTTTAAAACTTTAGGGCATTATTATTAATTTTAGTTACATATCAAAATTTCTTCAGGTCTTTGATTGTTTAAAAACATTAACAACATGTAATGTTCTGTAAGTGATTTTGATAGGCAGAAAAGGAGATATTTTCATACGCCGCAGTTGCGCCAAAAATATAGTCCCTTATGGATTTCAAACCCAGTTTACCATTTCTATTTAAAATTGTACAATTATGATAAGTAAAGAAAGATATGATCTTTTAAATGCATTACAGCTAAGTTTATAAGACATTCAAGCAAATATACTTGGAATATTTCATCTTGTCAGAAACCAGACAAGAATCCCTCCTTAATGAATGAAACAAAAATTTTCATGAATTTTTTTTTATTGGTGTATATAATTATTCTTTAATAAAATAAATATACTTTATATAACGAAAACTAAATTTTGGCAAGCAGATAGTCTCACATAAATACATGAAAAATACAGTGCTCAACATGAATAACAAGAGGCCCATGGGCCACATCGCTCACCTGAGCACACTGGCTAGGCAAAAGCACGAGTTCAGTATTGAAAAGATTACCACCGCGGGGGGGAGGGGGGGGGCTTGAATTTTAAACTACCTGATGATGCTTCCATGTCAATATAACAAATGGCTTTCTTGTACTTGAGATGTTCAAAAAAAATTTCCCATATATTCCTTTGTAAAAATTTTATCCCCCATTGTGGCTCCTCCCTATCCCAGGGGTCATCATTTGAACAAATTTGAATCTACACTACCTGATGATGCTTCCAAGATATTATCCTATATATTTCTATTTAAGACTTTGATCCTCCATTATGGCCCCACCCTACCCCCGGGGGTCATGATTTGAACAAAATAAAATCTACACTACCTGAGGATGCTTCCACATAAATATGATCAATCAGGGCTTTGCTGTTCCTGAGAAGATTTTTATAATTTTTCCTAAATATTTCTATGTAAAACTTTGATAGTCAATCATGGCCCCGCCCTACCCCCGAGGGTCATGATTTGAACAAACTTGAATCTACACTACCTGAGGATGCTTCCAAAAAAATATGACTCATCATGGCTTTGCTGTTCTTGAGAAGAAGATTTTTGAAGGTTTTTCCTAAATATTTCCATGTAAAACTTTGATCCTCCATTGTGGCCCCGTCCTACCCCCGGGGGTCATGATTTGAACAAATTTGAATCTACACTACCTGAGGATGCTTCCATATGAATATGACTCATTATGGCTTTGCTGTTCTTGAGAAGAAGATTTTTAAAGGTTTTTCCTATATATTTCTATGTAAAACTTTGATCCTCCATTGTGGCCCTGCCCTACCCCCGGGGGTCATGATTTGAACAAACTTGAATCTACACTACCTGAGGATGCTTCCTTATAAATATGACTCAACATGTCTTTGCTGTTCTTGAGAAGAAGATTTTTAAAGGTTTTTCCTATATATTTCTATGTAAAACTTTGATCCTCCATTGTGGCCCTGCCCTACCCCCGGGGGTCATGATTTGAACAAACTTGAATCTACACTACCTGAGGATGCTTCCTTATAAATATGACTCAACATGTCTTTGCTGTTCTTGAGAAGAAGATTTTTAAAGGTTTTTCCTAAATATTTCCATGTAAAACTTTGATCCTCCATTGTGGCCCCGTCCTACCCCCGGGGGTCATGATTTGAACAAATTTGAATCTACACTACCTGAGGATGCTTCTATATTAATATGACTCATTATGGCTTTGCTGTTCTTGAGAAGAAGATTTTTAAAGGTTTTTCCTATATATTCCTATGTAAAACTTTGATCCTCCATTGTGGCCCCGCCCTACCCCCTGGGGTCATGATTTGAAGAAACTTGAATCTACACTACCTGAGGATGCTTCCACATGAGTTTCATCTTTCCTGGCCCTGTGGTTCTTGAGAAGAAGATTTTTAAAAGATGCTATTAATTTTTCACTAATTCTTTATTATCTCCCCTTGGAAAAGGGCGTAGCCCTTCATTTTAACAAACTTGAATCCCCTTCACCCAAGGATACTTTGTGGCAAGTTTGGTTGAAATTGGCCCAGTGGTTCTTGAGAAGAAGTCGAAAATGTTAAAAGTTTACAGACAGATGGACAGACAGACAGACGGACAGCTAGACAGACGGACGCCGGACAAAAAGTGATCAGAAAAGCTTACTTGAGCCTTCGGCTCAGGTGAGCTAAAAGTGATTTACAGCATTACATGTGCATTGATAGACATGACACTATAGGGACCAGTTTTGCTTGGTAGAGTTCCAACTTGTTGCAATTACGTACTGACCTCCTTTAGAAATGATATAGTTGAGTCTCTCGGTCATCATGTCTACCAGTTCTGGGCGTTTTTCCTCAGGGACCTTGTCTAGGTGGGTCATCACCACGACAACAGGACACCCTGGGGCTCTTGCCTGGATGTTACATAACCATGGCTTCAGTTGGTCAATTTCAGATGTCCCCCCTTTTATATTACACACTACCTACAGAGTACAAATCAAGTTAAATATAGTTACTGTAGCCCAAGTAAAGTCATACTATTAGTAAAGTAAAAACCTGACATTCACATGTATAGAGACTGAGTTTAGCTTCATTTTGAACTTTTAACTACACAACTAAATGTAAACAACTTCTGCATAAATACACCAGGAACTCGTCAGATACTTTCCCCAAAAAATTGTCATTTTTTTGGAATTTGCACAAGCTTAATGCCAAAAAATGTCAATAGTGACAAAACTGAGTTCATTAAAGGGGCGTGGACACTGATTTGAAGTTATTTTTTTTCAAATTTTCTGCATAATATCATGACTTTTATGTTGCTATAGGATTTCACGCAGAACTATATATTAGAAGTGTGTTCAGAAACTTTTTTTTATCTGGAAATTATTGAAACTGCAAATTTTGGGACACATTTGATTGACACATCCTTGCACTATCACAAAGTGAACTTTAACCTTACTACTTAAGAAAAGTAGAAATTTTGCTGTGTATATGTATTAATGTATTCATGAAAAAATATTAAAACTATAATCCACAAAATTCAGAGTAGAAAGTGAAAAAGCAAAACCAACTCACCAGTATTGTCAGTCCGTGCTCACTGATGTGTGCAGAGTTTAACAATTAAATTGAACATACCCAGTGAAATGTAAACATTAACAATAACAGAGCTTGTGCAGTGTTTACAAAAACAGATGTTTGACGTGATGTAAAGAAGAATGTCACTGTCATTGAATTCTAAGAAAATTCATTCAAGTTCAGTTCATTTAATGGGTTTTATTTTTTTGAATAAGCATAGAAATTTAAAATGTAAACAATGCAACTGTGTCCAGGCCTCTTTAAGCTAAAGCTAGTCTAAGATTCTTTTGATTATCCCTATGCATTGAATGGCTTTGAAGTACATTAATTTACACAATAAATGTTTGACATAATAAAACATGGGGCTGATAAAAGAGGAGATAACTCTACCAGATAGAGGGCTCTGTTGGACAGATAACACTGATGTGTGCTGTAGAACTCTTCCTGTCCCGCAAAATCCCAGGTACTCAGGGTGTATGTTACTGTGCCCTTGTTTTCACGACGTCTCTCATACCTAGAGAACAGATTAATGCCTGATTAAATCAATGTGAAAATACCAGTGTTCAAGTTCAAAGGTATATATAAATTCTACAAGAATTACATAGATTCAGATATTAACTGCAGTAAAAACATATGCATTCAAAGATTATAAAGCACACCTCAATGAATATTATCTAATTAAATGTACAAGTAAGGCTAAGTCTCACTAAAGTTGATTTTTTTTTTACAGTGTGCATCCTTAAATGGTCTGGATAGGACTTATAGTTACTTGGGAATGAACCTACTAAAAACTTAATTAAACCTGAATATTTTTCTATTGAGTGTTCGCTGAAAATGCAGTATCTGAAACCTGACTGGTACACTGAAACAAACGGAATGCATCATCAATAAAGCTGTGATCAATATAGGCCATAGAGTTACTTGGAAATAAATGATCTCCTCCAAAAACTTAAACCTTGGAGATCAGTCTGATCGCTCCCCCAACTTAGTAAAGGTCAGCTGAAAATGTCTACATACAAACAGATGGACAAAAGGACAGTCAGACAAGGTTATTACCATATACCTCCACAAAATTCTTTTATAGGTGTATATATTAAAGAAACTGAATTCAAGTACAGGCAATCATTATATCTTTGTCCTGATTGACATATTTAACTTTGTCAAAAATATCAATACCCTGGATAACTCTAGCAGCATTTAAATCACATGACAGGAATTAAGACTAGGAAGTTAAATGTTAATTAAACAGTAGCTATATAAGGAAACCATCTTAGATTTACAGGTGAGATCTTTCAGAATTGTAAGCTTTGATAATGATTTTTCAGATTGAATTCTCTTGGTGTATAATTCAATATTTGTTTCATTCAAAAGTTCAAAACTTAACATCAAATTTATCCATCATAAATTGTTTTTAAGAATTTATAAATGTCTTAAGCAAAAGGGTACAGGTGGGTTAATATCATATTATACCAACGATTTGAAGAGGTAGAATTCTGTTCAAGGACAAGATGGGTTTTTGGACCCTGGATTGGGGTTTCTCTTAGAACAAGACAATAGTTCATGATCAGAAACCTGTTGTCATTCTGGTTACAAAATAAGTATTGATTCTAAGTGATAGGAATACAGAGGTCACAGGAAGATCACATTTTTACAAAATACAAAATTCTGTGAGACAGTCAGAGTTAATTTTTAATCAAGATTTTTCTATGTGGGTGTCAAAGATCAGATTTATCCATGATGGTATTAAACAGTCTTTTCTTCATCAATTTAATGCAGCACACATTTTATACAGGAGTGGTGTGCCTATAAGGGCAACTGTACAATACATTTAATCACAAATATTTCCTGATTTTTAGTTGTATACAAAATACATTAAAACAAAATCATGAATCTAGATATATTATGTACCTGTCAGGGTATTTCATAATAGTCCTTACATCATAGAATTAAAAATAAAAGAATTGAATGCATGCTTGATTCTGAATGTACTTCCCTTTAAATTTTACAATGTTGATTTTCACAATATATTTTCAATATATGGAGTTTCAACTTTGCTTTCACAAACACTTGGATCTTTTTAAGAACAATCTGTAAGGCTTACGGGCCTCAATGCTCAATAGGACTTCTCAGTTGAATCAATGATTGTAACTCCACTGTGTTAGGAAAGGCAAGCTATAAGATAGAGGCCCAAGAGCCACAAAGCTCACACGAGTCACTTTGGCTTTGCTCTAATTATTGACATCATCAGATTTTTGAAGAATTTTTTTTTTTCGTCTCTATTCCCAGGAAAAATTTGACAACATATTGTGGCCCAATCCTAGCTCAAATGGGTCATGTCTTAACCAAACTTGAATCAATACAACTTTGATATGCTTCAATATCAGTGTGCCTATAACCCTGGCTGTTTTGGAGATTTTTTGTCCTCTCTATACATTTGATATCCAACTTTAGTCGTACTACCTATCCTTACCCCAGGCTCCATAAATTAAAAAGAAAATTTTTAACAAGATGTGTTTGTAAAACACTGATGCCCCTGTATGGCAGCTTATGCTGAAGGTTAAAGTTTCTCAAATGCAAGTCAAACTCCAGGTCAAGAGATCAAAAATGTTGGTACCCAAAAAAAGGTCTTGTCTCAAGGAATATACCTGTGAAACATGAAAGCCCTAGCACCAACCATTGAAAAATTATGGAGAAGGTTAAAGTTTTTTAAAAGTAAGTAAAACATCAAGGTTAAATGGTGCCCAAGGGAAGGTCTTGTCACAAGTGATACACATGTTCATGAAATGTGAAAGCCCTAAAACCAAACATTCAAATTATGGCCAAGTTTGAAATTTTTTAAAAGTAGGTCAAACTCCAAGGTCAAAGTCAATGCCAAAATTTTTGGTATCCAAAGGAAGTTCTTGTCACAAGGCATACAAAAACCCTAGCACTAACTGTTTCAAAATTATGGCCAAGGTTTAACTTTTTCAAAATTAAAGTAGGTCAAACTCCAAGGTCAAAGTCAAAAGGTCAAAGTTGTTGGTATCCAAAGGAAGTTCTTATCAAAAGGAATATACATGTGAAGTATGAAAGCCCTAGCACCAACTGTTCAAAAGTTATGGCCAAGGCTAAAGTTTTTTTTCAAAAGTAGGAAAAACTCCAAGGTCAAGGTCAAAGGGTCCAACTTGTTGGTATCCAAAGGAAGGTCTTGTCACAAGGAATACACATGTGAAGTTTGAAAGCCCAAACATTAACTGTTCAAAAGTTATGGCCAAGGTTAAAGTCTCATTAAATATTGCAAAAGTAGATCAAACTCCAAGGTCAAGGTCAAAGGGTAAAATATGATGGTACCCAAAGAAAGGTCTTGTCACAAGGAATACACAAGTGAAAAATGAAAGCCATAGCTCCAACCAATCAAAAGTTATGGGCAAGGTTAAAGTTTTTGCAGACAGACAGAAGGACGGAACAAAAACTATATGCTCCCGAATCTTCGATTACGGGGCATAAAAACCTGAATCCAAACAACTTGGAAATGTTTGCTTATTAGTATATTTTAGTAAATCTCTGTTTTTATCATTTCTCATGCAAACTTAGAACCTTAATTTAGCCCCATCCTAGTACCAGTGGCCTATCAGATTTGAAAAGACTTGAATCCACATTTCTTTGGAATGCTTGCATATTAATATGATGGATCATATCCCAGTGGTTCCAGAGTTGTTCATCTTTATCAGTCTTTGATAAAAATTCCATTTTTATAAATACTATGTACAGGTATCATAAATTAAACCTCTTTAATTTAATAAATTCAACAATCTGTTCCAACCTTACTTATCCATGCCAAACTATAGAAATGGTCGATACAATGACCTTGTCAGCAAATACAATTTATCATTGAGTCAAATGCTGACTGACGTTTTTCATACTAATTGTTAGGCCATTATTTACACACTGAATTGTCCATGGAATTTCCAGTTATTTCCCGATCATGACAAGGAGCACGCGGCGGGTGTGACTGGTTGGCAGGGGATGCTCACTCCTCCATGGCACCTGATCCCACCCCTGATGTTTGGAGGTCCGTGTTTGCTCTGCTCCTACTTTGTATTGTTTAATGGACTTTTGAGCTTGAATACTGTTTGTTATTTCCATATTTCATTAAATAATGTCTCTTGTTTCCAAGTCTTAAAAATCTTAATATATGAAACGACATCGCTCAATAGTTATGACAGTACTTCATAATTTCTTTTACAGCATTGTCCTCATCATGTGACTGAGATACCTATTATGGACCCCCTGGACAGAGCTCAATTACTCCTCTACTGTGATCTGTGTCAAACAACTGCATTACAGAGTCATTGTGAACTTTGTCAGATTAACCTGTGTAAGGCCTGTGTAGCGGAGCATCTCTCTGATTCATCCCAAAGACACAACGTTGTACCATACAAAGACAGAACTTCTACTCCTAACTACCCAAAATGTCAAAATCACACCCAGAAACACTGTGAACTTTACTGTGAGAAATGTGACATTCCTGTCTGTTCTACCTGTATCTCCTCTGGGAAACACAAAGGACATGACAAATCAGATATTCTGGTGAAAGTAAGTTTTAAAACAAAAAATTTAGAAAAAGACTTGATAGAACTGGAGAAAAGAATTTATCCTGCATATGAAGAAATAGCATTAGACTTAAATTTTGAAATTGTAAACTTAGAAAAACATTACGAGAAACTGAAAACAGCTGTCACCAAACAAGGAGAAGACTGGCACTTAGAAATTGATATCATTGTGAATAAACTAAAATCTGAAATTGATGAAATGAAAAATAAACAATTGGCTGCTCTAAAAGAACAGGAAAATGAAATCAAGCAAAAAACTCTCGAACAAAAACAGAGTGTATTTGATCTGAAGAAAATACTGGACTCCAATGATGTCTCTCTGATATCTATGTACAAATCCAGGAATGCTGAATTCAGACGTTTACCTCCTAAAGTTGATATAGCATTACCAAGTTTTTCTTTTCATCAGATCGACACAGAACAGCTCTATCAAATGTTTGGTTCTCTGTCAGCATTATCCATGACAACAGAAGAACATGGCTACACAATGAATACATCAGAGGCTGTATCCTGTCCTCCAGTCAAACCACTGCTTGATAAACCAGAAGTTGTCACAACCATAGACACCGGGTACAATCTATACAGTGTTACCTGTCTCAGGGATGAAGAAATCTGGACAAGCGGTTATGACAAAGTCATAAAACTCTACAACCTCCAAGGTAAACTACTCAAGTCAATTCAAACCAAATCAGGAAACTGGCCACAGGACATAGCAGTGACAAGGAGTGGAGATATAGTTTATACTGACCTTAAAACAAGAACTGTCAACCTAGTGAAGAATGAACAGATACAGGAAGTGATCAGACTACAGGGGTGGACACCTTGTCATGTCTGTAGTACCTCCTCTGGTGACCTCCTGGTTACTATGGTCAGTGATGATGAAGAACAATCTAAAGTTGTCCGTTTCTCTGGATCCACACAAAAACAAACCATTCAGTTTGATAATGAAGGTAAACCTCTGTATTCATTTGGAATCTCTTGTTACATTAAATACATCAGTGAGAACAGGAACCTGGATATCTGTGTGTCTGACTGTGGAGCTAGAGCAGTAGTGGTGGTCAATCAGGCCGGAAAACTCCGATTTAGATACACTGGTCATCCCTCTACTACCCCGGGATCATTTAAACCACTGGGCATCACTACAGACAGTCAGAGTCAGATCCTGACAGCTGACACATATAACCACTGTGTCCACATCCTAGATCAGGACGGACAGTTCCTCCGTTATATTGATAACTGTTATCTATTTGGTTTATACGGTTTATGTGTAGACACCAGTAACAATCTCTTAGTGGCTGAGACAGACAGTGGTAAAGTGAAGAAAATCAGATACCTGTAGGAGACCTGATAACCATACAGTGAACTAATATTACCATGTTTGGTTGAACTACAGCACCTGTCAGTGAGACAAGAACTACGAAATGGATTATAAAACAATCAGTTTTTACAAAATTTATGCTATAAATGATATATATGAGACTTTTTGATAGACTTGTTAAATAATGCAATATATCAAATATCGCCTATAAAAAATATTGTATCATATCGAAATTTTTTGTTCAATACACAGCCCTAGTGGTAGAGTATATCACTTAATTCTGCTGTGACCCCTGAACTTTGAGGTATAATTAGTGACTTACTTCCAGTCCTGGACTATGACCCCTACAGTGGCCTGGTTAGTGTGTGTGTGTGTGTGTGTGGGGGGGGGGGGGGGGGGGTATTATTAGTGACTTACTTCCAGTCCTGGACTATGACCCCTACAGTGGCCTGGTTAGAGGGGGAGGGGGGTTTTGAGGTATAATTAGTGACTTACTTCCAGTCCTGGACTATGACAACTACAGTAGCTTAACTAATGTGTGTGTATGTGTGTTGGGGACTTTGAGATATAATTGGTGACTTACTTCCAGTCCTGGACTTTGACCCCTACAGTGGCCTGGTTTGTGTGTGTGTGTGTGTGTGGGGGGGGGGGGGGGGTGTTTCTGTAGTGATCTACTTCCAGTCCTGGACTATGACAACTACAGTGGCTTAGTTAGTGTGTGTGTATGTGTGTGTTGGGAGGGGGGGGGGGTATAATTAATGACTTACTTCCAGTCCTGGACTATGACCCCTACAGTGGCCTGATTAGTGTGGGGCGTCTTGTATTTCTTCATCAGAGCCCTCAGTAGAGTGGTTTTACCTCGTCCAGCATACCCAATAACCATCAGCTTCATTCTATAGTACTCTGTGGCCTAGACAAAAAAATAGTTATGTTTAATATATGCACATTTATTGCCTCATCCTCTACGATTCCAGAATTTATTAGACTAAAGTCGACTTTCAATCAAAATTTATCAGGCTAGCATAATATTTTGAACCATGTACATGTACCTACACATATTATGATATTAATAAACCTGTATCCATATGTACTTAATGCTACAGCACAATAAACTGCTGTACATGTACCTTTTTTAGCCGATTGTGTAGATATATTATCAGGTCTTTGACCTTTCCTTTCAACAATCCAGGGTCAAGGTCTAGGCTAAGTCCATGCAATGGAAACTAAATTGAAAATAAAGAAAATACAGTTTAGTTTTATGTCATACATGTAAATGTTCACAGTACATCTTTATCTATACTTATAAATTAATAAATTTTGCAAATAAACTCCGAAAGGGGTGCACCAGACTTCTTAATTACTCCTCTAACAATACAATATATACAAGATGATGTCCGTAAACTATATTTAGATTTCACTCCCATAGTAAGTATCGTACATTAAATTAAAAGTATACTTTCATTTTCTATAAACCGCCATGAAATAGCAAAAACGTGAGTACGGTGGCGTTTCCGGTTGGCGGATCTAAGTTACTGGCAATTTTTAATGAAACTGACAACAAGCAATCATTTATTTATTTCATAAAACATCATCACTGAATTATTCAATCAAAACTTGATTTAAATGATATAAAAGAAATAAGTTGTGAAAACCAATTAAAAAGAGAAATGTGCAAATTATTTTCGAAATTCGCCGATCTTAATGTTGACGGAAGCTTCTAGAACATCATATAGCATCGAGCCCGATGTTAAAAAGAAAAACGAGGCGATTACAGCTGCATGAACATAAAAAAAGCTTTTGTGTGAATGGTCATTGAAATAATGGTAAATCATTGATAACACTATAAGTTGTGAATATATTTATATATCGAAAGACTATTACATATATGTAGTAGGTTTTCCTAATAAATTTATCGGTAAAATTTGTATATATTTCTTACTGATAGCATCGTGGCAACGAACCCGAAATACAAGTTGTACTTCGTAATAAACTTGCTTACATGAAAAGAGAAAATTGATAAAAAAGATATTGTTCAAATACAATTGAAGCTGTAAATTTTTGTGCTTTAATTAATACATTTCAGGGTTTTTTTTTCTGAATACAGTCTTTGTATCAAGTGCTCGACCTATTCATAGGGAGTTAAAACTATTTTTTCCGCAGGTACTTGGGTCTTGGTTTATAAATATGTATATGTACCTTATTGATATGTAAAATAAAGTAAAGTACATTTTTTACATATCAATAAGGCACATACATATTTATAAACCAAGACCCAAGTACCTGTAAATTTTTACCCCCCCTCCCAAAAAAAATCAATTTATCAGTAAAATGTGCATATTCGCTGCTTTTATCCATGACAGAATTGAAATAAGAGCATCTAAAGTACGATATCCAGAACATAGTATTACAGGTTTCAAAATAAACGTCAATTAATGAAATTGTTATTTTTCAAGTTTTTACAAAAAAGGGGGGTTGGGGTGGAGACGTTACATGTACTTCATGCGGGATTTTGAACAAATTATTTCTTCCTGCTGTAAGCCTGTAGGCTGTCAGTAAAAACTACGATATATTTTCTGTCGGTAGTGGTATAAATTCAATTCCCCGCGCTTGCGCAGGATTTCATCTAGTATACACATAAAGAAGGCATTTATGAAAATAGCTAGATTTACATTATATGTTACAGATTATGATGGGAACACAATGTTTACCTCCCACATTTTATGACATTTTCCGAGTTCATCAGGTAGCGTAGTCAGGGGATTGTGACTCACATCTAAAGATGTTAACGAACTCAACTGGCCAATGTCACTTGGTATCTGTAAGAATATAAAATATCAATGTCACCCAGTACCTGTAATAAAGAAAATTTTAATAAATCATCAGGAATAAAGTTTCAGGTATTAAAACCTCTTTTCTATGTTGATGAAATATATGGAAATAACGAACAGTGCTCAAGCTCAAAAGTCCAATAAACAATACAAAATAGGAGCAGAGCAAACACGGAACTCCAAACATCAGAGGTGGGATCAGGTGCCATGGAGGAGTGAGCATCCCCTGCCGACCGGTCACACCTGCCGTGTGCTCCTTGTCATGATCGGGAAATAACGGTAAAATCCGTAGACAATTCAGTTTGTATATAATGGCCTAACAATTAGTATGAAAACGTCAGTCAGCATTTGACTCAATGATAAATTGTATTTGCTGACAAGGTCATTGTATTGACCATTAGAACTTACGAAATGATGTAATGTATTTTACCATGAAAAAAGGATTTCCTCACTTGGATTGTAAAACATAGGTAATTAGAGATTACAAAGCTCACCTCAATGAATGTAAGTCTTTAACTAAGGTAAAGTCCCATACTAAACTAATAACCTAGTAGTGTGCATCCCTAGATGCAACATTTACTCTCTGATAAGGCTTGCAGTTACTTGGGAATGGACTTGTTCTAAATTTAAACTACTCATTATCCAGAAAATGCAAGTCAAATCAAGCATCTGAAGCAAGTTTGAAAGTGTTCATTCCTTGATACATCATCCATGCAAGTTTGGTCTAGATAAGGCTTGGACTTACACTGGAATGAGTCTGCTCCAAAAACTTTGATCTGCTCACTCATCCAGAAAATGTTGGTCAAATCCGGCATCTGAAGCAACTCTGATAATGCATCCCTTGATGCATCATCATCCATGCAAGTTTGGTTCAGGTAGGCCATTTAGTTTATTGGTAACAGACCTGCTCAAAAAACATTAACCTGGTCACTCATCTGGAAAATGTAGGTCAGATCCAGCATCTGAAGCAAGACTGGTAGTGTGCATCCTTAGATGTATCATCCATAAAAGTTTGGTCACCATAGGGCTTATAGTTACTGTGGATTCATTTTAATTCTATGGGGATCAAGCAAAATTTTATTTGTTCATGATGAAGTAATTTTGTGGCTTACTCGTTTATACAGTAGATTCAATCAATTAGTATGTTTACAAAATAAACAGATGTAAATTTGTGGGTAAGCTTGACTTATAAGACCTGCTCAAAAACATTAATCTGGTCATTCTATAGCTGAAATTACTGCATCTGAAACCTTGACTGGTACAATGAAACATTCTAAAAGCATCGTCCATGCATCTCTCATAATATGGGGCATAGTACTTGAAAAGAAATCTGTTCCAAAAATTTTAGCCTGGGGCACTGATGCAGAGGGTATTACATAAGCTCCCCCCAACTTTGTTGAGGTGAGCTAAAACTCAGATTTTCTGTATGATTACCTCAGTCAAACCATTTTTGGACAAATGTAATGACTCAAGCTTGCTCCAAGCTTTTCCTCCCTCTAGATTTATCTACAGAAGAATTGACAATGTTAATTATGAGTTTTTAGTAAATGTGTCTCTTTCTTCTCAAGGTTGCATCTTCAATAGCATAATTTACAATCAATATAAATTAACCTTGGATATTTGGTTTCTGGACACTAGGATCTCTTTCAACATTTGTGACTTCCAAGAGATTGGTTTGGGTAGGCCCATCAACTTATTATCATTGAGGTCAATGAATTTCAGCCTGTCAAGACAATCATCGTATTGTATCAAAAAATGCTGTTAAAACCACACAATAAATAAATAACATTGACAAAAATTTCAGTGGAGAATCAAGCAGGTTGTCACTCTTATCAAACCCTGAAAACCCTGTGAAGTCAGGGTTATTCTAATTACAGAACTTCCAGAAAAATTACACATTTCTTCAGTCTGTAATTATACACGTATGAGCTAATGATTCACTCACATTGGCAGGTCCAGGATAAATTTGGGGATAAACAATGGATCTTTTCCAGTGATGTTATTATCTCTCAGTTTTACACGGGCAAGCTTTGGAAGATATTTGGCAGTTCTCTCACTGGGCAGTTTCTCTACAATTTATCAGAATAATGTATATAAGTCTACAGGATTGATATTCATTATTACAGAAGAGGCCCATGGGCCAAAATTCTCCCGAGCACATTGGCCAGGAAAAAGCAAAAATCAGTTCAGTATTGAAAAGATTAAAATTCCCTGGGGGGTGGGGGGGATGGAGAAGGGGCATGACTTATTTACACTTGTATCTACACTACCTGAGGATGTTTCCATATTTCTTTGACTAATCATGGCTTTAGATTTTTTTTTATATGTGTTTGATATTCTATTGTGGCCCCTCCCTACCCTCGGTGGTCACGATTTGAACAAACTTGAATCTACACTACCTGAGGATGCTTTCATATAAATATGACTAATCATGGCTTTGCTTTGCTATTCTTGTGATTTTTAACGTTTTTTCATATGTTTTCCATATAAAACTTTGATGGCCCATTTTGGCCCCACCCTATACCCCGGGGGTCATGATTTGTACAAACTTGAATCAACACGATGTCAGGAAGCTTTCATACAAGTTTCATTTTTTCTGGCCAAGTGGTTCTATAGAAGAACATTTTTAAATGACCCCACTCAATTTTGACTTTTTCTAATAATCTCCCCTTGGAAGAGGGTGTGATCCTTCATTTGAACAAATCTGAATCCCCTTTACCCAAGGATACTCTGTGGCAAGCTTGGTTGAAATTGGCCCAGTGGTTCTTGAAAAGAAGATGAAATTGTTGAAAATTTATGACAGTGATGAAGACAAGGACAGACAATGGATAAATTTTAATGAGAAAAGCTCACTTGGGCCTTCGGCTCAGGTGAGCTATAAAGCATTTAACAAATATGTCAACATTTACTTTCAAAAATATAATATCATATGCAAGTAAATGACAATAATATCAACCACCAACTCAAAATAAAATTGTTGAAGGCTACACTTCAGTAACCTCTACAAATGTGAAGTAATGTACGTGTATATTTATTAGGATGTTATAACTGTTACCAATTTGATTAAAGGCTGCCTCTAGTACTTCCATCCTGGGACATTCACACAGGAAATTCTCTGGAATCTCCACTAGCTTGTTTTTATTCAATTCCAGCTTCCTTAAGCTGACCAGTCCTAGTGTGTCCTTGTCAGTCAACTTATCCAGGCTGTTACTGTAAATAAAAAGTTATCTACAATTCATCAAGTGAGACATTTAAATCCAAATAAGTTAATACACATAAAGACTCTGGTGAGCAAAAATACTTCTTATACAACAATTCAACAGAATACTCTTCTTAACCTATTCAGACTTAATGGGAAATCATAGCAGATTTGTTTAATTTAGTCAATGTGTTTCTGAGTAGCAGGAAAACATCATAAACTCGTAAAGAAAAAGAGCAGCTCATAATGCCGTACCTGTTGACTGAGAGCATATCAAAGCTTAGTAAAGACCTTCCAAACATTATGAGGGATGTCAGATTTAGATTTAGATGTCAGACAAACTTACCATGTTATGAGGGCTATCAGATATACCTGTTGATTTGGAGCACCTCAAGTTTAGTGAAGACCTTCCCAATGTTATGAGGGATTTCAGACAAAGCATTATGGTCAAGGTGTAGCTCTATAAGATTTGACTGCATAAGAGAATCCAATTTCCACTGAGTTATCTACAAAACATTCAACATGTAAACTTTAACACATTAGCAAAACAGAAAATCCTTACAATTTACATGCAACAAATTTCCGATGCTAGGAATACTGAAAAATCAGGTATATTTATTTCATTAAAAACCTAGACCTAGACAGACTTCTTGTACTGTAAAAACAGTTAGACTAATGGGTATGTGGTTTGATATGTCTTAATTCAGAAATTTGGCAAGTGAACCCTTTGACAGACTATGTAATATTCCTATGAAATTATGGTGAGAAGGTTGATGAGTCAAAATATTGGCGATCATAAGTCATTCAAAAAACACTACAAAGAACTCACCTCATTATGTGAAAGGTCAAGGGAGGTCAAGGCAGGACAGCATGACAGGACCTCCACAGGGAACTTGGTTAGTTTGTTCTTCTTCAAGTCCACAGTGTGTAGGCTCTCCATGGACTGAAACAGAAATTAATAAATCTACACAAAAAGATCAACATCAGTTTTTAATATTTGCCACCATTGTAACTTTTGGAAAAGAATCTATTTCCGTCGTGATTTTAAAAGGTTGTGATTCACTTAACAGATAAATGCATCACTGATTACATAAAACAGAAGTTTGATTTTAAACAATAAATTTACCCTGAAATCATTTTAACTTAAACAGACCTGAAAGAAGTTGTCTGGGATGGCAGATAGGGTGTTATCAGTAAGGGTAAGTTTTCCTACTGCTGTGAAGAATTTGGGGATGTCGTCTTTGGACTTGGTGAGGGAATTCAGGGTGCTGAGATTATTGGAAGAGAGATCTAAGGACACCAACAGGCCAGCATCTGATGCCTCATTCTCCCTTCTAGAGTCATCTGTTAGGGTCAGACAAAGTTCAGTATCTCATACTAGACAAATTATCCAAATTCCATTTTCCTCAATATGGTATCATCCCTCTATCTGTATTTCTTACATGAAATTTATTGCATAAAACTTGATTTCAATAGAATTTTTAAAAACTAAAAAAATTCTACTTTTATTTTTCTCTCGGTTTAAGTTTGGATTTCATTACTTAAGATTTTCAGTCAAATTAAGCCGTAACAGTTTGTTCTGAAAAACAGGCAATCAAACATGTCTCTTACCAGACCCCAAAACAGGCAATCAAACATGTCTCTTACCAGAGCCAGCAGTAACATCTAGATCATCTGCTGAGGCGTATCGTCCAACGTCGCTAGATTCTCCATCACTAGAGGGGATAGGTGTGTGGGAATGTCTCTGGAAATATTCGTACATGCACATTTTCTACATTTTCTACACATATTAATGCATCTTTTTTATGGTGTACATTTTCTTTTACGTCAATCCAGACAAATTGCATACCTTTTTCATTAATTTGATAAGAGAAATTAAAATACCTGTAAATGTATTGAGAAGTCATATATGTAATTCAACATTTACTTAAATTTTAGAAAAGGAACAAAAACGAAGTTATCAGAGAGAATACATTTTCTTCTTTTGTTCTCATGAAAAATTTAATACATGATTCTTTTTTTTTATCAATTGAAAGATGATCAGAAATACACAAGGTTGACTACTTAATAGACTTTAGATATTTTTAAGCTTGTAAAATAGACATAAAATTGTACATCATGAAACCTTTTTCAATTATTATCAAGGGCACTTACTCGATCAGAATAAAAGACGTCATCTCTCGTGGATTCCAAGTAGGAGCTTGTCAGCGATGGAGAAGGACTCCGCATCTTTCTTGACCAGGGTCCTGTAAATAACAAACAAGTGCTGAGTACTTCTAGCCACACACAATGCTCTGTTTATGCTGTGTTACTTGTATCACTTTTGTTAATAATCAACTGGTCAGAGATCATATTTTTGTACAATCGTTAAGTCTCATCCAATAGGATGTACTAGTACATGTCTGTATTATATGACAGGTACTTGTCAACCAAACATTAACAAAACTTGTGTAACTTTATTTCAGATTTGCTTCAATGAAAACCCATGATAATTCAAGTATGTATATGCTGCAAATGAGAAGAGACCTAGACAAAAATCAAAATCATTCTTGAGAGTGAATATCCACAGAGAATTGAGCTTTCAGCAGTAGTTGTGTGATCTAAGCCATGACTGACCCTGGGGTCAAATTTAATTTATCTTACCCTGTAGAGGTATGTGTGATCTGAGCAATGGTTGACCCTGAGGTCAGAGTGAATTTACTTTCCACTGTTAAGGTATGTCACTCGTCAACCTTTTAGAAAATTTCAGTCAGAACCTCTTACTTAAAAACTATTTATTACAATTCAATCTTTATAACATATTTAAATTAAACAATGTAAAATGTTCAACATTCAATTAAAAAACTGCTCAAAAATTCACAAAGAAGCAAGATTTATAAGGGACTATTTCTTGTGGCGGAAGGATATTTAGCAGAAAATTCTGCAAATCTACACATTTATTAAATTTAATATCTTGGAACTTTAGCCTCACATACTTTTACTCAGAGAATATTTTCCGTTATGATATGCCTGGAATATTAAATATAGGTCTCAATTTATATTTTTATAACAAAATTTACACCTTCGCTCAACAAACATTGCCAAGAAATGAAGATATATTGAGGAAGTCGAGATAAAATTTACACAGTTTTTTGCCTGAAAATCGCATATTTTGACCAATATTTCAAAATTTACATCACTGACCCCAACTTTTTCTTTCATTATTTTAAACTACTCGATACTTTTGACCAATCAGCACTTAAGTCGTAAAAAGTTTGATACAAGAAAATATTCTATTGCCTATTTAGATTTTCAATACCCCAAATATGATACTTTTTTAGTGCAAAAAGGTCACACAATAATTTACGCGCATTAATTTGCATGATTTGTTCAATGATAAATATTATTCATACTATTTTACGTAAAATAAGATTATGTTTATTGCCATGGTTACATCTTATAAAATATGATAACGGTTAAAGTGATTAACCAAAGAGTTACAATTTAAGTGCAAAAAGGTCAACTTAATTGTACCGTAGCTCAGTTAGATGCACACTGACCCCCCACTTTCTCTGCGATTTTGAGTCATACTATATGAGTACTTATCCAAAATATACTTCTCAAAAAATCCTTGATATAACAAATTTCACGAGTGACATACCTTAAGGTACTAGTCTGATCAGACTTGACCCCGGGGTCAGACAGGTGTATTATCTTACCCTGTAGAGATACTGGTATGATTTGATGGGAATATTTAACCCTAAGGTCAGACAGAAATTATCTTACCCTGTACAGCTGTATAGATGCCAGTGTGATATGATGGGAATATTTAACCCTGGGGTCAGACAGAAATTATCTTACTCTGTAGAGATACTAGTGTGATCTGATTTTTTGTTACTCTGTAAAGACTGGGCAATGGTTGACCTTGGGGTCAAATTAAATTGTGCTTACCCTGTAGAGGTACTGGTGTGAGTTGAGCAGAAGGATTGATCCTTGGGTCAGACTGGCTGTAGGGAAGGTTAGCTCCAGTCAGTGACATCTGTTTCCATTCTTGTCCCTCAGCATGAGAACTTTCAAACATCCAGGATTTACTTTCACTCTCTGCTTATTAAAAACAGGCAAACATACATGTACTTATAAAACTACTCTTGCTTTCAGAGAAAAAAAAAGTGTCCAGTGACCTTGACCTTTGTGAACTAATCTGGAGTCAAGGTAAACATTAAAAAAATGATTTGTTTCATTTACTCCAACCAACCCCTTTCCAATACTTTTTTCAGTACTTAATATTTTTTTTTTACTTTACTTTTGTTTGCAGAAAATAGATCATCCATATAAGGTTAAGCTTTCTCTAAAATACATTTAGATTGAAAGATTTCATAGCAATAAATATTAAATCTATCTAGTTGTCCTGTGTATAATGAAAAACATTAAATAAATGTACAGTAAATCACTTTTTATTCGTGAGAACTTTATTTTCACGTAATTCCGGGAGACAGTGTGCTCACGAAAATTTCATTCTCGCGTATATTCATATTCCTTAAGATTATTTAGAGCAGGATTCACAATTCGTGAAAAATTAATCTAGCTAGAGTTAATGACTATATTGCCAAAATAAGGTGTCACAAAAATTTAGTGATCTATCTACAACAAGTCTGTTATTTATAAGACAATTATAAATGTGTGATGATAATTTAAAAAAAAAACTACCTACTTTGAAAAATGTTGGTTGGATTACATCAAACAAATTTTTGTTTGCTGATGACCCAAGATATACTTTCATGGTCATGTACAACAGCATATTAAGATTTGATTTCATTCAAGTCAATTGTTTGAAATTTATGGCCAGAATACGTAGTTTTGGACAGACAAACATTTATACAGTCATAGATAATTCATTTTCTAATAAAAGTCATATAGAACACATGGTAAATTCCAGCAAAAGGTTCAGAAAAAGTGGCCAGGACACACTTTCCTGACTAACACACTAACTGGCACAAAGACAACTGTGCCAAAAACAATAAATTTCCATCCCACTGAGAGAAACATCATGAAAGTTAAATCATAATATCTACTTAAAAATCAGTATTTAAGTTGAAATGGGCTTTTAAGATTAAGAAGCCCCTTTTTCTTGCTTTAAATCAAAGAGAGAATCCAATTTTGGGAGGTTATTCTACTTGATCAATAAGGGATCATTATAAGGCATCAGTACCCTCTGTGCTGTCTAAGGAGAAGACGATAGATTTCTGCTGCTCCTCTGTCACACGGACACTGCCGACGGGGCTATTAATGGGAGACAACTGTTTTCTGTAGTGGATGACATCCCGATGTAGTAGAGCATCTTCAGGGCTAGTGTTACGACGTGCAATGTCTACAATAAACAAAGCGACATCTTACTTAATAATATAGATTCATAAAATATAAAATAATGCTAAGGCTCAGCATAATAGCATATACTATATAGAGGATATTTTATGTATTGTAGTCGGGTATGGAATTTATTTCAAGGGCGGGACAGAATTTTTTTGATATTTTCAGGAGTGCAGAGCATGAGTGAAAGTATCAAAAAATCCTGTCTTAAGAGTGAAATAGTAGAAGTAATAGACAGAAAAGGTCTTTGTCATATTGAATGAAGATGATTATAATGACGAATCCATCCTTCTGTCCTCCTCTCCCTTCAAAATATTCAAGGTGCACAATCTATCCCCAAATGTACACAATAATTTTAATTTGAAAGAAATTAATGTTTTTACAAACGTGTGCTAAGAAAATGGAACTTTCTGTTTAAACAATGTCCTAACTTACTGAATCTTAAATGTTATTTTCTTTCTTCTGCATAATTAAACAAACAATGTAATCTAAAGGTTGACAAAAGAAGTCTATAAAATAGTCCAGAAACCACACAGGTATAAATGTGAGCTTATCAGTCGTCTAATGTTGGTGAAATTTCCAAGATAGTTATGTCATTTTGTGTATACTAGCAGTGTTTAGGGTCTCTATCAATATTCATAAAGTGTACATCATGAGTTAACATCCACAGAATCATGACTGTAAACCCCACCCCACACCCCCTTGGTAAAGTTGTGAGACTTCTCTTTCTCCTACCTTTGTATATTTTGCTATCTATCTCTGTAAGATCCTCATAGCTCTGTTTGAACTTGTATCTGAACTTGTGTCTGTATGTCCCCATACTGGACTCGCTCATTGAATGCTGATACTGGTTCTCCTTGCGTCTTTTTCTTTTAGCCTCACTCTCTTTGACACGGGAAGTGATATGTTTCCAGGAGCCAGCATACAAACCTACAGTATACATAAACTGAATAGAGGACTCAATAAGTGAACTTAACAAGTTCATTTTTTTTTTCAAAGAAAGCTTTTTTATATCTTAGAGATACTTCATTTAACTGAATGATATACAGACCAACAAAAACTTCCAATTCCTGATGTGTCCATCATTTTCAACACCAGTACACAACAAATGCAGCAAGAATATACACATTAAAGGAAAATTAAGAATGTTTTTAACATAAAAAAAAAATCCTGCTACAGAAAGTAATGTTTTATTTCATATAAGAAAAATCTTAAAAGTTTAACCTTCACCTTTAATACCATATAAAATCCTTATTTTGATATTTTGTACATTGCAAAACTTAGGATCAGACAGATTAAAATATGTGAATTACGTAAAATTGAAATTATGGTTCTCATATCAATTTTCTAAAACAAACACATGACAGAAGGCTCCCCCTCTCTTTTTATCAGCCATTAATTATATGTGGAAGGCAATTTTTTTATTCCAGAATTTTCTATAAAATTAACAATGAAAATTTTTCCTTCATAATTAAACTGGAGTCATTCTGTACACATGTTTAACATCTCAAAAAATTACCAAATATATGTATATATTTCATTTTCTGTGGACAATGTGTCCATGTTGATGTCCAAGCTTATATGAAATGGCTATCAGAAATGAAAATCGACTGCAAAACTACGAAAAAATGAATGCAGAATCATTTTTTCCAAATTTGTCTGCACAACACCAATTTTTTATTTTATTGAATATACGAAAAATAATGATGTGACTTATCTTAAAACACAAAGGTCAGAGAAACGTAAACCCCGTTACATTTAGCCTAATTTGCATGTTTCCCCCCCAAAAAATTCACTAACTTTAACAGAATTTTTCCTTAATTCCTTAAACATATTTTTAATGCAAAACCCTGAAGTTTTTTTTAAATAACAAACAAGACTTAAATTTTTTTATTGGTTATCTTTGTAGATAACAAACAAGACTTAGAGTTTTCATTGGGTATCTTTGGAGATAACAAACAAGACTAGAATCTGTAGAGATAACAGACAGACTTACAGTTTTCATTGGTTATCTTTGTAGATATCAGACAGACTTACAGTTTTCATTGGTTATCTTTGTAGATATCAGACAGACTTACAGTTTTCATTGGTTATCTTTGTAGATAACACACAGACTTACAGTTTTCATTGGTTATCTTTGTAGATATCAGACAGACTTACAGTTTTCATTGGTTATCTTTGTAGATATCAGACAGACTTACAGTTTTCTTCAGTTATCTTTGTAGATATCAGACAGACTTACAGTTTTCATTGGTTATCTTTGTAGATATCATACAAACTTACAGTTTTCATTGGTTATCTTTGTAGATATCACACAGACTTACAGTTTTCATTGGTTATCTTTGTAGATATCAGACAGACTTACAGTTTTCATTGGTTATCTTTGTAGATATCAGACAGACTTACAGTTTTCATTGGTTATATTTGTAGATATCATACAGACTTACAGTTTTCATTGGTTATCTTTGTAGATATCATACAGACTTACAGTTTTCATAGGTTATCTTTGTAGATATCACACAGACTTACAGTTTTCATTGGTTATCTTTGTAGATATCAGACAGACTTACAGTTTTCATTGGTTATCTTTGTAGATATCACACAGACTTACAGTTTTCATAGGTTATCTTTGTAGATATCATACAGACTTACAGTTTTCATTGGTTATCTTTGTAGATATCATACAGACTTACAGTTTTCATAGGTTATCTTTGTAGATATCATACAGACTTACAGTTTTCATTGGTTATCTTTGTAGATATCACACAGACTTACAGTTTTCATTGCTCCTGGTAGACACAGTTTTTTCTGTTTTCAAAGACCACGGTACTGCCATCTCTAACCAGACGGAGTGAAAATCTGTTACACCTAGTCCTAACCCACTCCACGGTACATGTAAGTCTGAAACAACAAACATACAAATAAATCTGTTACACCTAGTCCTAACCCACTCCACGGTACGTGTAAGCCTGAAACAACAAACATACAAATAAATCTGTTACACCTAGTCCTAACCCACTACAAGGTACATGTAAGCCTGAACAACAATCATAAAAATACACATGTATCATCTCACTTAAAGAATATACCTTAAGTGTATAAACATAGGTAATCAAAGATTACATAGTTCACCTCAACAAATGTTATCTTTAAGTAAAGTAACTCCCGACTTATCAAATACAGGTAGTCTAGTAGTGTGCGTAGTGTGCATACCTAGATGCAACATTTATGCAAGATTGGTCCAGGTAGAGCTTGCAGTTACTTAGGAATGGACTAGGTAAAGGTAATGCTTAAAGTTACTACAGGATTAAACGGGTTTTTTTTTAATTTATTGATGTGTAAACTCTTGACATTTTACTCACAAACTAAATACAAGAGGCCCATGGGCCACATCGCTCACCTGAGTAACTTTGGCCATGCTGTTCTTTACCAGATTTCCCCCTTGTAATACTTATCGTGGCCCCGCCCTACCCCTGGGAGTCATGATTTTAACAATTTAAAATCTACACTATCCCAGGATGCTTCCACATAAGTTTCAGTTTTTCTGGCCAGTTGTTCTTGACAAGAAGATTTTTAAAGATTTTTCTTACATATTTCAATGTAAAACTTGGATTCCCTATTATGGCCCCACCCTACCCCCAGGGGTCATGATTTTTACAATTTAGCATCTACACTACCCCAGGATGCTTCCACATAAGTTTCAGTTTTTCTGGCCCAGTTGTTCTTGACAAGAAGATTTTTAAAGATTTTTCTTACATATTTCAATGTAAAACTTGGATTCCCTACTATTTTTTTTTTGTTTTACATGTAGGATAAGAAAGTAGTTCTGGTCTGGTTGAGAGATTTATCAATGTGTAAACTTTTTCTTGAATTTGCTCTCGTCCAATCAAAACACAAGAAATCAATAAATAAAATTAAATTGGAATTATACTGGAATGTACCTGCTCCATAAACTTTAACCTGGTCACTCAACTGAAAAATCCAGCATCCAAAGCAAGTCTGGTAGAGTGCATCTCAAGATGCATCATCCCTGCAAGTTTGGTCAATAAAGGGCTTAAATTTACTTGGCTCTTAAGGTATGTCACTCGTGAAATTTGTTATATCAAGGATTTTTTGAGAAGTATATTTTGGATAAGTACTCATATAGTATGACTAAAAATCGCAGAGAAAACAGGGGGTCAGTGTGCATCTGACTGAGCTACGGTACAATTAAGTTGACCTTTTTGCACTTAAATTTTAACTCTTTGGTTAATCACTTTAACTCTTATCATATTTTATCAGATGTAACCATGGCAATAAATATAATCTTATTTTACGTAAAATAGTTTGAATAATATTTATCATTGAACAAATCTTGCAAATTAATGCGCGTAAATTATTGTGTGACCTTTTTGCACTAAAAAAGTAACATATTTGGGGTATCAAAAATCTAAATAGGCAATAAAATATTTTCTTGTATCAAACTTTTCACGACTTAAGTGCTGATCAGTCACAAGTATCGAGTAGTTTTAAATAATGAAAGAAAAAGTTGGGGTCAGTGATGTAAATTTTGAAATATTGGTCAAAATATGCGATTTTCAGGCCAAAAACGGTGTAAATTTTATCTTGACTTCTTTAATATATCTTCATTTCTCGGCAATTTTTGTTGAGGGAAGGTGTAAAATTTGTTATAAAAATATAAATTAAGACCTATATTTAATATTCCTAGCATATCATAACGGAAAATATTCTCTGAGTAAAAGTATGTGAGGCTAAAGTTCCAAGATATTAAATTTAATAAATGTGCAGGTTTGCAGAATTTTCTGCTAAATATCCTTCCACCACAAGAAATAGTCCCTCATAAATCTTGGTTCTTTATGAATTTTTGAGCAGTTTTTTCATTGAATGTTGAACAATTTACATTGCTTCATTTAAATATGTTAGGAAAATTGAATTTTAATAAATAGTTTTGAAGTAAGAGGTCCTGCCTGAACTTTTCTAAAAAGCTGACGAGTGACATACCTTAAACCACTAACCTGGTCACTCACATGAACATGAGGCCCATGGTCAACATCGCTCACCTGAGCACTGTGGCTAGGAAAAAAGCAAAAATCAGTTCAGTGTTGAAAAGCTTTAATGCATAAGTGGTACCAACCTACCTCTAAATGGGAAAGGGGGGGGGGGGGTGATTTGAACAAAATTGAATCTACACTAACTAAAGATGCTTACATATTTCTTTGACTAACTGTGACTTTTTTCCCTACAAGTTTAAACTTTCATTATGGTCCCACCATACCCCCGGGGTCATGATTTGAATGAATCTTAATCAACACCACATGAGGATGCTTCCATATAAATATGAACAATTATGGCTTTGCTGTTCTTCAGAAGAAGATTTTTAAAGATTTTTCCTATATATTCCTATGTAAAACTTTGATCGTCCATTGTGGGCCCACCCTACCCCCGGGGGTCATGATTTGAACACACTTGAATCTACACCACATGAGGATGCTTCCATATAAATATGAACAATTATGGCTTTGCTGTTCTTCAGGAGAAGATTTTTTAAAGATTTTTCCTATATATTCCTACATAAAACCTTGATTGTCCATTGTGGCCCAACCCTACCCCTGGGGGTCATGATTTGAACAAACTTGAATCTACACTACCTGAGGATGATTCCAGATGAGTTTCATCCTTCCTGGCCCAGTGGTTCTTGAGAAGAAGGTTTTTTAAGATTTTTCCTATATATTCCTATGTAAAACTTTGATTGTCCATTGTGGCCCCACCCTACCCCCGGGGGTCATGATTTGAACAAACTTGAATCTACACTACTGAGGATGATTCCTTATGAGTTTCATCTTTCCTGGCCCAGTGGTTCTTGAGAAGAAGATTTTTAAAAGATGCCATTAATTTTTCACTAATTTGTAATTATCTCCCCAATGAAGAGGGCAAGGCCCTTCGTTTGAACAAACTTGAATCCTCTTTACCCAAGGATACTCTGTGCTAAGTTTGGTTGAAATTGGTCCAGTAGTTCTGGAGAAGAAGACGAAATTGTGAAAAGTTTACAACGACGCCGCCAATGATGACAACGCCGACAGACAATGGACAAATTTCGAGCAGAAAAACTCACTTTAAGGCTCAGGTGAGCTTAAAATGAAGGTCAGATCCAGCATCTGAAGCAAGTTTGGTCATGTGCATCCTTAAACATATTATCCATGCAAGTTTGGTTAATATAGGGCTTACGTTACTTGAAATATGAGACTGCTCCAAAAACTTTTACCTGGTCATTCTTTGGCTGAAAACATGACTAGTACAATGAAACATACTAGAGCATCATCCATGCATCTCTTATTAAAATACAGCACAAAAATACTTAAAAAGAAATCTGCTCCAAAAACCTGGGACACTGATGCTGACAGTATTACATAAGCTCCCCCAACTTCATTGAGGTGAGCTAAAAAATCTACCACTGATTATACATATTTTCATCTAAAATCAATGAATAAATCTGACATTGAAAGAATATTGTAAAATAATCCAAAAATTCTCAATTTTCCTTTAAAGTCACAAAATAAGCCAAGACACATTTATCCATATTAATAAGAAATTTTGGATCTTTATATTAATTTTGGTGTGATTAGAGGGTAGCCTTACTTGTTCGTTTGTGACACAGGGCCCCCAGTAACAGTCCTGTGATTCTGTGGTTCCCAAGCTCTAAGCTAGTTCTCAAAGCATCTTTAATTTCATTAATACCCTGTAAAAATTACATAAAGGAAACTGGCAAAACTCACTAATAACTAATCATGCTAATAGTGGATGTTAATTTTGTCAAATATTATATCAGATTATTTATAAAAGTATTCACCAAAGTAACCAAAATAAATTCTAAATAAACTTTCCTGACTTTAAAATAAACAAAATTTTATTTCTAAATAACATGCTAAACACTCATTATTTTCAAGTGTTCTCAATTTACAACATAAGAATTTCACAATGAGGTTTTAAACAAGAAAGAGCTGACAGCATTGATAATTTGGCAGACCTTTCCCAGCAGGAAAAGAACTACTTACTTTATTTAACAATCTCCTGACAATGAATTCATTTCCGTCCATCACAGCACACAATAAAGGTGTCTCACCATCAGTGTTTACAAAGTTAACATTAGCTTCCATCTCCAGCAAACTCTCTACCCCCTACAAAGGTAAGGATAAGGTGAAACAGAGAACAAATAAACCTGTAAAATAACACTTATCAACTAGAAATATGTTCATAAGACATGAATGAACCGCACTGAGTTCATTAGTAATACATGAAAATTTGTATTAGTGTATGAAGTTTGAGGAAAATACATTGACTGGTTTCTTTAGAACTGAAGTTTAATAAAGTCTTTTTTTTTTTAATACTGTACAGCAGGTTAAAATCGCGGTCGGAAAAGATCGCGATTTGTTCAACTTGCAGTAAATCGGGGTCGTTTTATTTCGTGGAAAGAAAAAATTATACAAAAACTTTTCCAGCACTGCAAGTATTTTCCTTGTGTATTGCATCTTCGCAAGCCAAGGGTTTTCGGTCCGCTTCGCTCTGAAGCGAAGCGGACCAAAAACCCTTGGCTTGCGAAGACGTGTGTATTGTGTCGATTCTAAACACCATATTGATCCCGATTAGAAGACAAAATGTATGATTTACAATGTTACTCATTCAGATAAATTTTCTTCTTTCTCTTGTTTTCTTTCTTTCTTTCTTTTTATTATATATTTATGAAATACATTTGACTCGAGTGATTTATTCAAGTGATTTCAAGTCGTATCCAAAACACTCATGTAAAAACAAGAAACCCTTTGTTTGTTCATGAATAGGTATGTTTTGAGTAGATTACTGAGTAGTATTTACTGCAGTATCTTTGAATAACTCTAAATCTAAACCAGTTGTCAGTACCCATAGTCAAAATGTTGACTACTAATAAAATTGAATTAATGTGTAACAGTGTTGTCTTTACTATGTAAGTGCCTTCAACTCGGTTGATTAAAGATAATAAGACTGAGTGATAAGCACTGGTGAAATATGAAACATGTTTCAAAGATAATTACATCACACCTCTACTGGGTGGCAGAATCAAATGTTACTTATAGATGTTTATTTATCAATTAAGCTTTAAAAATACAACAACTACATGTTAGTGATTGATCCATACACCCGCATAATTAGGAAGGCAGTCTACATCTCCATTATATTAAGGACATATGCAACGTAGTTTACCTACTGATAATTTTTCAAGATATTCTTAATTTAAGATTATAGTGCCACCAGATGTTTTCATAGACAAAAAATCAGCATGCTTTACTAGGGGTTTTGAAAAGATATCAGTTGATGAAAATTCTTGTATAATTAATAGAAATATATACAAAAATTAGTAAACATATATTCTAGACGTTTTGTTTATCCAAACTTGTTTTAGAAGAAGTGGACATTAGCATATATAGACATTAAAATGTAGCACACAGTTTCTTGAAGTATTGGAACTTTTCAACTCCAGGGAAAAAGACAATAAAGTTCAAACTACCTTGCGTATGTCCTTAATTACTGCCTTTTATGTCTGCAAGGAAACACAAATAGTTAACGAATTTAATCACAGATATCTGTAATAGAGGGTATTTCAATTTATCCATATCAATTTTTGAAGAATTATTCACTGTATGTTGAATTCCCAGAATTTTTATTTCCACAAATTTAGTGAAAATTAACTCCGCGAGTTAATTTCCTGCTGTACAGTACCAGACGTTCAGATTTACATGCAAGTACCTGTGTTCATGTACATATCTTTATTTTATAACTGTGTATGTTAATTTGTTTTAAAACAAAATTCTTGTACAAAAAAACGAACTATTTGAAGCATGTTCAAATTTTAAATGTGTTTTTTATTTAAACTAAGAATATAATTTAATGCTAATTGTTATATTTCCAAGAACAGTGACTCTATTTCTTGTTTCCCCAAAGATGGAAAATTCAATTCACCAAATTAGGTATACCGCCAGGATTTCTGAATTAAAAAAGGCGGTGGTTTGTTTAGAATTAACTGTATATATACATACAGTATGGCTCCCTCTCCTACACTAATAATACATAAATTTAGTAATAAGTACATACAGCAAGGTTTCCTCTCCTACACTCGGCTAGAAGCATGTTTGCTTTCACATTTTCATCAAGACCAAAGATAACCAGACATTCTCCAGCAAGGTCCAACAAATCTAAAACAGAATCAATTTCAGAATACAGCAATGCTCAGGAAGCTCTGCACTTCTATTTTGTTTTGAAAAACATAGATGACATGCAAGGAAAGCAAGAATTTATTTCCTTATATTTACAAATCCAACTGTTTTCTCTGCGATATCTCTTTGAAAGTTAAGTGTGTTAATTTCTTGATAATTACAACTGAATATAAATTTTGCCAAGTGAAAGGGTAAGTGCGTAAATATGCATGTCAATTGATGAGAATCCAGCCTTTGACCACAACGTAAACAAGAACACAGAAAATGTCCAATAAACACTGCCTTCATCATCTAATGCACGTGGAAATACCTTCGATACTGTAAACAGCCAATAAATTAATTTATCAGCAGTTTCGTCCTACACACAAGCAGTTTTTTCACAAATTCTCACTCCATAATTTTTTTAATTCGAAATACCATAAACATGATAAATTGGATTAAATACTGAATACTAGATTCTAAATATCGAAAAACTGCAATTAAAAGGCACAAACTGCCAGAATAATGATATATATATATATTAATGTTTACTTTAAGCTTCATTTAATATAAATTATGTAAGCATAGCATATATTATAGCTTATTTTTACACAATTTCTGGCTGTCATCGTGTCTGACGACTTTGGGCTGGACCATGCAAATTAACATGGAATCTCAAGTAGTTCAATTCCATTAGTATTATTTATATTTTATATTTTGCCCAATAGGTAAATTATCCCATGTTTCAAACTGACATTCATGACCTGGCATACCCAACAAAGTAGACAGTGATTCTTCAGTCATTATAAGCCATGCATGTTTACATTACCACAAACAATTCATACATATACGAGGTTGTTAGAAAAGTTCACGGACACATTGATTTACGGAAAATCTATTGTGTTACTGTACTGTGAAGTATGACTTATGTCTGATTAAATTCCTATCTTTTGTTTATTAGTATATAGGGATGTCAAATCGGTCAATATTTGATAATCGGTTACTCGGACAATTTTCCGATCGAGTACCCGGGTACTCGGTAAAATTGTAAAATACAAATGTGTTCATTTCATTGAGACCAGTTAAGCCCTGTTTAACGCCATCAATGTTTTTTTTTTTAACGTTTTCTATGCCTGTACACAAACATCGAGCAAAACGAAAACGAAAATGATTTTTTTTCACTAAATTTTTTTATCAAATAAACACAAAAGATATAGGAAAAAGAGACGGTGTCGAGATCACTAGACGTACAGTATATTATTTAATTGATAGTTGTATGTTGATTGTTTTCCCCATATACGCTATGTTTACTTTGCACAGCTAATTCTAAACATTTTTTAAATCTTGAGTTCTTTCCTAATATTTTTTTTCACTTTTGAAGTGGTAGCGGTATTTCTTTGCATGTCCAAATTCGCTACCGTATGTGACTGAACTAAATTATTTTAGGATAATAAACCCTTAAACAATGTTCATTAAATACTAATCATTAAAGCCATCCAAAAAATAACGGATCACAAGAGGTGATAACAGCTGTGTACCAGGTGATAATTACTGTACAAACAAGTACACAGCCACAGACAATAACGGGTATTAACAGGTGTGGGTGACGCTAATTACAAGGAAACATGGACAATTCATTTTGAAATTGCATTTTTATAAGTTTTTGATTTTAAAAAAATATATACTTTGTTCTTTGAAATATGAAAAAAATAATATACATCCGAGTAACCGAGTAGCGATTTTAGTATTCGATACTCGGACGTTCGATCAAGTACCCGGTTAACCAGGTACTCGTTGACATCCCTATTAGTATATAAAAATCAGGTCCATTTGCTAAAATTTTGAAAATTTACAACAATTTTTACTATGCAGTCAAAGGATTCATGGAGCAATCACTTGATGTTAAGTGACGTGACAATCAGATTTCAAACCTGTTAAGCTTTTTCATAGTTCTATAAAATATCTTTCATTTCTTTCAACTTTTCTTGTCTTTTTTCTACTTAAAAGTTAAATATCTATATCTCAACAAGACATATTACTTTTCTTCTATAATGTATTTTGTGCTGTTTCGGATATTAGTGAGATCTTAAAATAATAGTCTACGCAGTTCAGAGATCAGGTATAGAAACAATTCAAAATCCATAGGCGCAACAACGTCCATGCGATAAGTGAGGTAATAAGGTATCGATGGAGTTGATCATTAAAAATGTTAATCCTTCCATTCTCATAAAGCTACTACCATTTAAATACTTTTGTCCTTTGTACATGTAGGCAATTTCTGCAGCATCTAGAAGCATTTTAGTCTTTTTAAGACATTTTCCTGTCTGCGCACATAATTTTTTAGTAGCTCCGTGCTCCATGACGTTCCCATTCTTGGCTTTGTTTTTACGCCCTGATTATTCATAAATGGCTATAAAACAGTCATACACGTTCCAATTTCATTCAAAATTATGGCAAGTGACATTTCATGAATACTGTAGTGACAGGTAAACTATCATAATTCTCTCTGCTACAACTGTGCAATTTTTAATTTCATTAAAAAGTCTATGTAACGTAAACATGCAAAAAGTAGCATGCTCCGTTAAGCATCTTTTATCAAAATAATATAGCTATATATTTTTTAAAGATCACTGGAAAACACCATATCTCTGGATATTTTTTGGAAAATAGGTAAAGTTTTTAGCTGGAGAGTTTAACTGGTTTCATGGAAATAGCGCGCTCACAATAGAACTTGTCCGTGATATTCTCTAACAACCCTCGTACATGTATCTTTCATCAGTATAATTACTGTGCAATATTCCTCTTCCATAAAATATAAATATAATTACTTTTTACTTATTACTTTTGAAATATTATATCATACCTAAGACTGCACATTATATTTACTTCACAAATGCATTGAAGTTTGTATCCCTTTAATTAAACAAGAGGCCCATGGGCCTTGAATCGCTCTTCTGATAAACTGTACAACCTATCACTTCTATTTGAAGCCTCAAAGTATCCTGTATATTTACATAAACCCTTGAAATTCCAATTCACACTCTGAGAACCCAAGATGATTCTAAGCCAATTAGTACCTGAGAGTTGGTCATGGTGACCTACTTATCACTTGTCATTCTCTGAGGACCCATCAACTAAGTTTGATGATTCTAAGCCAATTAATACCTAAAATATTTTTTAAAATTATAATCATAAAATTTTATAAGTAGGTCAAAGTGACCTACTTTTCAATTGTTTTACTCCAAGGACCCAAGATGCATCAACTGACAAAGTTTGATGATTCTAAGCCAATTAGTACCTGTAATATTTAATTAAAGCCATAAATTTTCAAAAGTAGGTCACCGTGACCTACTTTACAGTTGCTGTACTCCGAGGACCAAAGATACATCGACTGACAAAGTTTGATGACTCTAGCCAATAAGTACCCAAAATATTTAATTACAGCCATAAATTTTCAAAAGTAGGTCACAGTGACCTACTTTTCAGTCAACCTACTCCGAGGACCAAAGATGCATCAACTGACAAATTTTGACGATTCTAAGCCAAATAATTCCTGAAAATATTAAATACAGCCATAAATTTTCAAAAGTAGGTCACCGTGACCTACTTTTCAGTTGTTGTACTCCGAGGACCCATGACGCCTAAACTGACAAAGTTTGATGATTCTAAGCCAATTAGTACCCGAAATATTTAATTAAAGCCATAAATTTTCAAAAGTAGGTCACGGTGACCTAATTTTTAGTCGATCTACTCCGAAGACCCAAGATGCATCAACTGACAAAGTTTGATGATTCTAAGCCAATTAGTACCCGAAATATTTAATTAACGCCATAAATTTTCAAAAGTAGGTCACGGTGACCTAATTTTTAGTCGATCTACTCCGAAGACCCAAGATGCATCAACTGACAAAGTTTGATGATTCTAAGCCAATTAGTACCCGAAATATTTAATTAACGCCATAAATTTTCAAAAGTAGGTCACTGTGACCTACTTTTTAGTCGACCTACTCCGAAGACCCAAGATGCATCAACTGACAAAGTTTGATGATTCTAAGCCAATTAGTACCTGAAATATTTAATTATAGTCATATAAATTGAAAAGTAGGTCACGGTGACCTACTTTTCAGTTGACCTTTTTTGAGGACCCAAGATGCATCAACTTACAAAGTTTTATGATCATAGGACTTAAAATGTCCAAATTATGCCTCTAAAATGCTTTGAAATCGAATGCCTGCAAAGTTCAAAAAGTAGGTCACTGTGACCTACTTTTTAATAAATATGTTTTATGGCCCCAAGATGAATCATCTTACAAGATTTAATGATTCTAAGCCTCCCCGTATTCGAATTAATGACCTTAATTGTTTTAAAAAAGATTAGCCATAAAATTCAAAAAGTACGTCAAGGTGACCTACTTTTTAGTTGACGTACTTTGAGGACCCAAGATGCATCAACTGACAAAGTTTGATGATCATAGGCCTTAAATTGTTCAAAATATGCCTCTAAATCATTTTGAAAAAGAATGGCCGCAAAATTTAAAAAGTAGGTCACCGTGACCTACTTTTGAGTCAACATGATATGAGGTCCTTAGATGCACCAACTGACAAGATTTGATGATCCTAGTCCTTATAGTAAGCAAAATATCAACATTTTAATAAAATGTAATTTTTGGTCAACTTTGAAGTGACCTTGAGACCACGCCCTTTGCCCCAGGGTAAATCCCCGTGCAAATTTTAATCTACAACATATCCTCATCCTTTTGTGTAAGTTTGGTGATAATCTGCCCAGTGGTTCTTGAGAAGAAGATTTTTTAGCAACCAGTACTTTTGTTTCTATTTTCCTAATTATCTCCCCTTGTTAAAGGGTCACAACCCCAGTTTTAGTATAAAAGGGAGCCCTTGGGCCAAGGATACCCTGTGACAAATTTGACAATAATTGGCCAAGGGGTTCTTGAGTTATGGCCCATATTCTAAAAAGTTTACGCACACCGCACACCGCACAAATGGCCATAGCATTAGCTCTTTGAGCCTTTGGCTCAGAAGAGATAATAAAATGTTCATAAAATCTGAATACTACATGTATACAATGTACATGTGGATAAAAAAAATGCAAAGCTATTAGCCTATCCACAAGTTTCTAGCAAGGCATAGTAAAATAGCCTATCCTTAGGTTTCTATCAATGCACAGCCAAGTAGCCTGTTCAAAGGTTTCTAGTAACTACTCTTAAACATGCTCACCTTTACCACACGTTCTTTCTATACAGAAATAACAAAGACACATACATGTATACACTGTATTGAAAACACAAACAAGATGTGTTTGTGAAACACTGATGCCCCCGTATGGCAACTTATAGCAAAGGTTAAACTTTCTCAAATGCAAATCAAATATGTTGGTACCCAAAGTAAGGTCTTGTCTCGAGGAATAAACCTGTGAAATATGGAAGCCCTAGCAGCAACCATTGAATAGATATGGAAAAGGTTAAAGTTTTTTCAAAAGTATGTCAAACATCAAGGTCAAATGGTCAAAATATATGGTGTCCAAGGAAAGGCCTTGTCCTCAGAAATACACAGGTGAAATACGAAAGCCGAAGCACCAATCGTTCAAAAGTTATGGCCAAAGTTAAAGTTTTTCAAAAGTAGGTCAAACTCCAAGGTCAAGGTCAAAGGGTCAAAGTTGTTGGTATCCAAAGGAAGGTCTTGTCACAAGGATTACATATGTGAAGTATGAAAGCCCTAGCACCAACCTTTCAAAAGTTATGGCCAAGGTTAAAGTTTTTCAAAAGTAGGTCAAACTCCAAGGTCAAAGGGTCAAAATAAATGGTGTCCAAGGAAAGGCCTTGTCCTAAGAAATACACAGGTGAAATATGAAAGGTTAAAATTATTCAAAAGTAGGGTCAAAGGGTCAAAGTTGTTGGTATGCAAAGGAAGGTCTTGTCACAAGGATTACACATGTGAAGTATGAAAGCCCTAGCACCAATTGTTCAAAAGTTATGGCTAAGGTTAAAGTTTGGTAAAATTTTGCAAAACTGGGTAAAACTCAAAGGTCAAGGTCAAAAGGTCAAATGTGGTGGTACCCAAAGAAAGGTCTTGTCACAAGGAATACACATGTGAAATATGAAAGCCATAGCTCCAACTAATCAAAAGTTATGGGCAAGGTTAAAGTTTTTTTGGACGAACAGGGCAAAAACTATATACCCTCGAATCTTTGATATGGGGGCATAAAAATACTTACAACACATCCATGTGTATGCTATTGATACAAATGTGTCTGTGCTGGGACAACAAAAATCTAATGATATTTCAGATAGATGTGGGAGGGGTTTTTTTTTTGTATATTTTTGTATTTTGTATTTGGTACATTTGAGATAAGAAATTTTAAAATTTCTTTGGCATACATGTATCATCTATCTTTTATAATTAAAAAAAAATTATGAGACTTTGAGGAAATTTTCAATATTACCTTGATCAATGTGTTCTGCAAGGATATCAAACATCAGCTGATGACAGCCTGCTTTCACAAATTCTTCACATAAATCAGGACCAAGTTCTGATATCAAATGTACAGCAACACAAGCCTACAACAAAAAGGGTACTGTAATCTACAAGAGAAAGGGTACATAAACTACATCAGAAAGATTACTGTAAACTACAGTGGCGCCGCGTTTATCCGGACGCCATTTATCCGGACGCTTCACCATCCGGACGATATTTTTTGGGAACCGATTTTTTCCACGTTATTTTGTCTCATTAATCCGGAAATTCGCGTTCCCGTAATATTTCATTGTAAAATGACTCGTTTATCCGGACGGTAATTTTTCAAGAAACGACTTTGTCACACTTATCTTGCATTCGTGTTAATTGTTGTAAAAACATTGGCCATGCAGTCAGTTTGAAGGCGGTTACCTGTGACCTACAAACAATAGCGTCTATAATTAGCGTGTGTTTACAGCCAATTCAATCACACGTTTATCTTTAGTATGAAGCAAAGCATTTAGCTTATACTGTGCATTAATTAAATAATAATCCATTCAAAATCATATTGCTAACTGTATATACATCGGTAAATTCATGAGAATTTTGGAGAGTTGTAAATAAAATGAACAATAAATAACGAGCGATCTCGTAATGCTCTTTACCATGTTGATTGCGTTAGTTTAAAATACGAATCTATTTCTAATAACGTTAATGTATTTGAAATGCTTTTTTCCCACAAGACATTTTACAAAGGTACATAATTGAAGAAATATCTCTATTTAATGTAGTACCATTTACAAACGTCCATTACTTTAGAAAAGATATATAAAACTTACGTTAGGTACAGATGTTGATTACGTTTTTCAAGGTATTTTTAATGATGGGAAGTCAAACTTAGCTTCTCTAGAAAAAATGATAATGATAATCATAAAGATGGCTTGTGTTTGCGAATGTTTTTAATACTTTGTATGAGTTAGCTTGCAGTGTTCAGTTATTTTATAGTAACCCTGTGTAATGAATATATGGGGAATATACGGCGTTAGTTTATATTTGAACATTTTCAATGATGATGCTGAACAGTTCTGTCATATCATATGAGCTTCAATAAATATAAAATATGGCGAAATAAAACAACAGTAGATCAAATTTGTTCAACCCATGAAGTCACATGCCAAAGAGAAGGCGTATTAAAAAAAGGAGGTCTCGGCATAAAATTGCCCATCCATTTTTTATTGCGGAAATTACATTTTAATATATTTTTTCTTTAATCAATTACTGCTATTAAAACAATAAACCAAAATATAATTTAAAAGTTTTTTTTTTCTTTGCTGTCACATTTTAAACAGGAATGTGCATATATACATGCTTAAAGAGTGTTTTTTGAGATGTGATTCAATTATCCGGACGATTCATTTATCCGGACGATTTCGTTGGGGACAGAGACGTCCGGATAAACGAGGCACCACTGTAATACAGAAGGTTATAATCTACAACAGAATGGTAGTACTGTATACTACAACAGAATGCTACTGTTCACTACAACAGAATGCTACTGTTCACTACAACAGAATGCTACTGTTCACTACAACAGAATGCTACTGTACACTACAACAGAATGCTACTGTTCACTACAACAGAATGCTACTGTACACTACAACAGAATGTTACTGTACACTACAACAGAATGCTACTGTTCACTATAACAGAATGCTACTGTACACTACAACAGAATGCTACTGTTCACTACCACAGAATGCTACTGTTCACTACCACAGAATGCTTATGTACACTACAACAGAATGCTACTGTACACTACCACAGAATGCTACTGTACACTACCACAGAATGCTACTGTACACTACAACAGAATGCTACTGTACACTACAACAGAATGCTACTGTACACTACAACAGAATGTTACTGTACACTACAACAGAATGCTACTGATCACTACAACAGAATGCTATTGTACACTACCACAGAATGCTATTGTACACTACAACAGAATGCTCCTGTACACTTCAACAGAAAGGGTTCTCTAACTTTTACATGCAAGCAAGAAATATCTGCAAGATTTGTCAGCAATTCCATCTCAAGTTTGTTAATTATCAAAAACATATTGAAGATTTTAAAAGTTTAAGAAACAGGAATCTTCAATTGTATTTATTTTGAGTCACCAATTACCTTTTGCAAATGCTCACTAGTAATACCCCGCTCTGATGTGAATATACACTCTAAGCAGGAATAAACAAGAAGTTGACCATGGATTCCTACAAAAATGAATCCCACCATATGGCATGCCTAAACAAATAGTGTGCTAAAATTTCAAGCATCTGAGATGAGTAGTTGCTGAGAAAACTGTGACGAAAAATTTGTTATGGATGGACAGACAGACAGACACACACACACACACACACAGAGACACACAAGGGTAAAACAGTATACCCCCCTCTCCTTCGGAGCGGGGGTATAAAAATAAAGAGATACATGTACATGCATATCTGTGGAAAACAATGAGAGAGACAGGCTCCACATACCTCTTTCAGAAGTCCCATTTCAGAATTGTGCTTGTGTATGGTAGAGGTAATGACCTTGACAAGCTGAGAGCAGAGGTCAAGGTTGCTGATGATGGAAGGTTCACTCAACATCTGGATCAGTACCAGCCCCTTTCTCTGTATATCTGTAAACATTGTCTTATCTTTCTAAAGAATCTTGACACAAAACATGTTCTCAGATTTCTCCCATACTTTGTATATGTGCAGACCTACACATCAAATTTAAAAGAACCAGTTACAAGTTCACGGACAAACCTTTTCATTCACTTATTTTAACTATATTATACATGTTTTTCCTGATATTGTGTTATACTAAAGACAAAATACATTAACTTTAATATCATGCACTGATAAATAGCTTCACCAACAGCCTGATTATCATTTCTATCAAACTTACACAAGACATCAGTGAAATGTTCCATGGTCCGTATAACATGGTTGAGAGCCCCAACAGAATTCAAGATTTCTGCTGCTTTGTCTGAAATTGTACATTAATCAAAAAATATTAAAAACACTCCATGTGAGTTAATTTTCAAATTGCATTTAAAATTTTTTCCAAGTTCAAAAACAACTTTACACAGAGATAGTGTGTGTTTTTGTGAGTACTTGAGCTCCCTACCTGCAGCTGATAACACACACAGACATTCTAATCCTGCTTCCTGCATCAGTTCATTCTCAAAAGATTTCTCTAGAGCGGTCAGTATACGAATGTGTACCTTCTCCACCAGGCACTGATTACAGAAGATTTCTATCAAGAAAATTGAACATTAACTTTTTGCTGGCTAACTTTTAATGACAGTGTTTTCATTACTATTATGAAATGAATTTTTGAGAGATACAGTCATACATGTACAAAGTCCAATAAATCTCCTCTGATAAATATTTGCTACTATCAAAATAAGTTGGTTTTTTTTGGGGGGGGAGGGGGGTCAAACAAAAGACAATGTTTGAAAGGATATTTATTTTAAATATATTTTCAGTTATCAATTCTTTCATTTCTGTTATTTTACTAATAAATCTTTTTTTTTTTTTAAAAATGTGTAATTTTTGAATGTGATTTGCTACCCATGAAATTATGTATTAGAATTATTTTAATACAATTGATTAACCTATACAATGTATATACAGAGAACAGAAATTTAATCCTTTAAATTTATTACTTTATATTTAAATCTTTATATTTTTATTCTTTTTACATTGCTCTTCCTATTTACTCAAAGTCAATGACTTTAGAGTTTGCAAAATGCAACAACAAAACACCATACTTAAAACAAAACAATGCAATACTTTTTATTTCAAGTCCTTTAATACTGCATGCAGCATGCCAATTATTATAAAACTTTTGAAAGTTTTGATTTGAATTAGTAAAAATCACCATAATGTTTTAGAATTCCCCAGTTACTTGCACATGCATTTGTTTTTATGGAGTAATCAATGGAACATACATCAAACAAAACCTTACCAAATCGTATCAAGCACTCACAATCAAATCTGAAAATAAGTCTTCCTAAAGTTTTATTTTTTTTTTTATTAATATTCCATTTGGTAATTGCTTAAAATTTACTTTCATGCTTGTCCTTGCTAGGTCAATTAGTTTTTAAGTCAATAATGTATTTCACTTCCTAATAAAATACAGTGGCACTTCATTCTCTGGATGTCTTTGTCTTGTTAAGCAATTGTCTGCATAAAGTTATACAGTAAAAGTTGTCTAATCCAGGTGTTGTGTATTCTGAAATCTTGCCTTCTATGATGAAAACCTCAGTCCCTTCTGTTTAAATTGTTGTCTACTGAAATGTGTCTAATCCGGCAAATTTATATTTTCCCAAAATTAAATGACCATAACATGGATTTTTTAAGGCACCATTGTAAACAGAGCATTTACATCCCATACTTACAAAAAAGAGAGTTAAACAATTGCCTTACCCACTTCAGCTAAGCAGGCTATAGTACTGATGCACTCAATAATCACGTTATCCACATGCCCATGAATGTTAAAGGCTTGTGTGAGTTTTTTCTGTATCCCTTCCACAACCAATTTCATTTTATTGGCATTACTACAACAAAGCAATCCAGCAAGCACACACAGCAAACAAGGATTAACAAACAATTTACTATCCAGGACATCTTTAATCCCGTACTATAGGTAGGGTAAAAAAAACAAAAGACTTGCATATTTCTGTGTATGATTTCATGGCAGTAAATGGTTACTGCATCTAATATATCTTTTCATCTTTCAGCTATCAGGTGAAATGATTTTCAAATATATGGTTTTAAATATATATATATATATATATATATATATGGGTGAATTCAAAAAAAATGACCACCAAACTGAATTTTTTTGGCAAAATTCAACTACTTATAACATACTTTTCACTTATATCATCATATTGCAAATGCATTCTAGTTTAAAATCCTGAAGTGGCAATAGAATAGACAAATGGATTAAAAAGTTTCAGAATTTTTATTAGTAAAATTTCTTTTGAAAAAAGAAAATATCATTACACCTTAAAAGACTTTCTAAAATACATAATCACAAGAAATTATAGTTTTTTATGCTTTAAAATGGTAAAAGGGGTATAAATGATTAAATCTAGACCTTGAATGAGTATCTTCTCTTGCACATGTGACAAAAAAATTGGCTTTTTGATTGTTATTTTACATTATTTTTTCAATTCTGGTTTGAAAAGTTTTAATATGAAAAAAATATGAAGCAATAAAATTCCCCAAAATTCAATTTCTTGTCCGTTCAAGTCAATTCTTTAAATCTAAGCCAAAAAAGAATTGTTATATACGAGTTCTCTTACGAAAAATACTAGATTTTGAAGTGACCCTATGTTACATTATTGTGTTGCACTCCTGACATCTGATATGTATTTTATTTAACATTGTTATAAAAATTATAACACACAATAACCCATTTTTACTTTGTAAATCAATTTGTCGTGTTGATATTTTTCATCGTTTACAGCAGGTTTCTCATATTTTGAAGACCTTAAAACATGATTATTTGCAAAGTGTAATATATATAAATTGTATTTAAAATATATGTGAAATGATGAAAACTATTCCCTGAATTGACTGTAAAATTTCTGTAATTTGTTGATAGACATAGTGTTTTGAACCTCAAATAGTATCAAGCATTTTTTTTCAACTTAATTTTTAGTAAAGATAGTTAAAAAGCATCGGTAATTATGAAGCAGTTTTGTTGCACTCCTGACTGCAGTAAAGTTTAAAATTAAAACCACAGAACACAAAAATTCATAAAGTGTTGGCAACATCAAGTGGTAATGAAATTGTGCAATACTTATAGTCCAATACTTCATAATTAAAACAGATGAAAGTATTTAAAATTCGCATTTTATCTGGAATTATACCCTATTTTATGCCAAAAAACTAGCTTAAATGTATATTTAGAAGATAAAATATATTTTAAAGCATATTTTCCTTTAGAAGACAAACACAGTAACCCACCAGAAAAATTCTACTCATCATTTTTTCTTTCTTTTTATTCTTATTGGATGATTTATAGTTCTAATATATTTGTTGCACTCCTGACCAAAAGCATTGGGGCCTTTAAGGTAGAATTGTGAAGTGAAAATTACATAAGAACTTGTTCTGTTGTTTCAGTGAAGTTGAGGAGGAATTACTCGAATTTTATGACAATGTTTTAGTGTGTTTATTTTTAATGTTCATTAAAAAAATCACAAAAAAGATAAAAACACATCTGAATTGATAAAATTGAAAAAGGAAGTGTTTTAATAATAAAACTGTCAATAATTTAGCATTATATTATACAAAAGGATCATTATAAATTAATGAATACTTCTAAGCATGAATAGAAGTCTTTTCGTCACACAACTTGAATCTTTAAAAAAATGTGTTGCACTCCTGACCATAGAAATATGGATCTGAAGCACAGACAGATCCTGTAATTGATAAATCTATTTGGTAAAAATGTTCTTTGTGTCTCTATTTTCCAAAATAAAAATCAGAAAATCATATAATGATAATAGTTTTTTCATGCTTGGGAGCAAAATATCAAATGTTGCACTCCTGACATTTTGGGGTATGCACATATACTTGACTCTCATTAATGCTGCTTGTGATTTATATAACATTTTTAAGTTTTAAAATGTATATCAGTTATTATTTTACACTTCCAAAATTCTTTTTTGTCTTAATTTTCTATCAGAATTTTACAATTGATGTTTTTTTGGCAACACTACATTTTTTCTGTTGCACTCCTGACATGGTATAACATTTTTTTAAACATCAGCCATGACCACAACCTGATTAAACAAAAGTTACTACAGTCCACATTTAAAGCTCAATGCTTTGAATATTATCAGGAAAGTCTTCATTTTCGACATGAAGCATTATTTTTTATTTCACAGATCTCCAAAAAATATTGAAATTTCAAAATGTCACAAAAAGGTGTTGCACTCCTGACAATTTTAGCATCATTTTTGGGCATAACTTTTTTGTTAATTGAGATATCAACGAGATATTTGGAAGGAATTTAGACACTATCTAAAGACATATGCTGAGACATAGAAATCTATTTTCATTGCCTGTATTTTTAGTGTGGGTTGATAAATATGCATTTGGTCATTTTTTTTTAATTCACCCATATATATATATATATATATATATATATATATATATATATATATATATATATATATATATATATATATATATATTTCAGCCATTCTTTATAACTAATAATCAAAATGCACAAAAAACAAACCAAAAAAAATCCAAAATGGGGAGAAAATAGGCAACATACACTTCACACATGAACTACTAAACCTTGTTGCTCCTATTCCAACTAAGGCTAAATAATAAACATAAAACAAACCTTTCTGCCAGATATCGGACACTTACTGGAAGATGATCATGGCTCTGAGGGCCCTCAAGCCACACTCCACAGCCCGGGGACACATAAAATGGCGCTTGATCCCATCCATTACCACCATATAAGCATTCTTTTCCACAAGATTCTCACAGATCTGCTCTGTAGAAGAATTTATTCTGCCATTTAGAGCATTCTATATGTTTACTCCTTGATCTGATGTTTAAATATTCCTTAATTTCAGGATCTTCAGTTGTTAACTCATAGCACAACATTCAGTTCTATATTTATATAATAGTGTTGTATTTTGCATGCACGATGCCTAAATAGTAGTCAGGGTTTGACACATGGTGCACGAGCCAGAGGCGAGTGCTCTATGTGTCAAACCCTGACTACTATTTAGGCATAGTGCATGCAAAATACAACACTTTATTGATATTATTATGCTGATAGTTGTATAAAAGCGACAATATTTTCTCCATTTCCAATGTTTCATCACCTCTTACATTCATGTTAGTACACTCCTATTATGACGTCACGTTGTGCTACATGTACGTCATAATCTTTTTTCTTTAATTTTGAATGTTCCATGCATTAGGTATAATGTACAGATAGTTTCAGAGAATTTTAGTTGAGTGAAGGGGGAAAAATTGCAAGAAACTTTTTTAGAAAAAATCATTTTGTTTACTTTTCTTCTTTAAGTGTAAAATATTTGAAGCTAACTTTATATATATTATACTACAGTACTTTAGATAACGGTGTCTGTGGCGAAATCAGTAGCGCGTCTGACTGACAATCTTGGGGTCGTGAGTTCAGTCCCCGGCGTGGGCGCTGTCAGATTTTCTTCAGAAAAAGAAGCCATGCACTATTTCAGCATAGTATGCTTATGCTATATAAATCCTTAGAACACTATGCGAAAATAGTTGGGTATTGCATATATAGAGACAAACTGACAGGAAGCATAATAATATTTAATTTCTAATTGATGAAAAAATATTTGAATTTTCTTGATTGAACGAGTCCTATCATTGAGTTTACCATGGTCAGCTGCCAACCAATACATAGCCTCGCAGGCACTGGAAAACACCTCCTTATCTCTCTTGTATGTCAGAATATCACCCACACACATCGTGTGAAGTGGAGACCTGAAGAATCATAAAACAGAAGTTAAACACACACACACACAAACATCTGAATATCACCCACACACATCGTGTGAAGTGGAAACCTGGAGAAATATAAAACTGAGTAATTTACAGACTCACACACACACATACACACAAATAACCATCAAAATGTCACCCACATATCTTACGAAATGGAGACCTAGAGAAACATTCAATGGAATAGCTTACACACTTCCATTTTCTTTACTCCTTTGAAAATTAACCACAATCATATCAATTAGATTACTCTATATGATTAGCAGAAGTTATCTCAAAGCTTCCAAAGATATTTTTTTTTTGGTTTGTTTGTTGTTTAACGTCCCTCTCGAGAATTTTTCACTTGTTACATACACAAACACAAATATTCTATTTAGTTGATGTACTTTTAACACTGTTCTCTGACACAGATACTGCAATGTCTTAAAAGGGGTTATTCTAAAGATAGGAAATCTAGAGGACTCTGTAAATGTGCTCTATTCTAATTTACAGTCTCCCTGATTACCGTCTCACACGACTTACTGAGGTATGTTGTTGACGATGTTTTCTCCAATCTCACTGTGTGCCCTAGGACAAACCTTTAACAACTCAACAATGGCTTTACAACTCCAGATCTGTGGAATAAAACCAGTCTTCATATTACCTTTTACTTTAATAACAAATTTCTAGTTAGGATTTTTAGTTTATTATACTTTCATGTTAAATACTAAAATCTGATTGGTTAAGATGCATCTAGCAATTTGTAATGTTATCCTCAGCATTAGCAACACACTTGACAATGGGAACACAACGATAATGTCAGATGTGTATATGCATTGGTTGACAACGTTTTTCCTTGGATGTCAATTTCAACTGTTACCTTCAAAAACATGCACTATTAAATATAATAGAGCCTTACTATAAATAATTATACTCAAAAAAGCAGAGAATGTGGGATAAGAGCTTAAATATGTCATAATTTCTCAAATCTAAAGTAATATTACTTGTCTTTCAGATAAATCCCTTGCAAGAATAAAATAATATTTTGGGGAGCTGGGATACAAATAAAATAACCACTCTCTTCAGCCAGAAGATGTGTGGATTGCAAAGAAAAAGTGTGTGTCAAACTTTTTTGTAGCTGTTTCAATACATAAAATCTTTCACAGAATTTATTTGCTGTTTCTTAATGCAGAGAAAAGGCAGTATGATTCAAAGCAATATGTACAAATTTTAATGTCTGAAATGAATAACGGTTTACATCTCTTACCTGTACATTTCTGACATCCATCAGTCGGAGCATGGCATTTAAGATGAGTTCACACCACTGCTTACTCAGTTGATTTTCCTCATCATCTGTTACATCAGCAAACACACTCTCACCTACATATAAATCAACAGACACAACTTAACAATACAAATTAATCAGTATCAGAAACTACATTACATCAGCATACACCCTCTCACCTACACATAAATCAACAGATGCAACTTACAACATGGCCGTAAGAATGGGGGGGGGGTGCTTGTCAAGGAATTTTTGTATTTTTGGTAGCCCCTCCCCCCCCCCCCCCCCCCACCCCATGAGAAAATGTTTGGTTGTGCCCCCAAAACTGAAAATGCTTTCTACAGGCCTGTACAATACAAATTAATTAGCATCAAAAACTACACTCATATGACATGTATTATGGCTTATATACATGTATATCAGGTATCATAAAGTAATTAAAAGGTCTGAATTTGAAAATAATAAACATTTATCTGCCCTGCTGATATGAAATCACTTACAAAATAAACAGAACAGTTGTAGCCCTGCTGCCATAATAGACCCACTACAAGGGTGGCTGGTCATCAGTGGTACTAGTGTACTGGACAGGAAGTCAGTGGAACACAGAGTGGTGCAAACAGTTTCTAAAAACAGGGAACAAGATGTTAAAAGTAGCAATTATATGGATGACTTTAACAGTCTATCATATTCATATTAACTTCTTTCATATCGAGAAATCATGCATTGAACATTAATTGAACTTTTAAAAAATCCTTTTACAGATTTCAGAATAAGATACAGCCTTCAGCATCCAAAACAGATCTTCACTACCTTATTGGACTGCAAAGTTTAGCAAAATTGACTTACCATCTCTCTTGAGTTGCATGAGAAGATCACACGCCGCCTCAATGAGCGTTTGATCTGCTGAGACACTACAGAATGAGTCCAGGACATAGTTGTCTACTTGGTGGGACAATAGAAAGGGGAGGTAACAACCGTCTGTAAATATTACATAGTAAGGGGAGGTAACAACCATCTGTAAATATTACATTGTAAGGGGAGGTAACAACCCATCTGTAAATATTACATAGAAAGGGGAGGTAACTACCATCTGTAAATATTACAGTCTCTCTATATATATCAAATAAAAATAACAATTAGCTGTAAAATCTCTAAAAAGTAGAAAACATTACATATTATTTCTGCATTTCATCAGAAACCTATGACTCTCAGGCTCTGCAGACAAAAAATGAGACTGACAATCATGTAATACAGTCTTTGCCAAATCTTTTTTCAGCAAATTCCCTTCAGCCATAGGGCTGGGACAATACAACTTTTTCTATATCGATACATATCACGATATTTGAGCCACGATATGTATCACAATATGTTGAATTGGTTTTAACATCTTTTTTTTCGTATGTGAAAATGAACAAAACATTTCTTCACAAATAAGAATAATTTATTCAAAGAAGTTGTATATCTGTTCTAAAACAAAATTATTTTACACAAGTGGTGTTAATTATTATGTACTTCATATTTAAATGTATATTGATATTTAGCATATTTATTTTATACATTTAACCCAAAATGTTGAGGAAACAAAGAAACTTTCTGGGCGATATTTTGATATTTCTTCATATGTATCGATATGTGTGTATCTTCCTCACACAGAATCGATATTATCGATATCTCAATATATCGTCCCAGCCCTATTCAGCCAGGTGTATCCACTAATTACACTAGCCTTATAAACAAATATTTACAAATTTACACCACCTGAATTTTATTTTTATTTATTCTTATTTGCCATTTCATGCCAAGGAATACCATTTTTCCAAGAGTATCTAGTGTCATGCCATTGTTTTCAACCTGTACACTTCTTGTAACTCCAATGCAAAAAAGTTCCTTGGAAATGCAGTAGAATAACATGTTGTCAAAATTTTATGCTTCACTTTGGATGAATAAATCAAATAAACACTTTTAAGTATAATTAATGTTATTGATGTTATTTAATTTGATCCAATTTGATCCGTTATGTTATTCACAAATAAAAATGATCCTAAACAACATGGAGGTTTAGTTAAGCCTCCCAATTTACATGCCCTTCGGACTTGTGAGTGTGCAATTTTCAAATGCCCCCTTCAAATTTTACCATGGGATTTGTAGAAGACAGTTGACACATGATTAAACAACTGTTACATAAAACTATATTGTTCAAATGCCTCACCGTCTGCCTGGGCCACTGTTTCAAGGACTTTAAACATGGCTGCAAGCACAGAAGCTTCTGATAAGAATTCTTTCATGTCTTTCAGAAATGTTTCTAGTTTTTCATCAACAAAGGCTTCTAAAAGTTCAGCATCTAAATAAAAATAACACCACATGGAGATTTACAGGCTTTTTACACACCATTTCTTAGTTCTAGGAAATAAAAATCAAAATTCTAGTAAGATCCACACAATTTACATATACTTGTGTAAACACCAATCTGGTATCAAGTATGTTTTTAAATAAACATCTTTTTTTTTATTTGCACTGCATAAAATGTGTAAATAATTTACCTTCCTCAAGAATGTGATGCAATATGACAGAACTGGACCTCTGAATATTTGCATTGGATTGATACATCTTCATAGCTATCAATGATTGGTCAGCCACAGCTCCGAACATGTCATCAACTAATAAACTGTTCCTCAAGTTCTCTGTAGAAAAATGTCTACTGTCAACTAAGATAGTTTAAAAATAATACAATGTATGTAAGCAAATATAGAGACCCTATTGTGTTAGCATGAAAGAATTAAATGTTAAAATCCTAGTTGTCATTTCTAATTGAACAAGAATATGCCTCAGTAAGGTACAGTGTACTACAATATATTATCTACTTCTTGGAGACAGAATCCCCATCAGCTATTATATAGTAGTACAGACTGTACATTAAAAAGACAGGTCCGAAAGAAATGAAACCCCCAAATGAAATGCAAAATCTAGCTGGCAGAGGATAAATACACTGAAAACCTGATTAAATCTTCTCTAGTAATTCATACATCTTAGTACTAAATAGATATGGCTATTCAATATATAACCAATAACTAGATATTGCTATTCAATATATAACCAATAACTAGATATGGCTATTCAATACATAACCAATCAACGTTATTTATAAGTACAGTCAAACCTCGTGATCTAGAACTGGATGGGACTGAGAAAACACTTCGAGATATCTGAGCATTTGAGATAATGAGGGTAAAATACCTAAAGAATAAGCGAAGCCCCTGGAAGCTTCTGGATTTTAGAGATTTTGTAGGGAAAGAGTAGACATTTTTACATTTTCTTGGCGAAACTATGATTTACGCTAACTTTGACAGTTTTGGGGGGGGGGGGGTGCTCGCTGGGTGCACCCCCTTTAAATCCGCCACTGATTATACACAACCTGTGATGAAGCTCGATTCCGATCTTTTATTAATTGTGTGCATTTGACATGGTGTGACAACCATAGCAGATTGATACAATATTTCTATTAGAACAATCTCAAACATCGCTTGTATTATCAGATTTAACGGAGATTTAACCACTTCGATAAATCGCCATGTTTGATCTCAATCACGTACATGTTTGAATAATATGCTTGTATGCAACACAAATAATCTAGGTTAATAGAGCGTTTTCTTAAAAACTGAAAGTACATGTACATAAAATAAGAAACTGAAATGCGATTATGTTACAGAAAAAAATCTTTCTTCATGTGGGCGACTAGATTTTTAACATCTAATCGCCCACAGCAAATTTTACTCTCATTTGCTAGTGGGCGACTGGTTATCCACAACCCTGTTTTACTCTCAATATCATGAATATCTAAAAATCTCTGGTATCTCAAAGTTTTTTCTTGGTCCCATACAGAGATTTAAGAGAAAATCTTACACCTAGAATAAAATTACATCTAGTTTACTATTTTTCTTAAAACTAAGGTACATTGAAGAGTGGTAAACTATTATTGAGCTTTTACTACATGAGATTATGTGTGCATTATTTGTAAACAAGTAAAATGTTTAACACTCTGAAATTCTGAATCTAAATCTTTCTTTCTAACTGACCTGACTCTAACAGATGGCTGAACATTTTTATTCCTCTCTCCTGAATTTCCTCATCCTTACAAAAGTCTTTTAAGGCTTTCAGCAATACTCTATAAAATTACAAATTTATTTCAGTTTATTTCTTAATAACAGATAATTTATCACAATTCTTTGTGCAAAAATTCTGCATCCAAATTAATCATTAATTTACTTAGCACACCTTGCAAGGTTCCAGTAAAAGAAAAAAATTAATGAACTTTGATATTTTAATTTCTTCAGAGATTGTGTAAAGCAACTCAACACAAATATATTTTTATCAGTAAAACTGACAAAAAATGTAAAGTGCAAATGAAGGTGTTTCACAAAATTATAGAAGAACAGTTTCAAAATCTGCTAATTATATAATAGTGTTTTGCTTTGCATCCATTATGCCTGAATAGTAGTCAGGGTTTAACACACGGTGCACGAGCCGGAGGCAAGTGCACTATGTGTCAAACCCTGACTACTATTTAGGCATAGTGCATGCAAAGTACAACACTAGTGTTATTATTATGCTGACTGTTGTATAAAAACGACAATATTTTCTCCATTTCCTCTTATGTTCACTACTCCCTATTATGATGTCACTTTGTGCTATATGTACATGTACGTCATAATCTTTTTTTCTTAATTTTGAGTGTTCTTGCAATAAGGTATAATGTACAGAGAGTTTCATGCAATTTTAGTTGAGTGAAGGTAAAAAATCTTGTAAGAAACTATATAAGAAAAATTATTTTGTTTATTTTTTTCTTTAAGTATCAAATATTTAAAACTAAGTTTATTTAAGAAATAAACAACAATGTTAAAAAGTTCTCTGGGAAATGAACTTGGTTGGTCACGTGATCAAATCCTGTGAAGCCCGAAGGGCTTCTCAGAAGATTTGATCACGTACCAACCAAGTTCATTTCCCAGTGAACTTTTTAACATTGTTGTTTATTACTTTTATTTACATTTGAGACGAATATTCTGAATAGAACTGCATTTATTACACGAACGGCCCGCCGTATTGCTATGTTGTGACGCGCAATGACCTAGAAGTTGTTTGGTCTTGAGAGTTCGCCTCGCTCCAACATTTGAATACTTACATTGATGTTTAGCAGTCCAGTTCAGGAAATATCTGTTCATAATGAAAAAACAATGATCGCTACTGGGAATTATCTTACTATTATTGTACGAGTTCTTTATATATAAAGTCAAAAGCGGTGCTATCGTCTTCAGTTTACATACCTTCAAAGGAATTTCGGGTTAAAAAGGTAAGCGTGATTTTAGGCTAATTAGAAACATTCTTCACACTGAAGAAAGATCTAACGATCATTTGTTGAACGAAAAAAAAAATATATGTTTCAATAATTTTATCTTTTTCATCGCTTTGACGGTTCAGAAGTTCCGAAACCAGTGTCACTGTGACAGAAATATGTAGACAAGATATCGTTTCGCTGTGTGATTCGGTCACGCCATGACCTCTGACCCCCTAATAAGTTCATACAGAATTGAACATATTTTCTCTTCTATAGGTTCATCTAAGAAAAATATTTGCAAATGTAAATAAATATAATTAAAATACACAGTACAGATAACGGTGTCCATGGCTAAATCAGTAGCACGTCGGACTGACAATCTCAGGGTCGTGAGTTCGGTCCCCTGTGTGGGCGCTGTCGGATTTACTTCAGGAGCCGTGCACTATTTCGGCATAATATGCTTACGCTATATAAATCCTTAGAACGTTCACTATGCGAAAATAGTTGGGTATTGATTATATAGAGACAAACTGACAGGAAGCATAATAATAAGTACTATATCTATAACTTTCTATTTTTTCAGGTAGAAAACAAAAAAAGTGTACCTGTATGCAGTGTCTGAATACTGAGTCTCCTCCAACACATCAGGACACAGTCCTACGTAGGCATCAACCAGCTCTAAACCAATCTGAAAACAAAGTAAATTGACAGTGGTCATACAGCAAGTAGAAAAGATCTTATAAAAAAAATTCAGAGGCAGTGTGAAATCTTATCATCTTTAGTTAATGGTTCGTGTGGTCCAATCTTTTTATTTCCTACAGATAGCTATTCACACAGCCTCAATGAATGTTTTCAAATGCACTCATGCTTAACGGTCAACAGGTCAAATACAGACCATGCACAGTGAAAAAACGATTGATTTGACTAAGACAAGAACAAGTAGATTACATCTGATCAGTTAGAAACTAAATTGGTCAAGGTAAGTGAAAAAAAAGGGGGGGGGGGGGGGTAGTGGTCAGTATTATAAAACTAAAAGACAAAAGACCCTGCCATATTGGTTTAAATTTCTTGATAATTAAAAGTTAATGACGGAATTGTGTACAGACAAAATATTTAAAAATTTACTCAAGAAAACTGCTTAAAGTATTATTTTTGCAACTATAAAAATTATGAAAACAGCCTACCTTTTGAATTCCAGCACTGGAGGAAAAGTTGTTCATTATCCCAACAATGTGCCTGACCACATCTCTGCTTAGTAACCCCTTCACAACACCATCTATAATAAAAATAAGAACAACATCAAAACAGAGGAATTTCTTTACATTAAGTTAGAAACATTAAAATGAGCAATACACTTTCTGCAACACACATATATGAGTAAAACAATATAATCCAGGGCTGTTAACAACACACAACTATAAATAATATTTAATTATTAAGTGACCCAAAGAATAACTGACCATTGCCGAGATTCTCCTTGATTTTATACAGTGTCATCAGTAGTAGTTCCTCACTCTGTGACCGATGTAGGGTCATCATGATAGACTGGACTTCTTCGTCCTCCATGCTGTCCATCAGGTCATTGTCCGCATCCAAGGCCGAGGGCAAGTCTGCCCTCAGAATCACGTTGGCCATGGCACAAGATTTAATTAAGTTACCTACATGTTCGAGCCAAATCAATGAGTGCGCAAAGAACAAAGAAATGAATATGAGAAAATGATGCATATACGGGAAAAGATATTTTGAAAACTCCAATAATATAGGCCTAGTTATTGTTTTCGTTGGTCAGGGCGGTAAAATGTCAACATCATTTTTTGTCGGAATATCATATTACAAATAAGACATGCAGTTAGCTCGTTCTTTGACTTAGGGTAAATTACAAGAATTCAAGGAGATTGATTGTGTAAAAATGTGTTTTTACCATATCAGATTTATAATATTATTTGACAACAGCAGCCGACTTTCCCGCTACGATAAACTCAGCAGTGTTTACTTCCGGTCATCAGAGAATCATATGATGTGACAGCGCCGTCTATGAAGAAAGAAAACGCGGGAAATTTAAAAAAAAAATCCCAAAATTGGTTATTGTGTATAAATATATAGGAAAAAATGTCATGATATTAAAATTTGCAAATCAAAATACGTAAAAATAAAGACTTATAAAATGAAAAATACGTAAAGCACTCTTAAAATTGGAAAAGTAGCAATAGTACGTGGGTTTTACTTTTCAAGCAATTATAATATAATGGGAAATTTTATTTCCTTTAATGCACGAATAAAATGATACTCATCATTCTTTAAACTTTTATGTACAGCAGTTTGACATAGTTTTACATGATGAAATTGGAAGATGCTGAAAATAATTTAAATTGCTGTATTTTTTTTCTCTTGTCTTCGTCGTTTGCACTGACAGGAATGTAATTCTGACTCAGAAATCATACATTTTTTATCCAGTTTTTCCAACTCCAGCCCAAACCATCAGCGTTACAGAAATAACTTCAGAAAATATTTGCATGGAAAAAAATGCATGATTTCTGAGTCAGAATGACTTTCCTGTGCAAAGTTTTTGCCTTGAGAAATTTAAGGCATACATACTTACAAAATCTGAGTTTGATAAAAACGGAGAAACAAATTAGAGTTCTAAGTGTTGTGTGTTACTATTTGATTCTATCATAAATAAACTGAACATTTACTTCTAGTGATTATAAATGATTTAATATAAAGCAAGGTGGTAATTTCTAGGATGGACTGTAATTACGAAGGCTAATTGTAAGGTTAAATTTTACTTTTAAAATCACTGAAATTCAGGAGTTTGCTATAAACTACACTTATCTTTACTTTCCTTATGGAAATAGCCAATAAAAACAAACAAACAAACAAAAACAAATGTTAAAAAAGAAAAAAAGAAGGAACAATTAATGAAGCATTTTATTTTTGTGATGTGCCACCCTTACAATGTTCCTTAGAGAATTAGAACGTCCTATAAATGAAGTTTTGCCCAAATTCAAACACAATTTTTTTTTTTAAACAATCATTATGAGACAATAATCCTGTTTATCGTAGATATATACATATTTCTTTAAATCAACAAAACTACAAAAACAGTGAAGCAGATCAAGTTAATGTCTCACGTCCGTTACACTTAAATATTTTATGTTATAAGTTACAAGTCTTACGTTGAACACGATTCTCTATGTAGGCCTATAGATATCGCCAAAACAGGCGGATTGGGGGGGGGGGGAGGAGGAGGAGGCGTCAGTTTTAAATTCATTAATAAAAAAATATTTCAAATTTAGAAAACAATTGGATACTTGATTCTTTATTGGTATAAAATATTTTGAAAAACTCTTCCGAATCCCTGCATATTTTCTCTTCCTCTATTATAAGTACACACTTATAGTTGAGCTACAGTCTCATCAGAGACTTCTCTTCCCAGAGAGAACATGAAAAGTTTAAATTGAGCCTTCAAATCTGCCTCTTTTCTGATGAGAAAAAAAAACCCATAAAATTAGAACCCCTTCCTGAGCCCCCAGTTTAAAAAATGAAATCGGTAAGAAGTATATGCTAATTATGCTTAGATGTAGTCTAGACTATAGACAAATATGATCCTGATATTTTTAAGAGGCAGTCCACCGTAAAACCAGGCAGTATTGTATTAATAGGCGGCACATCGAATGTGAGGAATATTTGATATTTTATTAAAACCAATATCAATGTAGCCCAAAAGGAATAATGTAATTGAAGATTTGTTTGATAATTGCTTATTTAGTAAAATATCTTTGTGTTTTGTGTTTTTGAATGCCCCTATATAAACCATTGAATGTAGGTCAGAAACAAAGAACTGTAATTTCTAATACATTTTTAACAGGACTATAATTCACACTTAACTAAATCTAGAAATATTTCAACTTTTTGTTTAAAAAATAAAATAGGTGGGAAAAACACTTTTGATAGTAGTTTTCTGGCAAAATATAAGGACGTTTTTATGAAATTTTGTGATGCAAGAGTTATCTCCCGTGGCATCGGTAAATCTGCTCAACACCTTTTTATCGGAATCCTAGTGAAATATTTAGAATCGATACACCAAAGAAAATAATTAAACAAAAAACTAAATAATTTATTTTCAAAATATAATTCATTTTCGCCTCCAGACGTAATATTTAGATTAAAATTGGCTCTATTATTCAGGTTGAATCCACGTTTCCATTGATGTATCAGTGACGTCATATACCTGACTAATATTGCGTCACAATGAAATAGTTACAAGTTTCCAGAGAAGTTTGTAAATTTTATGCGTAAAAGTGTAAAGAAAAAGACTTTTAAAAAAAATTATTTCTCTTTTTCTGTTTAATTACTCTTCAGAGTGCATTATTCTAAATGTTAAATAATATTTTAATATCAAAATGTATTTTATACACGGGCGGCGTCTCAGCTAGATGACGTTTTGATAAGTAATTTTATACATGTCTGAGAACTAATTATTTTCAACTGATTTACTAGGATATGCGTAAAAATAATTAATGAAGTGTTTATCATGAACATTTCTTATAGAATTGGGAATCAATGATGAATGTTTTAGATTTACGCAACACTTAATTCAACGAAGTTGAGATGTTTACTTCATGATATTTGTAAAAACTTAAATATATTTATCTATGCAGTCAAATCAAAATAAACAATCCGAAGTACGATTAAAAATGAAAAAAAACCCTGAAAAATAAGTTATAAAAATATATTTATTGAGTTAAACTACTGCTGAACTCCCCACTATAATTTGGCTCTAAAACGGAAGATGGTTTAGTGAAACATTTCTTTTTTTTTCTTTTACTTATTTATTTTTTTAATTTGGCGATTGAAACAATCACACACTCACATTTAAAATGGAGTTTAAACATGTGACTATGTAGGCCAATTCTAAAATGTTTTCACGTTCATGAAACCAATTTTTATAAATAATGATGTCATGACACCCCCCCCCCCCCCCCACCGCTTTTTGCTTGCGATTTATCGGCTCTTGAATAATGATACTATATATGAAAGAACTTATTTTCTTATTTATATAAAATAAAATTTTGTAAAAGAGGAAAAGGCTTTGCAGATGACAGGTAAGAAAAAACTTGGATAAAGTCGAGACTGTACACATAAAAATATTTCCTGTATTTAGGCAAGTTTAATTTCGCCACTGATAGAGTTTACTCTTTAATTCCTGAGGAAATAAAAAAAAAAAGAAATTTTACTTGGAAATAAGATAAATAATAAAGCTAGAAAGCTGTCTGCTCTCATTTGTTGCATAATGCATGTACAAATACTTTTTTTTTAAATACCGAGTATCTATTAAGAATTCAATCAGATGTTTTACATGTAATCTTCATGCACGTAAAAGACATTAGTAATTTAAATAATATATAAATTTGAATCTATGGTTACACTCATTTAAAAACAGTCAACTGACTGAAAAGAAATAAAAGACAAGCATATTTTTCTGATAAATTAAAATGAAGAGCCAAATTTAGGAAATGTTTCTAAATTTACAGTAAAACCCGATCCCGATCCGATGGAAAATAATGAAAAATTAACAAAGTTATCAAACTAAAGGCACCTGCCACCTATATAACATGTTAAAAAAATAAATCAAGTAAGTTTTTACTCATATTACAACAAAAGAGCCAAATTTAACATTACAATTATAGTATTTTTTTCTTTATATAATTCCGGTCGGGATCGGTTTCATTTGGGAAAATTATAAAAAAAAAAAATAGGTAAATTTGACTCCTTTTATTTCTTTCAATATACCTGTTCCCACTGATTTTATTGAGTGATTCAAAAGTTTGTACTTTGTATTCATAATAACATAAGAAAAAAAATCTGTCCTTGTAATGTATTGGGTTTTATAACGTAATGAAAATTGGATACTGAATTCAAAAAGTTACTTGCTTAACTCAAATTTGGACCATATAATTTTTTCTAAAGAAGTATAAATTGGAGCCTTATTCATTAATAAAATAAAAGATAAGAGTCTATGCTATAAATAATATTCATCCACACATCCACCTTTTGAGTATCTGTTACATATAAAACAAAATAAAAACGTAGTAATTTTTTTTACCCTTATGTTGACCTTTTTGCACTTAAAATTAAGCATTTACCAAAAATAGGGCTAGAGGAGCACTAAAATTTTTTTAATGTTGTCATGTGTAAACACTTGCTTTAATAAGTCTACATGCAAAAAATAATTAAAATCCATGACATGCGATGTGCCACCCATTGCCTGGTTTTTTGGTGGACTGCCTCTTAATAAGTATAGGATCCAGCACTGCAACTGATATTTTATAAATAAAATTAGTCTTTAATTTTCATCTACATGTACAGGTAAAGCTACAATCATAACTAAACGCGTGTGTAGTTGATCGGGTACTTACTTTAAAATTAGAATAATATGACCTAAATTGTCGTAAAATTTTTCAAATTTTTGTTAAAGTTAATACAACTGTCAACAATAAACGTAAAACGACACTACTCTAGGTACAGTTGATCGACATTGAAACTTTATCCCGTCACGACGTCGATTTTGAAATGCCACGTCGCGTGTTAACATTAGGGCCATGTATCCGAAAATGTAACCAGGATCGGCAAGATGTCAGATCTGTAAGTATAGCATAATTTACATTTTTGTAACACCACATTGATGATCTCTAAAATAAGAGGATATAAGTCCTGGACTAATCCACCATGCATGGATGTTATCATTCAGGAAGAATAGTTCGCTTCTGATGTTGCATTATATAACTATTACATTTGAATTATGTATAAAGCCTACATCAAATTTGGATAGCTATTGCATCTTGGGCTACAAATTAGTAAAGTACTTATTACTCGAGCAATACACATGTAGCAGATCAAGGTCTCATATAATCTGAATTAGAATCTTTTTTGACATTGGAATATTTCATTTACATCTGATACATGAATAATATGAAAATTGTTTTTTCATTACTAAGAATAATAGCAGCTAATCTCTTTATATTCCAGGGCTGGGATTCATAAACATACTTAAGATTTGTGCTAAGTTTCACACTTATGTATACAATAAATTCTTAGCCAAGAAAAAATTCTTAAGTCATATTCATATAAATTCTAAGTGCAATTCTTAGGTAAGTTTAATTCTGAGAAAATTAGAGCACTTAAGGTATGTCACTCGTCAGGCTTTTAGAAAATTTCAGTCATAACCTCTTACTTAAAAACTATTTATTACAATTCAATCTTTATAACATATTTAAATTAAACAATGTAAAATGTCCAACATTCAATTAAAAAACTGCTCAAAAATTCACAAAGAAGCAAGACTTATAAGGGACTATATCTTGTGGCGGAAGCATATTTAGCAGAAAATTCTGCAAATCTACACATTTATTAAATTTTCATGGAACTTTAGCCTCATATACTTTTACTCAGAGAATATTTTCCGTTATGATATGCCTGGAATATTAAATATAGGTCTCAATTTATATTTTTATAACAAAATGCACACCTTCGTTCAACAAACATTGCCAAGAAATGAAGATATATTAAGGAAGTCGAGAAAAAATGTACACAGTTTTTTGCCTGAAAATCGCATATTTTGACCAATATTTCAAAATTTACATCACTGACCCCAACTTTTTCTTTCATTATTTTAAACTACTCGATACTTTTGACCGATCAGCACTAAAGTCGTAAAAAGTTTGATACAAGAAAATATTCTATTACCTATTTAGATTTTTAATACCCCAAATATGAGACTTTTTAGTGCAAAAAGGTCACACAATAATTTACGCGTATTAATTCGCATAATTTGTTCAATGATAAACATTATTCAAACTATTTTACGTAAAATAAGATTATGTTTATTGCCATGGTTTCATCTTATGAAATATGATAACGGTTAAAGTGATTAACCAAAGAGTTACAATTTAAGTGCAAAAAGGTCAACTTAGTTGTACCGTAGCTCAATTAGATGCACACTGACCCCCCCCCCCCCCATTTTCTCTGCGATTTTGAGTCATACTATATGAGTACTTATCCAAAATATACTTCTCAAAAAATCCTTGATATAACAAATTTCACGAGTGACATACCTTAAGTTAGGTCACCCTAGCAACGCATACAATTTCCCGAACAAAAAGCGCACTCTTTTGTGATGGAGGTATTTAGTTCCATGTGTATTACATCACAACTGATACAGCTTTGTCATCAACATTGCACAATACTGCATCTTACCAGTTGATAAACATCTCAAAGTCAAAACAAGTTTCTAGTTGGATATAATAGCATGGTTTCTTACTGAAAGATTAAAATGTCTTCTGTAAAACATTATTTTTAATTTGATAAAAAAAACTTAAGTATTTCTTATCTACTTAAGACACCTCTTGAGGACACTTAAGTCAATACTTTTAAAAGCACTAAATATGTTTATGAATTACACTTTAGTATTTCTACCAAATTTAAGTAATACTTAGGGGACTTAAGTATAAAATATAAAACTTAAGTGATTTTTTAAACTTAAGATTATACTAAGAAGTTTTATGAATCCCAGCCCTGGCTTCGGGGCCACCAACGCTGAGATTTTCTCAAATCTGAGATTTCTCAGAAAATTTGAGTTTTTCTCGCCAAACTGTGCCACCAATGAAATATTTTCTCAAACTCAGACTTATCTTTTGAGTTTTTTCTTAAATCTGAGATTTTTCTCAAATCTGAGATTTCTCTGAAACGTGCGTGCCACCAACATTTTTTCTGACTCAGCTGAGAAAAAAATCTGAGATTTCTCAGAAAATCTTGAGATTGGTACATAGTAGTCTCAAATAAAATCTCACAGAATTATTTTATAGTAAAATGGTTGCAAATATTATGACAGTGCACACGTTAATCCATGAATACATGAAATAAACGTGCAAACACAGAGAGCATGTTTATATCTCCCAAAACAAGATCATACGTTTTTAAGAAAGGGGGGTGGGTCTTACGCACATGTAAAAAATCTCATAATATTGTCCACGCAATGAAACAATGTACTTGAAACTATATCAAAAGAAAAAAAATAAGGAATAAAATCAATATTCTTGTGACACGTTTTACATAACATGTATATCTTCATTCATGCAAGAATTATTTTCATTTATTAATTAAATTCATATTTTAGTGTGCTACTTATGGTTAGGCAAATTTATTAATTCACATTATATATACATGTATATCAGAAAAGAAAATATGATTAGATAATATTAATCTCCACGGCCTCTTCTTTGTTCTTTCTCCGGTAGTTATTTTTTACTTGTACAATATACGTATACCTAATCTGTAAATTATACGCAAATATTAAAAAAAAACATTGTCTAAATTTCTGTGTAAAAATATTTTATGCTTTCAAAATAATTCATAAATCACCATTTATTAATCACTGATGATACCAATCTGTCTAATTTGGATTTTCACTAAATCTATAAAATTCTTAATTGAGAGTAGGGATCCAGTAATTCTTTCCGGGGGGGGGGGGGGGGGGGGCTGTCATCTAAGTAAAAAAAAAAAACCAACCCAGAAATTTCTTGACATGTAAAACTGATTTCCCAAAAGTATCAAACCGCGAAAATTTCTTGAAAAGAAAAAAAAATCCGTTTCACAAACTTGAAAAACCTATTTCGTTAGTGGTGGGGTCGTTATGGTAGTGGTGGGGTCCACGTTTTCAATGGGGGGGGGGGGGGAGGGGGTGTGTCCAAAATCAATTTTTATTTGATTCAGTATATACTTTTAATAACTTTGCAAATTCCAGGGGAGGGGGGGGGGGGAGGGGGCGACAACCTCCTCCTTCTAGATCCGCGTATGGGCATCTGCTTTATACTCGCTATGCATCGCACACAAATATCCCTGACCGTTTATATTATTTGTAAGAATAAGTCTGACTTTTTTTTAATACGACCAGTTACATTTTGAGATTAAAAAAAACAAGTATGGTCCTAAGTTTCAAATAGTACATGATTACGCCGTGAAACTTTTCATAGGAATTAATAAGTTAATCGTCACTTGATAAGTGATTGTTAGATTGATTTAGGTTTCCAGTGTAACAACGAATATTGCTCACTATATTCGTTGTTATTATATCTGAAATTAATAATTATTATATATTTTATACCTGAAAAGAAGAATATTTTTCCTGTGACATTTTCTCACAGGGGATCGTGGAAAATGTGATGTGTTATTTAGCCTCGTCCCTACATACATGTCCGTAGTTCAATTCAGGTTTTTTGTTTTTTTTCGGGGGAAGGGGTGTGTACACCTGAAATAACCTGACATTAAACAATTTGTATCGAAATTTTCTTGATAAATTGGTTCACTTAAAACCAAGCATACATGTATATTGAATTGAATTGTAATTATGTTACTCGCCCTTGACTGACATTTTTTCTGTCGCAACTTATGCACGAATTTTAGGGAACACTCAAGAAAATTATCATGTGAGAAAATTAGCATTTTAAAATCAGCTAGAAAAAAAAAATACTCGGTGTTTTCTTAATTACTGTTAATGCCGAGTTTGCAGTATTAAAATCATCATTTCGGCGGTAAAATTTATTTTCTTTGATCGCTTAAAATGATTTTTTTTAAATTATTCTAAATAGGGACAAAAACTCCCTATATTTAAGACGTTTTTGCAATGGAGAGTAAAATGTAATAGATATATCTGACAGTGTACAAAACAAAATAAAAGAAAAAAATGTGTAATCGGCCTGTATATATATGGTCTTGATCCGCCTATCTACTCTTTGTAATCTTTCGACACGTAACGTCACAATGGCGGAAGTGACGCCTCGGTGTATATTTTTGTGTGTTTATGTAGACAGACGAACCAAGACTATAAAGTTTGGATATGTTTTGTGTTATTCTTCTGTAGGGATTATATTTTACGGGGACTCGGTGAATATTTATTGTCGCAAAGATCGTAATGGAATCCTTTCCGTTGAGTGACTCAAAACTGCAAATAAAAGACGAAGGAAGTGTAGAATGTGTATTTTCGCGATTATACATCAAAATATTGCATAAACAACTAACTGAAAGGTAAATTCAATCATTGATTCAACAGCTTCCTGAATTATAAGAAAAAAGGTCGCATATAACAACAAGAATAAGTCTAAGATTTTTCTCAAATCTCAGCTTACGTGAGACGAATCTCACAAATGTTGGTGGCACGGTGTTTTAGGAAAATCTCAGGTGAGGCAGAAATCTAAGATTTGAGGCTGAGATTTGAGCTGAGATTTTTAAATGTTGGTGGCCCCGAAGCCTGATCTCTTTACAGGAATACTCTATGAAGCTGATCTCTTTACAGGAATACTTATGCTATGAAGCTGATCTCTTTACAGGAATACTTACTCTATGAAGCTGATCTCTTTACAGGAATACTTACGCCATGAAGCTTACTGATGCTATGAAGCTGATCTCTTTACAGGAATACTTACTCTATGAAGCTGATCTCTTTACAGGAATACTTACGCTATGAAGTTTATCTCTTTACAGGAATACTTACGCTATGAAGCTTACTGATGCTATGAAGCTGATCTCTTTACAGGAATACTTACTCTATGAAGCTGATCTCTTTATAGGAATACTTATGCTATGAAGCTGATCTCTTTACAGGCATACTTATGCTATGACGCTGATCTCTTTATAGGAATACTTATGCTATGAAGCTGATCTCTTTACAGGAATACTTATGCCATGAAGCTGATCTCTTTACAGGAATACTTACGCTATGAAGCTTACTGATGCTATGAAGCTGATCTCTTTACAGGAATACTTATGCTATGAAGCTGATCTCTTTACAGGAATACTTATGCTATGAAGCTGATCTCTTTACAGGCATACTTATGCTATGACGCTGATCTCTTTATAGGAATACTTATGCTATGAAGCTGATCTCTTTACAGGAATACTTATGCTATGAAGCTGATCTCTTTACAGGAATACTTATGCTATGAAGTTTATCTCTTTACAGGAATACTTACACTATGAAGCTTACTGATGCTATGAAGCTGATCTCTTTACAGGCATACTTATGCTATGACGCTGATCTCTTTATAGGAATACTTATGCTATGAAACTGATCTCTTTACAGGAATACTTATGCTATGAAGCTGATCTCTTTACAGGAATACTTATGCTATGAAGCTGATCTCTTTACAGGAATAATTACTCTATGAAGCTGATCTCTTTACAGGAATACTTACGCTATGAAGCTTACCGATGCTATGAAGCTGATCTCTTTACAGGAATACTTACTCTATGAAGCTGATCTCTTTGCAGGAATACTTATGCTATGAAGCTGATCTCTTTACAGGAATACTTATGCTATGAAGCTGATCTCTTTACAGGAATACTTATGCTATGAAGCTGATCTCTTTACAGGAATACTTACTCTATGAAACTGATCTCTTTATAGGAATACTTACTCTATGAAGCTGATCTCTTTACAGGAATACTTATGCTATCGTTGGACTGTGTGTGGGAGGCGTTTTGTTGGTTGTAATTATTGTGGTGTTGGCTGTTTTAAAGAACTTGAGGAACAAAAAGAAACAGACACAGCGAATGTTCATGATAGACACGATGTTAAATGGCATATCCAACACAAATTCCATGTTTCAACAGCAAGGTTGTCTGAAAAGAAACTTTATATAATGAAATGTATTGAGATAACGAACAGTATTCAAGCTCAAAAGCCCATTAAACAATACAAATTTTAGAGCAGAGCAAACACGGACCTCTAAAACATGAGTGGTGGGATCAAGTGGCATGGAGGAGTGAGCATCCCCTGCCGACAGGTCACACCCGCCGTGAGCTTCTTGTCATGATCGGGTAATAACGGAAAAAAAAGTCGTCGACAATTCAGTGTGTAAATAACGGCCTAACATTATGTATGCTATATAAAATATAAATATATAGTATGAATATATAGTATGAAAAACGTCAGTCAGCATTTGATTTAATGATAAATTGTATTTGCTGACAAGGTTATTGTATCGACCATAGAACTTACGAAATGACGACTTTAAACGAGACTGCTGATATTCTTGTTTCATCAACTTGTTTGTCAATAACTTACCTCGTTTTAGAAATTGTTCATACGTAGAGCATGCTCTTGCGAATCGAATCACCTGAGAGATATAAAACCCATATGCAGGTGATGAAGGTATATTGCTGCATAAGTAAGCTCGCAGGGAAGTTGACGATTGAAAAGTTAAAAGTCATCACGTTTATCATCGAGCCTGGCTGTTAGATTACCATTAACGTCTTTTTCTAATAAAATATCCAAATATGAAACAGATGTGTCAGACTCTGTGGTATCTTTTATTTCAAGCTCACTAGGATATATTGAATCGACACACGAAAGGAAATAACCATTGTTAATCGACAGTACATCGTCGATATATCTAACAAATTCTGCTTCATATGAAAACAAAAATAGTTTTGCTAATAACGGGGCGCTGATAAATATTTTTTTAAAATTAAGATTATTTATTTAATCTTCAAATCTTTGAAATTCCAAATTAATTTTCAAAGATATATAGCAGGATCTAGTAAACGTTCTACCAAGCCTCTTTCTTTACTACTCACGAAAGTATTAACAGAAGGAGAAACTTCAGCAGTACCTACTAAAAACATGTTCCAGAAGCGGTGTTAATCAAATGTGGATACTAAAAAATACTCTAAAGAACGTTTAGAAACTTTGAAATCATACAATGTTGCCAAACCAAATAGCATCATAACGTACGAATTTTCAACATGCCCTTTAAGCAACAATTCTTCTCGAAGAATTAAGAGCAGCGTTTTTGGCACCATAGACAACTGTTTCTTCAGTAAAAATGAAACTCGGACTTTTTTAATCTTGTGATTGGTATTTTTTCGATCTTACTTTGTTAGAAATCATTCTGATTCTACATTCAAGTACTCTGAAATTGACATTAAAAGATGCTGGAGTTTCTTATTGACAATTGATATGTATTCTTTGTATTGTTTGAAGACCAGCCCCCAAGACCACTGAGAATAGACTTAAGTCCAAATTTTGATTTTTAATATCCTGAGATTTATCTAGTATATTTGCTTAAAAATTTGCAATTTCATATAACATTTAAATTCAAATATATAATGAAAATTTTATTTCATTATCAAAATTATTTCAAAAGTTATATTGGTTTGAAATTTTGACTTAAGTCTGTTCTCAGTTTATGGTCTTGGAGCCAGGTCTCCAACAAACTGTTTGAATTCCCATGGGTTTTAATTTCCATTAGTACGATCGAAAGTTGATTGAGGTATTAAATACAAGGTGTAAAGCCTTTTTTAAATACAGAATTGACTATGGATTACCCCGTTTACCTGACTAAGACAAAGGGCTCACGGAGTATGTAACCAGTAGACAGGGGATACTTACCCCTCCATGGCCCTTAATTTCACCTCTGATGTTTTCAGAGGTCCTTGTTTGTTCTGCTCTCACGTTTATTGTGTGAGCATGACTACTACTCGTTATCTTTTATGTTTGAGATAGTAATATAGACATACACCTGTATTCATATTTCTATATTAATTGCATTTTAAAACAGGAATGTCAACAATACCTGGGTATGCGCCTCCATTAACTAGCCCTATGTATCCTTATCAGCTGGGGCAAACACCACAACATCTTAATCCAGACAATATTAGTCCGGTACAATTTGGGCAAGCTCAACCAACTTCTATCTACAACAACTTTTAAAGACAACAACGTACTAGTACAAGTTACTCAGAGCAAGAAGTTCCTCCAGAATATCCCTTTTACTGTGTATTTAGGTAACCTTGCTGTATTTGTGTGATGTATTTCGTACTCGGACACGTGGCTCAGTGGATTTAAAAACAGTTAGCTTATGAAACTGTATTGTTACTGTACGTCCAAATTAGACCTGTGTGTGAGGGTGAGGGTGTGTGTGTGTGTGTGTGTGTGAGAGAGAGAGAGAGAGAGAGAGAGAGAGAGAGTGGCAATTAAGATGTACTTGGATTCAGCATGTAATAAACTTGAACCAAAGGCAATATAAAATACATTAATTGGGATTGTAGCCGGTGTGGTAGAACATCAGAAAACTGGTCCAGGTTTTAAATATGTTTTATTAAGTTGTTAAACAAGCATTCTGAGAGTATTGCATTAGCAATACTAGTCCCCTACCGGTAAGTGTTATCTGGTTCCCGCTGAAAATTGAAAATGCCATAATTTCGTCAAAAATCAATGAAGCGGAACGAAATGCAAACTTGATCTATAAATCTTCAAAGTTAAGTCACATACCAAAAATCAGCTCAATATCTGCAAGCGTTTAGGAAAAAAGTGCGGAAAACCAAGTGGGACAGACTGACAGACAGAGGGACAGCTAAACAGACAGACGGACAGACAGACGGACGGACAGACTCAGAGGAAACCTATAGTCCCCTCCGGTTTCACCGGTAGGGAACTAATAAAGAAAAACCAAAACCTGAAAAATATAATAATTAAATTGACACACAACATATATAACAAGCATTCTGAGAGTATTGCATTTTCAATACTAGTCCCCTACCGGCAAGTGTAATCTGGTTCCCGTTAAGAATTGAAAATGCCATAATTCCGTCAAAAATCAATGAAGCGGGACGAAATGCAAACTTGATCTATAAGTAATCAAGGTAAAGTCACATACCAAAAATCAGCTCAGTATCTGAAAGCGTTAAGAAAAAAAAAATGCGGATAACCCCTAAAAATTGAAATGGCCGTAATTCCGTCAAAAGTCAATGAAGCGGAACGAAATGCAAACGTGATCTGTAACTCATCAAGATACACTCGCATACCAAAAATCAGCTCAATATCTGCTAGCATTTAGGAAAAAAGTGCGGAAAACCAAGTGGGACAGACTGACAGACAGACAGAGGGACAGACAGACAGACAGACAGACAGACGGACGGACAGACAGAAAAACGGACGGACAGACGGATGGACAGACTCAGAGGAAACCTATAGTTCCCTCCGGTTTCACCGGTAGGGGACTAAAAACGACAAAAACACAGACAATATAGAAGGACATTTAGACAAACAATTATTAGTCCCCTACCGGTGAAACCGGAGGGGACTATAGGTTTTCCTCTGAGTCTGTCCGTCCGTCTGTCTAGCTGTCTGTCTATCCGTCTGTCTGTCTGTCTGTCTGTCTGTCCCTCTGTCTGTCTGTCAGTCTGTCCCACTTGGTTTTCCGCACTTTTCTTCTAAACGCTTGCAGATATTGAGCTGATTTTTGGAATGTGACTTATCCTTGATGTGTCATAGATCAAGTTTGCATTTCGCTCCGCTTCATTGATTTTTGACGGAATTATGGCATTTTCAATTTTTAACGGGAACCAGATTACACTTGCCGGTAGGGGACTAGTATTGCTAATGCAATACTCTCAGAATGCTTGTTATAACAGATTAGACTTCATAGTTACATGAATTAATTAACTTTTATTGAGAATTCTTACCGAGACATGCACAAGTACATGTACAGATATTGCTACCTGTCAAAACATCTAACCAGATGAACGGCTAGGCTAAGAGTGCGAGATTCTAGTATGAGAATACAGTGAATAGAATTTAAAATCATGTGACCGTCTGTCCAGTGTCTATATAGATAACATACCACATTCAAACAAACTCTTTCGTACCCCATACTTACATATGCTAACGTAACTCGTATTTCACTCGTAAGACAGGATTTTTTGATATTTTCACTCGTGCTTCGAACTCGTGAAAATATAAAAAAAATCCTGTCCCACTCGTGAAATAAATTCCATATTCATCTACAAAACATTGAATATCCTCTCTCTCTCTCTCTCTCTCTCTCTCTCTCTATATATATATATATATATATATATTTGAATGAGTGGTTGGGTGGGCGTGTGTTCTTTATGCATGTCCTTCTAGGCTAAAAGAACACACGCCCATCCACCCACCCATTCAAACATATATATATATATATATATATATATATATATATATATATATATATATATATATATATATATATATATATATATATATATATATATATATACACACACACACACACACACACAAAGTAGCGAACAGCATAATCCGGATGGGAAAACTCACAACTCAACTATGTACAATTATTGAAGATGTTTTCATTATTATATGTCTAGAACCATATCTTTATTTACATATTTCTTCAGCTGAATTATTATAATTGTTTATGTTTAATCAGGATTTATTCATTTGTAAAATTTGTATAACATTGTGATATACTAGAAATGATACCTGTAAGGTGTGTAATAGTGGAAGCTTTGTACAGAGAATATTTATCATCTAATCAAACCTGCTTTTTGTTTTTTAATATGGTGTAATTAATGAAATGATTCCTTGATATTCACCACTGTACGTTGAATATATTGGCGTACATCAATTGATTAAAGTATTTGATAAATGAGTTTAAAATGCTGCCAACATCAATTGATTAAGGTCTTTGATGGAAAAAATAGGTATAATTTACACCGTTATATGAGTCACATAGAATTATTGTTTGACATCATAAAGACTCATCTGACGTTTAATTTTCTTTAAATTATTAAAATATAACGTTATATCAATTAAGATTGAACCATCAAAATGTATTAAAATGTTTATCCTATAATTTGACTCTTATTCTAGAGACAAACAACATCAATGTTCAAAGATAGTTTTAATTCATGAATGTTTGGAAAAAACTAATGGTATACATTTAAAATTGCTCCATATATAAATCTATACTAAAAAAAGTCGGAAATTCCAATGTTTTACCGAGCGGTCAAAAATCGATGTTAGACCGGTTAGTGAGACATAGGACTTGGACAGTGTGGGCGGAATGAACTATGTTTTATTTAAATTCGTTGGATTTTGACAGAACTTTACAGAATTGACCGAGTTTAACTGTAGTGCGGGTAAACGAAATTTACATCATGAAAACCAGCACAAGATATGTCAAAAAAGTATAGAAGGTATAACACATCATTTATTGACTGTATTCTCGGGCATTTGTATATTGTCGACCCTTTGAACCAAACAGTTTGTCTTCGGCCTAACGGCCTCAGGCAAACAATTTGGTTCTTGGGTCCGGCAAAACGCATGTTGCCCTCTAACCCAGTCAATAAACATACAATGTTACCTAATGATACAAAGTAACTGAAAAATCTATTGAAAACAGTTTTTATTCTTCATTGTTTTACGTTATGAATATATGTATAAGTGACCTAAGGTGTTTCCATTTCCTCACTACATCTAATCAGTCCTATATTTAATGAACTTCAGTAATTTGTGTCCTTCCAATGAAATGAGATATTTGAAAGCCTTTATGCGCACACGTCACAAATGTTTGAAATCAGTATAAATAGTTTGAATATAGAAAAAGACATTGAAATATATTGAACTAAGAAACCTTTTTGGAGAAAGAAAAGGGAATTTAAAGCGTGTGGTTTACAGGCTGGTTATTAACTTCACAGCATTTCTCCAGATTGTGGAATTTATCGTGCCATATACAGAAAATGAATGCACAGATCCTGGAATTATTTATCTTTCTTTTATGTAAGTTTTATTTATATAGTCTTTTTATATTTTAAAATTAATGTTTTAAGTAGAAATTTTGTCGTGTACTTTGTTTTTAAAATCCCCTTCAATAACTTTTGAGAGAGAAAAAAAATACCCCGGTATAACAATAATTCTGATCATATATAAGTACAAATTAATAAAGGAAATGAATTAATAATCTGAATTCTATTTATTTATTATAAAATGTATGATGAATTTTCATTGTAATTCATAAAATCTGACGTCATAAAGAAATCTTATATCGATTTTTCTTCACTAATTGGCCAACCATTCAAGCATATGAATAAAAATTTCTATTGCCCCCGTTAAATTACCTCAGGGAGAATATACAATTGACATTTAAATTGTGTGAATCCTTGAGTGGAGTTTTAGTGTACATGTATGTGCATTCCTATTTAGAGCCTGAAATGGTTCTCATTTATAGCCTTTAGACATGAAATCCAATACAATTTGGCAAAATATAAATGAATCTGACAGAACGAATTGAACATTTCTTAACACCTTTCTGAAACTAAAACATTTTAAATTGTAATACAAATTCAAAAAATGTCGAATAAATATTCATAAATTATTAAAATGATATCCAGAGAGAGAGAGAGAGAGAGAGAGAGAGAGAGAGAGAGTATCGTCAATAACTGCCAATCGTATACATGTATAAATGTTTTTGTTGTTGTAGTTTTGCCTTTGACCTCTGGAGGTTACTACTGCTACTATAACTACTCGTCAGGATACTACTACTACTACTGTTATTATTACTACACTTACGACAAGTAATGTATTAATATTACTGATATTACTACTACGCTTACGATTGATTGATTGATTGATTGTATGAAGGGCTTCAAATTTTTACCTATACTCGGCACTCAGGGCCATTGAGCAGTGAGGGTTATTTTTCGTGTCAACACCTTCCTTGACATGGGACCTCCGTTTTTGAAGGTCTCATCCGAAAGATCGGTGATTTTCACTTCTAGTGCTGGAACAGTCACTACCTATGTTCACGTCTTAGGTTTCATGCGGCACGGGGAACGAGAATCGAATCCGGACCTCATGATTACGAAGCGAACGCCCTTCCACTTGGCTACCGTGGCCTAGTATTGCATTTAACTCAACAGTAGTAGCTACAAAATAATATACATTAAAAGTTGATAGTAAATAGCTGATTATGATACGTTAATTATTTTCGTAAATTTCGAGAGGGTATCATATCAAAAATGGTCTCGAGGTAAATCACTTATTAGTCCTTAGTTTTACAGATTTCACAAAATTGTCTAGCTTTCACTTCATCATAGATGAATACTACATTTCCAATTTTTTGTCTTGGTGTTAGTTTCAGTTTTACGGTAAAATTCTCTCAGTAACTTTAAATATTCTTGGGACCATCGCTTTCAGAAATTTTTCTTGTCCGAACCCTCTAGTTTTACCAGCTTCTCCTCTATTGTATTCATTTGGTTCTTCCATACTGTTTCTGTATTTCCAGACCAGCTTCGTGATTTGATATAATTTTTTTTTTTATTTTGAGTCTACCTCTCTTCGGTGTATTACCATTGTTCTCTCTTTTTTAATATACTTAATCCTATTCTCATTCTTTGATTTAAATGGTTTCCATTCTTTTTGCCCTTTTTGTTTCTGAGTTTATGCCTTTCACTATAGAGAACATCTATTCATTGCAGTGCATTCTCCTCAGTCTATAAGTTCGTTGAATGGTGGCCTCTAGTACCGGATTGCATCTGATGCACCACTCTTGTGACGAAATATATTTCAAGTCAGAAGACTCCTTGTCTTTAAGTTCGGCATCATTCTGTTTTTTTTTTTGTTTGTTTGTTTTTTTTTTTTTGTTTTTTTTTTTTTTGTCAAGGGATGTTTGGAAAGGCCTTGACACTAGTATTGTATCCTGAGCAGAACTAGATTTTTTTCCTCTTGTTGAGATATCTGTCTCATAAATTTTGAAATTTTACACACCTCTTGGAGGAACATCGTACATCTTGTTTTCTACCTGTATCTTAGCACAATCCTGCAGTCCTATGTTTGCCTTTTTTGGATATGCTTTGTGCTGATCCAGTTTTTGGTCCTGAGAATAGGTATCCTAGTCGAGATTCGACTTTTTTTTGGTCCATTTCTTCGAATGATCCCATCTCTATGATACTCCAATAATTGTCTGTTCCAAATCCAAATGAAAACCTGATTCCAAATGACTCTTCATGAATGAACCAATCTATGTCCTCGTAAATGTTTCAGATTTACGACAGATTTGATATGTGTCTGAATTGCTGATGCTGGTTTTCGAATGATAAGAAGCTAAGCTTCTCCTTATTCGGTTTTTAAGTGAATCATCGCATATATCATTTTCTCGTTCGTCGATTTTGTTCTCCAAATCCAGAAAGGTCCATTTGCACTTAAATTCAATCTATTTGCAAGCATGTCTGTGGATAATGACCTTTTAGCAACCTCATCTAACAATATATTGGCCCATGAACTCTGTTTTTCTGAACTTGCATTTCCGATAGCAATTTTTAGCGTAACATTTGGTGCTCTCTGTGTTATTGATTGATTGATTGATTGATTGTATGTTGTTTAACGTCCAATTCAAGAGTTTTTCACTCATATAGAGAATTTAGAGAATATAGAGATTCAAATTTTGACCTTTACTCAGCACTAAAGAAAATTGAGCAGTGAGGGATCTTTATTCTTACCAACGCCTGCCGTGAAATGGGGCCTCGGTTTTTAAGGTCTCATCCGAAGGAACCGCAACTTTCACTTCAAAGTGCCGAGCGCATGGCGAAGGAACAGTTGCTACCAATTTTTTATCGACTTAGGTCAGTCGCGGCTGAGATTCGAACTTGCGACCTCCCGATCACAGAGCAAGCACTCTACCGACTGAGCGCTCTCTGTGTTAAGGAGGAATGCAAATTGCTAACTTCAGCGTTCTTATTTTGAGATTCATGAGAGTTATTTGACTTAACACGCAATTGGGTCTTGTCATTCTTAGTGCATAAGCTAGTGTGAAGACGCTTTTGGCACTCCTTACAATGTCTTGTAAATTTGCATTCCATTAGTTTGTGGTTCCCAAGACAATTGAAACATAATTTGTGTCGTTTTGTATAGTCCATTTTTGTGCAGCGCTTTTTACTTTCACGAAGTTTTCAGCTGTGTCCCAGATTCTTGACAATATAAGCAATTTTTTTTATTCTTGTAAGAAAATTAAATTGCTAGGTTTTTTTGAATTAGAAGAAGGCCTAGTGTTTGTCAAGAATGTAGCAGTACTAAAAGGGCATTCCACCTTTTTCTGGTAATCTTCCAGCTTCATTTATGTTTAATCAATAAATAGTAAATTGTTAAGTGATCAGTTGGTTGATTTGTGCTCTCTGGCTAGGTCTTGTCGTATTTTAGAAGGGAATTTGTTGAAGATGCCAGGAATGCGTAGCGAGCCACACGTCTGTCCAAGTGATTCCAAACCTTGCACATAAGTTTCCGTTTTATCATAGAATCTACGGAGCATAAGTGTTGTTTGGTGCTGGATTATCCAACAAAGCTTGCATGTATGTTTGAATAAAAATGGTCTTGTCTATACGTTTCCTGCAATGGCGTAATACTTAGTAGCTTTGTTGTACATAGTATGTGCTCCTTAATGAGAATCCTTTGATAGTTTGTAAGACTTCATTTTAAAGGAGCAACTTCAATTTGTTAAATGTTTGTACATCACTGAGTGTAATATTTGCGAATATAGCATTCTCATATCAAACCTAAAATGATTTTCATTCAAGAATGTTTCCCTCAAATGTAGGTAGATTAAGGCTAGCTAGGAAGTTTTGATACACGTTGTTTTTGCTTGATGATGAACGGAAATTGTTCATGTGTTGGCATGAGCGCAAGTTACAATGTATAGGATTACCAACGAGAGAGGTGGATGGTGCTGAATCAGACAATACATTCGGAATGAGAGTAGTAGAATCATTCTCAATGTTAACATGCTGATTCTTTTGTTATTGTTTTGATTTGACGAAGTTTACTTTCTAACTGATACAAGTACTCATCTGTTTACTGGTTTTCCTCAGCAACTTCTTCATCTGGAGTCTGCTCTAAAATTTTCTTATTTGGGTTATAATTTTTTTTATTTATTTGTATCTGTCTTCTTTTCTTGTGTAACTCTTTCCGGAAAAGTTGAAATTTCATCAAAGTCCACTGATATAAACTGTTACAATTCTACAAATCTTCCCAAAAGTGTTGTTACTGTTCCTCTGTATCCCCCTCCAATTTTCTTTAACTTTGTGTCCATGGTTCGGATCCTTTAGGTACCGATGTTTGAGAGTGGTTATGTAGAAGTAAGACAGATTTTATGATGTTGATTTTATTTGAAACTAAATAAGTCAATTTATTATTTAAAGTATTGGACTTTTGCCAGAAGTGCTGGCTTTTACAGTCAACGGACTACTTTGACACTTAAACCTGCGATATGTACGAGCAAGCGGAATTGATAATAATCATTTTATGTTTTTTAAGAAAGGTCGAAAGGCGTTTTAATAGATATGATCACGTACCAACTCTATTTCATATCCCAATGAAGTTCTAAAAATGATATTTCATGTCTTATATTTATAATTCTATTTTGATTTGTATTTGAGACTCCGTTAGGGAAGTGCAGCAAACATGCACGTACGATGTCATGTGACGTCATAGTCTGGATCTTCCAAATGCTTGTAGTACGCAAGAAAGTCTGATCATGTGATCGACTTCATGTCATCAAAAATTGAATATCAATTTCCTCAGTATTGTACTTAAAGGAAACACGTTGGCAATTTTAAATATTTGCAATTGGCATCGGTCATCCTAAAAATATATATCAGATCCAGCATGATTTTTTCATTTAACGTCCAGACAATGAAAATCGATATATGAAAACAAAGTAAAACTTAAATATGTTTATAATTTAAGTAATAATTGACAATTTTGGATGCTTATGAATTATTATATCCAACTGAAAACATGCATCAACACAAAATCATCACATGAGTAGCATGAAATAGGTGTAGATGGCGAAAAGTGATCGATATCAAAACAATCTACAAACAATACAAATCTGTAAAAAGGGCATAAAACACGGACCTCCCGGAAATTCCAGCATTATGAAACAAGACCATTATTAATGATATGGATGTATTACATCACTTAACGAGGCGGCCATTTGATTCCGGTTGGAAGGGAAGGGGGCTGGTAGATTTTGATATAAATAAATCTGTTCTTGAAAATGTTGAAAATAAATCTGTCCTCAATTGAATTAGAGTTTTGGAGCTTTGGCAGATTTCCATTTTTTTGTTTTCTTAACATTTTAACATGGTAGAAAATAATCTATCCCTGAACATTTGGAAGGAAATGTTAGTGCCGGGTTATATCTTACTATTTTTTGTTTTCAATGCTAAAATATATTAACATGTTTTTTTCAATACTGGGTCATATTCATCATGTTCCTTTTTCAGTGCTGGTGTATATGCTGGGGCAGTTGTCGGGGCCATCGTTGTCATTGTCATCATTGCAATTGTCATCTGTGTCGTCAAAAACAATCACAGGAACCGTGTGATGACAATAGGCGGCGGTCCGTCAACCACTGTGACGAACGTTAATAATGTTAACACTGTTCACCACCCACGTATGTTATTAATTTGTCAATACATAATAGATATACTATAACAAGTATTCTTGGGATTTTTAAGGATATGTTAGGCATTAGTGTTTCTCAAAAGTGAAATATAATTTTCCAATATTAGAATTCATACGCTATTTATCTCTCTGTTAAACTTATGTCTTACTTTACAGCTCCTCCAAGTTATGGATTTGGACCTCCACCTCCAAGTCATGGATACGGACCTCCCCCTCCCGGTTACGCCCAACCCTCCAATTCCATGTTTGGAGATAATAACCCCGCCTATCCACCACCACAGTATCCGCCTCCGAAGTATTAGAGTTCCGAAACATCGATAAATGTAAAAACCGATGAACATTGCAAACATATGAATATTTAACGCCTATAATTTTATTCAAGAATACTAGTATTTGTGATCACTTTCAGAATATCTAATGCTTATTTCTAAGATCTTAGCAGTAAATGAAGAACTGTCTTATTTGTCCTCCATCAAACCTAAGGATTTCACTTTCTTTTGTTTGTTTGCTTTTTCGTAGAATCGAAAGATTGTACTAGTTTGATTAAAATTGTAGTTATAATTTAAACTTATATATCATCTGAAGCGTTCAATTTTTGCTGTTTATCACCAGAAAAAGACTCGAATACCTTGATTTATAAGAATCAATAGATGAAAACAATTTATATCGACCCCACTGTAAGCAAAAACTATATTTTTAAATTATTCTATAACTAAGAGGTACATTGATTCAAATTTGATTTTTTAATAGAAAAATTCAATAAATATCTTCCACTGCGTTTTCACGAGGTTTGTGAATGGTATAGTTTTAAAATATTTGAGATCGTTGTTTCTAACCTTTTTTTCTATTTAAATGAACATGTACTGCATTTTGACTGAGTTTTCTCCACAGGAAGACATATACATACATGTAACTCTTTCTGATATGATTAATCTTTAACTTATTCTGTCATTTCCTCAAATAACGGTTAACAGGCTATACACTGTATCAGGCATCCCATTCTACTTGAAAATGAATGATAAATGGTGCATTTTTGTGTTTTTACATACTTTGATTATACGTATTAAAAAATTTTAAAAGATTGATCAACAACTTATTTGCTGCCTAGGACTGGCACTATTCTTACAAGTACTGAAAGTTATTAAGATTCATTTTATCAAATGCTACAGACAAAAAAAAAAGCTGATATTACGTTCTCTAGTCTTTTTAATGACATTGTTTGCAAATAAGACCTTACGTTGCCTCTTACTTAAGTGATATGTTTCATACTCAAGTCTTTTTATACTAATTTTGATAAGGGATTACTTAAATTACCTGATCAACACAGAGGACTCTCTGCGGGTGGAACCGATCGACAGGGGATACTTTACCCTCCTGTGCACCTGATCCCACCTCTGTTTACACCCTGTTCACAGTTTTTATTGTTTAAAGGATTTGTGAGATCGATGACTGTTCGTTTTCTTAATTTTTTCATATAGATTTATATACAAGAATTTTTGTAATCAACTTAATGCGTTTGGTATCTAAAAAAAAATCAACAAACAATATAAAATTGTGAACAGGGCAATAAAAGAACCCCCTGAAATTCCAGAGGTGGGATCAAGTGCCTAGGAGGAGTAAGCATTCCTATTAAAACAGGTTTAATAGAAAACCCAAATGAGATCTTTTGTATACTTAATAAGTACTTCACTTGACCAGGATTGACACCTATGACGTCAGAGCAATGGCGCGTAGCATCGGCGATCAAAATATGCATATTGCGAAATTCAAACTTTGAATCGCCGAAACATCAAAAATAAAAATTTTCTAGCAAAAATTTTTAAATAAATTATTTTAATAGCATGCAAAATTTGTCATATAAAAAAAATTCTGAGACGTGAGAAAAATCCTTTCAGCGATTGAGGAGCAATATGATAAACATCTATCCTTCTACCTGCAGTAATGCAGAAGTGAACAAAGAAGTAGATAGATTACACCATCAATATGCACTGGTCCCCCGGCCTACAAAGCAGGTACCAACATTGTCATTGTAAGGCTCATTATTTCAATTGATATTTAGAGGAACTTGGACTTAAATCTACAAGTGTTAATCCAACTTATACTCCTAGTTCCTTTTCTACGAAGGAAATTCTTCAAAATCATATGTCAGTTATAAATATTTTTAATTTATCCATCAATGAAATTGAATTTGAACTTGAATTTGAACCATAACTTTACTTCATTTACTAAACTACATAAACTTCCTTACAAAAAGATACATCGCAGGTTTCAGTAAATGTTTTTTCTTTACTCCTTACGAAAATATTAACAGCAGTGAAGGAGAAACTTAGGAGTAATGAAGATTGTTGACTGACATATTTCACACAAATTGTGAGGCCATTATTTTTCACACTGGATTGTCTACGGATTTTTCGGTTTTCCCGATCATGACAAGACGCACGACAAGTGTGACCGGTGAGCAAGAAAGGCTTATTCCTTCATGGCACCTGATCCCACCTCTAATGTTTTTAAACGTCCGTGTATGCTCTGCTTCCAATTTGTATTGTTTTATTGGGCTTTTGAGTTTGATTACCGTTTGATATTTTCATATTTCTCCTACACAGCAGTTAATATATGTGAGGAGTAAAGATAGAGGCTTTGCAGAGCATTTGCTGGACTCGGCTATATATATATATATATATATATATATATATATATATATATATATATATATATATATATATATATATATATATATATATATATATATATATATATATATTTGTAAGGATTTTTTGAATCTAGAATCTAATATATAATTACTATTTGTGATTATTCCTGAAACATCTCATTCTCTTAGATAAATCAAATCAATTATTAAGTTTTTTGTCTCTAAAACTGAGTAGATCCAAATTTTTATAGCGAATAGAAACCATGACAAAAATGTAGAGTTCAAAGTTGATTCCCCTTTAATTTGATCTTGACAAAAATTGCTTGCAATAAGCTTACAAGTACTGACATTTAAAGAGTCATAAATTTCCAACAGTTGTGTAGCAATTTTAATACAGATCTTTTAAATGTTTCCCATGCTTTTGATAAGTCGTCTTAGGCGATTTGCGGGGAAATACTTCATTCCTCAATCAAAGTACCGTTCAATTCCTGTTTTTAATTTTAGGGTCTTTCAATAAATTCTACGATCAAGATAAAAATCCAACACGTGTTCTATTGAGTTCATATCTGGGAAACTGATGATCCAAGGCACAGTTTCACTGGCTTCATGGCGGAGATACTTCTTCACTATTCGGGCCGGGTCAGATCTAGCGTTGTCAGACATAAGTACAGGTCAGTTTGCAAATGAAGGATCACCAAAGTGAGCACAACTAATTGGCTTAGAACGTTATCCCTATACCTTTGTGCAGTTAAGGTGCCATCAAAAATGTGCAGATCCAGTTTACATTACAAAGAGAAACATCCCCATACTGTTACCCAGTCCCACCAAATTTCTTTGTTCCCAACACGTTCTCCTGTTTAAGCTCAGACTCTGGATGTCTCCAACCCCTAAACCTGCCGTCTATCCGAGATAGCAAGAATGGGTTTTCTTCGGACCAATGGGCTCTTTGCTTTGACTGAATGTTCCATCTCCTTTGTTGTCGAGCCCACTGCAATCCTGCTTCTTTATGTTTTGAGGGGAAAAGTGGACGTTTCAATTGCTGATAGTCGCATCTGTTTCTTCTTTAGCCTCCTGTCTACTGTGCCTTAATTTGCTTCTCAGTGTGTTTTCAATGTCAAATAGACTCTGTTAGCTAATCATTTTAGAAGTCAATTTCCCTTTCTGTAGTCTTCAATCCTCTACCATACCTGCGGTTCTTCTCTCGAAAACAAAAATGCATCATAAACAAAGTTTGATTGGCTGGTTTATCTGAACTTATTCAATAAGAATTCCATATTTTTAAATTTCAAATAAAAAATGGTAACTTTTGACTAAATGTATATAAAATATGAAAATTGATGAATACAAGGGGGGGGACGTATTTGTTTGTTTGTTTAACGTCCCTTTGGAGAATTTTTTCATTCATATTGAGACGCCACCACTTGCCGGTGGAGGGTTGCAAATTTTAGACCTATACTCGGCACTCAGGGTCATTGAGCAGTATCTTTTTCGTGTCGGCATTTACTGCGACATGGGAATTCAGTTTACTCGGTCTCGTCCGAAGGACCGTTCTCAACGTCCCGCAATGGGATCTGAACCAATGACGTAAGGCTCAACACCTTAGAACGTATTTGTATTTACAGATAATAGATATTGCTTTTATCATATTTAATGCGGATTTCAATTATCATATAAGCATTTACAGTTAATTATTTTACAAATATGGCAAATTGTCGATGCTGACACTTAGTTCTGATAGCAGAGTATAATATTTATTGATTTCTTTTTTGTTATTGGTAGTTGCCTCCTGAATTTAAAGTACAGTACGTGTGTATTGAATTAAATGCACATTGGTCCTTTGTGTCCCAAACAGACAAAGAGTCTATCGCACGAATCAGAACACTAAATTCAGTGTATATATGCTAATAACCCGAGAAGATATAACATTTGATTTGATTGTGAAGAATTGAATAGCCAGTTGACTTTAAATACATGAAGTATCAGTGCTGACGAAATATAACCAAGAGCTTGGTAAAATATATGTGAAACTAAATATAAACTGTAAAACTAAAGATGTCTGTATCAGCTATATTTGGACTTTTTACAATTATTTTTGCAATTTGTAAGTAGTTTTTCTATTTTATTATTTTTTTTTGGAAGGAAAAGTGTTATTTTTTCTTTTATATGCACATTTTATTAAAAACAAAATGTGCATAAAATTCTGTAAACATCCTTACAGTGTGAAAGACCAGTCTAGATTAACGATTTTATTTTAATAAAAAATATAACTCACTGAATTAACAATAAAACATTCTTATTATCCTCAACTTATTATCTCTATATAAAAAATAATGATAGCATTAAGACAAAAAGAAATATACCTTCCACATAGATATACATGTAATAATATTTTCCTTGCAGTGGGGGTATACGCTACCATTTTATCAAAAATCATAAAAATAACAATAGGTGTGTGTTTGTATAAGTAAAATGAATAATTTTAACCGCACATTGTTTCATTTTTTGTTTCAAATTTCTCAATAATATAATATGATTATAAATTGTGTAGATTTAGAAAGGCGATGACAAAAAGGAAGAAAATTGAATATCACAGAAAGTCTACAGTTTCTAAATATTCTATAGTATGGATATCTGCATCATTTACAACCTACATGAGTCCAAAAATATATACCAGTAATTTTACATTATTTGTGTCTTTTAGTACAATAGATACATTTTTTGTAGCTGTACAGCCCTCCGAGTCAGCATCTTATTGCTATTACAGATACGCTTATAGTAGATACTACTGCTACTATTACTATGACATGAGCGAGGATGAGTAAGTAATGCATTCAAATTTAAAAATATTAAAATGTAAATTAAAATGAAAAGTTATATATATATATATATATATATATATATATATATATATATATATATATATATATATATATATATATATATATATATATATATTGTATATGAAATCTGATAGTCTGGATAACCTTCACGTACACTTTGTTCAAAATGCTTTATTTGTAATTTGCAGTAGTTCCCTTGGTGGCCTGATTGCTGGTCTTGTTGTACTGGCTATAATAGTGGGAGTGATCATCTTTATTGTAAAGATTAAGCACAACAAAACACGTGTTGTTGCTATGTCCGGTAACACCGGTACCACGGTCCACGTATCCAACGTCAACACCGTGCACCATCGTAAGTATTCCTAGAGGAAATTGAGATATTTCCCGAAAACATTAAAGGATACATGGAGAGTTTAACAAATCACATACAGTGGCAATACGATTCATACCAGACCAATAAGTAATGACGCCATTGTCAGAACTCGATGTCTCTCTAAAAAACTATGCCCGCTCCATCCAGGATTCAGTCAAACCGATATATCCCGTTGTTATCCTTGGTTTCACAGGTTTCTAACAATTTTTATTTGACGCGTGATGCAACAGGAGTGGTGATTATCTTTTGCCTTTAACCAATTTATTAAACATGTCATTCTAGTTCGAATTTCCCCACTTAACCATGAAACTATGGCCGATTTCCACATAGGCACTTTAACTATTTCTCTCTATCCTTAATGCATGAAATACCTATTCATATCTTTTAAGGGGGCCAGGACACAGATTTGAAGTTAATATTTTCTCAAATTTTTTTGTATAATATCTTGGACATATGTTGCTATAGCATTTCACACGGAAATATACAGTAATAAAAATACTTATTTTATCTGGAAATTATTGAAACTACGAATTTCGGTAAGCGTTTGATTGACACTTTCATAAAGTAAATTTTATCCCTAATACTTAAGAAAAGTTGAAGTTTTGTTGTGTATTAATGAAAAATATTAAAACTATAATCCGGAAAATTCAGTGTAGAAATATGAGAAAGCAAAACCAACTCACCAGTATTGTCAGTCCGTACTCAGTAATGTGTGCAGAGTTTAACAAATTGAGTATATCCGGTGAAACGTAAAAATTAACAAAAACAGAGCCCGTGCCCTGTTTAAAAACAGTATACATTTCACCGGGTATTAAAGATAAAGTTTTACTTTGTGAATGTGCAGGAATGTGTCAATCAAACGCGTCCCGAAATTCGTAGTTTCAATAAACGTTTTTATCATATTTCCGTGTGAAATCCTACATATAAGTCATGGTATTATACATAACATTTGAGAAAATATTAACTTCAAATCTGTGTCCAGGTGCCTTTAAGTGCTTTAATTATTGACAGTTAATTTTAATGCTTTAGAGGTTTCCGATACCCAAAACAGTCAAATCATTGAGTAATACATGTACATCAATATCAATTTAAATATTTACGAGAAAAACAAATTTTGATTCATGCACCCACGTGTGTTCAAGAGCGATAGCAGATTAAATATATATTTTTTGCAACTTGTTTAGATGCAAGTATACATCAAACACATTCAAAATGATAGAATTGTTTGAAAATACTTAATTGTTTGCTTATTTATTAGTTTATCTTAACATAATCTTTCTATATCAATGAATACAATTCCATACACGTACTAATTACCGGGTACACTATTTTATTTACATCTCTTTTCAAATTACTCTTATTATCCCTCTAAAAATCGAACGTTTTAATATTTATCAAAATATGCTTTCTTTTCAGCACCTTCACAACCACAATACGGATACATGCAACCTCAGCCTCAACCGGGGTATATGAACGCGCCTAACCAGCCCATGTATGCGGGTGGAAACCCTGCCTACCCCCCGGGACACCATTACTGATACATTTGTGTACCTTTAAAGGGGAAACATCATTTTTGTAAACTTTTCTTTCATATATATTTTCGCGTGTTCTCTAAATTAGCTCACTCTGTGACCTGTTTTCCATTGTTTTCCATTCAAAATACGCTTTTTGTTTTTCCGTATCAGCATTCTGTTTCACATGTTTTTTTATTCAATATACGCTTTTTGTGGTGAAAGCATACTATGACTCTTTTTGTAAATGCTACATGTAGTTAGGAAAAAAATTGTAAATTTATTAGAAGTTATATTTCAAGATGACCTTCAGAAAATTTGAAATTACAAAATTTAAACAAAATCAATAACATCAAAACTTTCGACTTTTCAACACTTTATACAACCATTCCCCAAGATAAATTAAAGTCCAGGCTAATTGACATCAAAGACAGCTGTTTTTTTTTTAAAAATAAAAATGGAACTTGTAAATACACTTACCTTGTCATTGGTCATTTGCAAAATTATTTTGTTAAAAAAGCATTCTGATTGTACCCAGAAGAACTCTGAAGATGATATCAAAGAGATGCTTGAGTTTTTGATTGACAATATCTATGTAGTTTTTGGAGATCAGGTCTTTCAACAATCTGTTGGAATTCCCATGGGTACCAATTGCGCCCTGTTGTTAGCAAACCTATTTTGTATTCATATGAAGCAGAATATATTCAAAAACTCCTACATGAGAAGTAAAAACTTCCTGGCGCCTTCAACTCGACATTTAGATATATCGACGACGTATTATCAATTAAAAATAATTGCTTCCATTCATATGTCGACGCGATATATCCCAGTGAGCTTGAAGTAAAAGATAACACAGAGTCTGAAACATCGGTTTCATATTTGGATATTTTACTTGAAAAAGACTTTAATCGTAACAGCAACAAAGCTTTATGGTAAATATGATGACTTCAATTTTTCTTCCCTTACATATGTAGCAATAAACCCTTATCAACTTCATATGGGGTTTTTGTCTCCCAGTTGATTCGATACGCAAGAGCATATTCTTCGTATTAACAATTTTGAAAACGAGGCAGACTATTGAAAAACACGTTGATGAAACAAAGTTATCAACAGTCGCGTTTGAAGTCATCATTTTGCAAGTTTTATGGTCAATACAATGACCTTTTCTGCAAATACAACTTATCATTAAGTCAAATGCTGACTAACGTTGTTTATACTAATAGTAATGCCATTATTTTCATGCTGAATTGCCTATGGATTTTTCCATTTTTATCGATCATGACAAGGAGCTCACGGCGGTTGTGACCGGTCAGCAGGGGATGCTCGCTCCTCATGGCACTTGATCCAAGTCCGTGGAGGCCTGTACGTGTTTGCTCTGCTGACGATTTGTATTGTTTTAATGGACTCTGAGCTTGAATACTGTTTGTTATCTCCATATTTCATGATCTACACGGTACCTAAAACCTGAGACGATCTACATGATGATAAAACAATGATTTGTTATCAACTACATCTTTACTATCAATTTTGATAAACTATTAGTTTTTTAAACGAATTTAAGATTTGAATCATATTTGTTGTTTTTTTTAAGAAGCCTTATCATGAAGGGTCGCATACATGTATAAAATCAAAAGCTATAGAATGTCATTTTGAAAATAAAAGACCCCCCCCCCCCAAAAAAAAAAAAAAAAACCCACAAAAAACAAAAACAAAAATCTCTCAAACATAAAAATAAATTTTCATGACTATGATAAGCTTTATATTTGCCAGATAAAATCTGCCTTAAGATTTAAATGATTCTTTGGTCACTGTTTTTTTTTTTTTAAATTTGATTTATCATTTTACTTCGTGTATTCTTTTTGTTTGTATACGAGCCCTAATATGTCAATGAACCATTAAGATTTTAACAAAGATGCATCTTTGATTAATCGCCAACTGTTTTTAATATCCATTTAATTTGTATCCTTAATAGGTGTATTATTTGAAATTCGTGTATTTGCCGGTAACGTGTCTGCAAACGTGTGTGAGAAATTGCATTATGATTTGATCAGCGTTTCAATTTATTTTTCTGCATATTAAGGTGAGTTTTCACATTTTTGAATTAATCCTGTTATACATGATATATAGTATTTTCTGATCATTTTGTCTTATACATGTTCGATCAGATCAGAGAGGATTATGGATAACGAATTACTTTTGTCATTAAATTTCCGCAAAAATCAAAATCTTTACATTTTAAAAAAATGCTTGAAGTTGCCTTAAGTTTTTTCCATTGAAATCGATGGTCAGGTCTATTAAATCCCTTGAGACATTGTTAATAAAACATAACCTATTATTTCGTGCAGATGTAAAGAGTTGGTCGATTACAAATGTGAAAAAAAAACAAGAAGAAAAATTAAATATGAAGATGTATCGAGTCTTTATACCCAGCGTCATACAGAATAAACGGTCAACCCAAAATACCTTTATATGATATTTCACTAATAAATGAAAAAAAAACCCTGATGATATGCGTACGTAAATATAAAGATATGAACACAGTGTAATTTTCCTTGTGATTATACAGTAACCCTTGAATTATTTCACATAATAATACTGGGCGACGACCTCACAATTTTAAAATGAAAAGCAAAAAAGCTATCGTTTTGCCACTAGCACCTGTGGAATATTCAAAACTAAATTCACTAGTTCTGCAAACTTTTCTTCTTTAAGTGCTATAATTATTATCCGAAGATACTTATATCTTATGCATCAACATTCTAAAACTTTTTCTAATACTACATTTTAATAATATTTAGTGGAAATTTTTTAATTATTTAAACCTATTTAGATTAGAAAGGAGAATTCTTTGAAAAAATCATTTGATTTTTTTTTAACTCATGTAATCAAAAAAGAACCATTCAGTCAAAAAAATATTTTAAGAAAAATTTCCCATATGCACTTATATACATGTACGAGGGCTGTTCGAAAATTATTGAGACAAATACTTTTACTCCACAAAGGACAGAGATAAATTCATAAATATTCGTCAACGTTTTTTAAAGAACAAATAAAACAAATATACTAAATTTCTATGATAATTAAATAAGTTCCGGTGAAATTATAAACAAGCATACGTCTATTGACCTGGAGCAGCATCGCTACGTCATTTTAACGTCAGGTCAGCCGATATATTCTCATTGTGAAATGATCAGGAAGCGTTCAGCTACTTTCTCTGTCGTTACATATAACATTTCAAAAATCAAACTGTCTCTTAATCGATTCTTTAAAAAAAAAAATAAATAAAACGTGTGCTGTTGCTACCCCAGTGTAAAATATACACAAAGTGTCAAATACAGGTTGACTTAGCATCATGCAGTACCGAGTTATGCAACGCCGTTCAACGTTATTTAGTCCGTAATAATTGATGGTCGTTCGGAGCTTTTGTTTTTACTCTGGTTGAATTATTTGTAAGAAAATAATATATACCAATGAAAAAATAAACCCTTAGACATGTTTTATTGCATTGTTATTGTTTTAGCAGGTCGTTGAGTCTGGACAAGAGTTCTCAATACCGCTACACAAAATTTTATGATCGCTGCTCCGCCTTGACGTGAAAATCCGTTTTGTCGTCGTTATCAGATTGCTACACCGCGCGTAAATTTTTTAATGATCTCCGTATTTCTGATCGAAATTCTAATAAACTTGCATAAAATGAAGTCAAAGTTAAATCGAAAAATTACATACTTAATTTGAATTATTTTCGCTCTTACTATGGGTCCACTGGGAGTTTTAACGTTGGTGTTACATATTTTCAATATCCGATTTCGTGACTGCGCCGGGTACCCCTACCATTGACACATTAATATACCGTTGAAAAGATGAAATAAAATATCTTTAAAATATTTCTTGTTTTTATTACTTCTTAGAGTTTGTCAAACGTATATGCAAATTTTCACCGAAAAACGTTCATTAGAAAGAAGAATAAACACAGTGTCTCAATAATTTCCGAACAACCCTCGTATATTAATACAATTTGTCGTATCTCTCTCTCTCTCTCTCTCTCTTTACTTTTCTCTAATTGCCCGTCAGTTCACGTCACAAGGGATACATAACGCAAACAAAATATTTGATTAATATAAATTTTTTGACTGATTTGAACAAAAATTAAAAAAATATTAAATTGTACAATATGAAAAATTCGTAAGTTTTCATTGGTGTTCAAATGTGGGCCAATTTTTGCCATTTTCCATATAAATCTATTCAACCTTTTGCCCACAATTTACGGCATTATTATATGAATAATGCATGCATATGTAGTTTAGTGTAACATTGAAATTTATCACCCCAAGAAAACCATTGTCAACCGAGGCGCAGCCGAGGTTGACAATGGTTTTCGAGGGGTGAAAATTTTCAATGTTACACTCAACTACATGCATTATTTATTATATTATACTGAATGTTTTATACAGTTACTTATAACAGTAAACCTTGCGGGCATAAATTCTGCAGTCTCTATTTTTTGGAATAACACCCGTCGTCAAGCAATGTTGACTGTTGCTACGCTGGAGGGCGTGGCTTCATCATTCAGGAGGTATTAGTGTTTTTTAACAAATGTTTCTCGACGAATCAGATACAACTAATTAACATGAAACTATAATATTACAAAATCTTATATGATTCCAATCTGGCAGGTTATCTGTATGATCTTGAATCTATTAGATATAATGATTTTTGTATTAATTTTATGTAAAACACAAATGTTGAAGAAGTCTTTCAGTAAAATGTGTATTTCTTTACTTGATAAGGAATGCAAATTTGTGCATAAAAAATAATTGATGTGCGTAAATGTACACAACAGTCTATATCTTAATTATAAACAAATACAAAATATTCAAAGAAATATATAAAGTTCTTCAGGCACATTCGATCACTTTTCTGAGTTTACGCCGTAAACAGTATAGGTTCAGAGGACATACTCATAAATAGGGTGACATATCGCTGCAATTCACATAACCTTCTATATTATTATAATATCAATACTGTCAAAGAAAACTGTAAAATAGGTCAAAGTGTATTCTCTTTATCGTTTCTAGACAAAATCAGGTGTCTCTTGAGAGTCTTTGATAATCAGGATCGTATATATTTGAAATTAGAATAAAAAGAATCTTTTAGATGTCTAAACAATGTTATACTCATACCTCTAATTTTACATCTTTATTCTGCTTGTTTGATCTCTTGTCTCAGTGCATTGCATGCTTTACATACAACGATTATACGATTAAGTCAAAGATTATACTTGATAAATAAATATAGTGGTTGATTTATATTTCAGAGCATGTTTATCAAACGTTTTAATATATCCAATTTGATTACATTGTGCACATGTGCATGACAGTGTATTGTAATATTACATATTCAAGAGCATTCTCGATCCAGAGTTGTCTTCCGCTACGCTCCCAACACCTCTGTCAACACTCGTTGTACAAGAATCTTGTGCAAGTTTTTAACGATGAAAATTTGAAATTAAAATAGTATTTCACTCAAAACGATTTATTTCTAACGCATTTAAGGGAACAATTTTGCGGAGTAAAAATTGAAAACTTGATTAAAAATCTTTTAAGGGGTACTAAATTAAAATAAATCCTGTTCTCAGGTGAAAAAATGTAATTAAAATCAATTATCAAATAAGTGAATACAATTTTTTATCATTTTAAATATTTCCAAGAATTTTGTATAAGAAGCATTGATAGAGGTGTGTGTGGGAGCGAAGCGGGAGTGACAACTCTGGATAGAGAATGATTCAAGTGGTGTTTTTCGAAATTGGATTCTCCAAAACTCAAAAAAAAAAAAAATTAAAAATTTAAAATCATTAAACTATTTTAAAATCAATAGCGTCAAACACACGACTTTTATACAACCATATCTCACACAAATTTCTTCACTGTAGACAACTGCGTCTTTCAATCCATAAAAAAGAAATCGGAAATTTTCATATCTTGTGATTGCTCATTTACAAAAGTCTTTGTTAAAAACCATTCTGATTCTTCACACAAATCAGATCTCTGAAGTTGATATAAAAGATGCTGGAGTTTCTCATTGAAGCTTTATATGTATGTATGTATATATGAATGTAGTCTTTGAACATCAGGTCTTCCAACATTGTTAAAATTTCGTGGGTAATAAATTTTCTTCTTTATTAGCAGACCTTTTTTTAAGATAAAATATTCCGATGAAGCAATATTTATTCAAAAACATCTTCACGAGACAAATTAAAACTCTTGGACTTCAATTCGCCATAAAAAAATATATTGACGATGTTTTCTCAATTAAGGATAGTTACTTCCATTCATATGTTGACTTGATATACCCCAGTGAACTAAAATAAAAGACAGCATAGAGTCTGTCAATTCTGTTTCATATTTGGATGTTTCCATGCCTATAAACAGAAGGGCTATCCACAATCTCGGTAAGAAACTCCAGCATCCTTTTAATATTAATCTCAAAGAGCTTGTATGTAGAACCAAAGTAATTTTTAACTGAGCATCTTGTTGAAGGCCGATCACAAAATATGTTCTTTTTTACTGAAGAAGCAGTTGTCTATGATATGAAAACGCCTACTTTTTAATTTATCTTGAGGAATGGTTGCATAAAATGTAAAAAAAAAAAAAAAGAAAAAGAAAAAAAGAAAAAGGCATACAATTTGATTGTATTGTTTTTTGAGAAACTTTGCTATTTTAAATTTTCTAAAAGTTCTTAGGAGTCTTTGAGAATCCACATCTGATTTAGACCACTTCTAGAATATATATGGATTTAAATGATTTTTAGATTCTAAAGTTACCACAACAGACTGAATATCTTCGTCTTATGTTCTGTTCACCATTTACATAATGGTAGAGTAAGTAGTGTATTATATTACCCTGTCGTATTCAATTTAACCTGAATTAATTGAAATTTCCTTTCAGAAATAAAATGTGTCGAATTTATTGAATCACTGAAAAAAATGATCATGAAAAAAAGCTTTCCTATCCCTTCGTTTGAAAAGACAGCATTCAAATAAGCTATCTTGATATAAGATTTGTAACTTCATATTTACGTCGTAAATTCATTTACACTATAATATTGTTGTGGAATTTTGTAGTCTTACGCTCGGTGGGCTTGTGGCAGTGATAACAGGTTTAGTAGTGATCATCATACTACTGGTGTATATGATCAAAGCAAAGTATAAAAGGTCACAGATTAATGCTTATAATGGAAACACGAGAGTAACGATGATCAGGGTATCAGAGGTCAATGCAGTGCGTCAAAGTGAGTACGACATACAAAAAATATCATTATTATGTTATCCTTATCGTGATGTAAAATTTTAATACATTTTATCTACATGTATGTGAACTGTTCTTAAGACAATAACTACCCGTTTATATCTGAGATGAGATTATAAACTCTATGTAGAGTCAAGAATGTATTTTGGAGACTGCTTTTTATAGTCAATGTTTTCTTACAGATAATAAAAATGTAAATATCAGAAATAATAGTGTAACTTTACACTAATTAGATTATGGGGTTAAATATACAGAAGGGCATAGGGAAATCTGTCAGTGTATGGAGTGAGGTTTATGTGATAATTAATAAAATATCACCCATTATCCAAATTTATAGATAGCTATTATTTATAACGCAGACCTCACTAACATTGTCGCAAGAAAAAAAAATAATGTCAAACTAAGGGATCGGATGAAGTTATTGTTATTTTTCACTTGGTTTAAAAAAACCAGTATTTAAGATTGAAATTGATTTTCTTGATAACCTAGAAAATAGATTGATTCAAGTCAAAATGTCTTGTATATATATATATATATATATATATATATATATATATATATATATATATATATATATATATATATATATATATATATATATATATATATATATATATCTTGTTATTTTTTTTTTCAGTTTCACATACTCAGCAAATTCCATCCGGGCTGCACCACAAGTAGACATTTAACTTATTTTCCTGCGGTCCTTCTTGAACTTGAGGCAAATAAGAAGACAGACTTCAAGATTAATAACGCTGTATAAAATCTATAACAAGTGAATGTTTGAATGATATACTACCTAATATGGATTGTAACTAAAAACAATTACAATACGAGAAATTCACTCAACCACAGTATACCAAAGTGAGATTACGAACTCACCCAACGTCTTTAAAGATAAATAGAACCTAACCCACCTCCCCTTGCTGTAAGAATATCTCCCCACTTTCTCAATTAAAAACTTCTATTTCGAATAGTAAACTATATATATATTAATATATAGATAAACTATATATAAACCAGTACCACCCTCTTACTTTTTTTAAATTGGCGTATACATATTTCACAAGGAAGACTTCATTACAGAGCTAACAGAGTCCACTGTGGTTTTTTTGTGAAAAATTGGATAATGCTCCCCATTATTTCTTTTCATGCAATAAAATTACAGCAGCAACAAAAGACAAATGGATACACTGCACATTGTCGATACCCACACTTACCTTGGGGACAAGGATCTTTATTGCTGCAGAGAGTGAATACCTATTTTGCAATTGTACAGAAATTCAACATAAAGTCACGTCGTTTTGATTGATGCACCTGATCCCACCTCTAAATTTTGATTTCCGTATTTGCTCTGCTCCAAATTTGTATCGTTTCATTTGACTTTCGAGAATGAATACTGTTCGTTATCTTCATATTTCATTAATCTATTTAAATTGTTCTCTACTACTCGGAGTATTAAAAAATCAGCACAATATTTAGATAAAGTCACTTTTATCTTATTCAATTTAAATGTACAAATGTTAACAAAAAGTCACATGGTTTCGACTGATGCCATATTCATTTTTAGTGGCTCTTTGTGTGTTATATATGTAGTTCATAGAAATACAATGTACAAGTGTAATTCGTAGTGCCATTTTATATAAAACTGTAACCCATACTTATATGTAAAAATTGTTTGTTATATTCAACATGTCGGGCATACTAACTTCACTGAAAAAACGTTTGTCCATGTTTATAGACAGCAAAATATATATTTTTTTAACAATAAAGTTTTGTAACATTTTTGATGAAATATTTTTAGAAAATTAGTAACTAAACTTATTTAGTAAACAATGTATAAAATGTTATAATAATGTCAAATGCAGTCACCATTATTATTAAGTAAATTCTACAGATCAGGACGGTTTGTTAAGAACTTTAAGGGTCAACACACATTGTGCAATTTGTGCAAATATATTTGCAGTGCAATTCTGCACTAATGTCGCCGGCGACAGCGTGTACAAGGACGAAAATGTGTGATGATTAGCAAATGGATGTCAAGTCAGCGTTTCATTTACTACTCGTCTATCGATTCAGTAAAAATGAAAACGAAAATTTGCAATATTTATCGTTCGTTGAACAAAAAACTTTTGAGAGCAGCTGACGTCACAAAATTTTACAATGTAGAAAAACTAAAGACTTGCAAGACATGTCCCCAAAAAAACTGATTGACTATCAGAAATTAAACGTTTAAATTAAACGGATAAATATCAATAGAAATAAAAATTCATAAAAGAATTTAAGACATGCCATCAATAAACTGCTATCGACTTGCAAAATAGAATCAGGTCTGTACTTATTTACCAGATGATCATTACGTGCTTTATACAATGGAATTACCATAGTCCAGATTGCCTAAAGAATATTCAAAAATAAGACATCTGACTTTGAGTTTATAAAAAGTCCTGAGTAAGAACTCTAACATACCTCTTGTTTACAAGCAACGCCATCTATGACTACCTCTAGCAATAATAATTAATCATACCCTATTCTTGTCATATCAGATCATACATAGATTGTCTTCATTTTTTCTTGCACTGGATATTAATTCCAACACTATTCTATTCATGTGTAGATTTTAATTATCATTTTTTTCATTTGTTATTATTAAATATATCACCAATCTAGTATTTTAGGTGTTGATTTTAATTATATTCTCTTTTTCTGATTATTAGATAATAGTATGTTCATTTTAAGCGATAATTACATGTACTTTCTTTTGCACTGTTTATTAATCATCAAGAATTCAACATTTCTATGTGTAGATTTTAATGATTATCTTTTGCCCTGATTATTTACAAAAGTGAGGATCATTTAACATTTACAACGCAAGGAATGAGATGTAGATAAAACAAGATAAGTCAGAGAATTTGTGTCCCCCGCTTAAGGAAAAAAGAGGAGCATGCGCAGATCTAAAATTGGGTGGGGGGGGGGAGGGGTGGTCGGACCCCCTGAATTTGCAGAGTTAATAAATGTATATACTGAAGGAAATAGAAAATGCCAATATAGATAAATAAATTTGATTGCTTATTCTCTAAAATGTGTACAGAAGATTCTCTTATATAAAATATTTATCACACTGTAATAATGATTTTATGAAAAGGTTTGTACACGCCAGACGCCATAACTTCTTCTTTTCACATGTTGAATAATAACATTTAGTAAGTCAAAAAAAAAAATTCAAAAAATGGGATCGTCTGCAAATTGAAATAGGGATTTCTCGCATCCAAATCGAGAATCATACCCGTAGAAAAACGAGGCGCGTTCGATATTGTCAAAATTTTACACAACACATGGTGTCTAATTTAGCTTTACTAAACAGTTGAAATTTAGATGTAATTAGAATATAAAGTCTGCCAACAACCTGTATCATATGAAATAACTCTCCACGTGCTCCTGTGCTAAATATAGTGCCACAAACGGGGAGTAACTCTAAATTTTTTAGGGTAATCGATGCCAACACATTTTTTTGAAAAAAAAATATGACCAAAATTAAAAAAAACGAGCGGGACACTTTGAGAAGGGCGGGCGGGGCCATATAGAGATATGGTATAAAATTTTATTGTAAAAGCTCAGAAACTTCTTGAGATTTCGCCCGAAAACGAAGGTGTTACACAAAGACAGAATGTATAAATTTACAAATTTGACCTTTGACCTTTTTAACCTCAATATCAATAGTGGTTTCTTCTTAAGCCATAGGGAGTTGTTATGTAAAATTTCATTGGAAAAGCTCAAAGGCTTCTCGAGATATCGCGCTAAAACGAGTGTTAAAAGAGACAGAATTTTAATATGAATTCATGACTTCTGACCTTTTGACCCCAAAATCAATAGGGGTCTTCTTAAAGCCATGGGGGGTTGCTATGTATAATTTCTTTGCGAAAGCTCAAAGGCTTCTCAAAATATCGCGCGGAAACGAAAGTGTTAAAGACAGAAAGCTATACAGATGGACGGACAGACCGAAATTAATATCACCCACTTTCAGGGAAATCGTGGGACATAAAATCAAATGGGAGCTGAAGGGTTTCAATGTTACGTTTGAAAGGTCTTTGAGAGAATTTAAAATGCTGCACCTTCTTCCTCAATTCAAATGAAAATGAGAAAATGTAAATGTTCTCACAGTGAAAGCTTTAACTTTATAAACACAAAAATACTGTATAAATAGATAACAGGAGAGGTTATAAATTTGAAATGTGAAAGTGAAGAACAGAAATTCAGCTCAAAAATTAAACTTTACATTACAAATTGAAACCTATGCATAAAATAAACCTATGAAAACTCAAGATGTGGGAAGTGTCATTGAGAATTATGTATCCCTTGTTGACTGGTTACACCAACCATGTATAATGATGGGGTAGACTGAATAGTCCCTAGACAAATCAGAATGAAAATAATGAATGGATTAAAAATTTTATTAAGTAAACAATAGACCCAATAATATGTTGTATTTGCAAACAAGGTCATGTAATGACCATAGGATTTCAAAATTGGTGACTTCAAATAAAACTATTGATACCCTTACAACATCCGCTTAATTGACAGTAACCACTTTTCACTTAGTCACTTTTCAAAAGTAATCACAGCACAGCATGATCTTGAAGTTCAACTGAATGAATTGGGTTGCTTTGTAGAAAGGTATAATTTTATTCAATTATGATTATCTAATAATAAAAATTAGAAAAAAGGGATCTTTTTTAACCTTAGATTTCATCTTTGATAAAAAAATTTCAAGTTGTTAATATTTTTGTCACAGCAGTACCATCTATTGCCCCTGGCTCCTCGTTAAGCAATATTTCATACCTTGGAGGCTATCATAATCAATGTTGCCCTCAACCCCAGTCAATATTTGAGTATTGTTTGTACATCAGCAGATTCAGCTTATACTGCTAGAGGTTGAGCTTATGCAAGGCCTACTGATGGAAGTGTGCCAGGTTCCACAGACAAGAGAATATCAGAAAGCCTCATTAATGAAAGTGTTACAGATGAATTATTTAGGAATTTGAGAAATAAATAACAATGTTCATGTAAAGATTCACTAAAAAATGAATTTGGTTGGTACATGATCAAATCTACTGAGAAGCCTGAAAACTTCATTGATGAAAGTATTACCAGTGAATATTGTTTGGATGTAATCATACTTGTAAAACTATCTTTATCCATAATTATAAATATTTTGAATTTATTTTAGATACCAGAAATTAAAATTCAATACTGTGTCATTTTATAAGTTAATAATTTATATTCATTCATTTATATGTTAAATACATTTTGCCAGCCTCTTCAGATGGAAAAATGTCAAACAATGATAAGTGCATTTCAAGCTCTCAAGAAGAAGTTGTGTCAAACCCTAGTGGTGATGTCCCAGGCCTCAAGAGTAGAGATGTGTATGATTTTAGTGATGAAAGTATGCCATGCCACAGTGACAAAGGTGAATCAGTTTCCAATAATGGGGATGTACTTAGTTCCCTGGAATAGAAGCATGCCAGACTCTAATGATGGAGATGTGACTGGGATCAGGGATTGAGATCTGCAACTCCTAAATGATGGAGGTTTGCCAGGTGCCAGTAATACTGATATCCTACATGTGGGTCCCAGTCAAGCATCTGCTCAAGGTTCCAATAGTGAAAAGTCTCAGTTAGGAATGAAGTGGCATCAGGTATTGCTTCTATCAAGAATCTTCTTTCCAAGAATTGAAGCTTAAATTATTTTTTCACAGATAAATTGCAGCTTTAACAAAGACAAAGACATACTATTTACAATGTTTCAAGCTGACATTTTGTTTACAACTAATGCTTGATTTTATTAGAATATTCTGTTTATATGAGGACATACTTATAATGAATTCATGCTAATAGCAAAGTGATTTTCATTCTCTGTGGTTTTAAAACATATTACAATTAAATGGATATAATGAGATACCTTGGTTTATAACAAAGCAAAATTGTCTGTTCCTACCACTTTGCTATAGGCATGTTTTACTGACTAACTGTACATTTATTTATTCCTCCAGTGCAAGTTTGATATGTAGACTTTTTATGCTTTTGATAACATTGCGATTTAATGTAGAATTATGATCACATTATTTCTTTTATCTTTGCAATAGCTATTAGAATTAAGATTATTTTTCATTACTGGATAAAAGTCAGGGGTTCAAAACTTAGGATAATTGTTCAAAAGTGAATCGTATAATGACACATTCTATTTTGCTTGAAATGTTTGTGTTTTTACAATTAAGTTGCAATTTTTTCAGTGGCAGTAAGGGAACTGACGCCATTGTTTCTTGTGTGGGTGATGAGGATCAGAGAGAGAGGAGGAAACAGATGACAGTCAAGACAATCAGGATTTCCACGCTGTCACTCCAGGTACTGTACACACACTGCATTACTCATTTTTAAGCAATATGTTCCCTTTCTTGGTATTGTAAGCAGAAGCCCAACATGGTCTACATGCATGGAAAATGAGTAGTTCTCAAGACTGGATGTTGAGTATGTGACCAGTAGTGCTTCAGTCTCAATGGCAAACAGAGTGAATTATATTCAAGGATAGAGCACGGTATAGTTCAGGACACAAGTTATTTGCATTGATTGAACTTTGCCATTTTGAGAGTTATTGCATTTTACACTAATGTCTTCTGAATGGAGATGGAAGAGCTGAGATTTAATTTCAAACCGAACAAAATATTTAATTTTAACTGGATGTGAAACTACATTGTCAATCACTCAAGTATCCAGACCATTCGAACAATGAAAGTATTTAACACACACATATATATATATATATAAGTAAACAATCATTCTCCTACTAAATTGTATTGAGTTGACAAAATTGCCTCACTCTTTACAAAATATTTAGCCAATGATATGCCACTTTCAGAGCTATTTGCTTTACTGGTATACAGACTACACTATCAACAAATATTGTATTCTGAAAATTTGATTTTAGGGAAGAGAAAGGCATTTTCTGATCACAGATCCACCACAGAAATAGAAGATTCTGCAAGCAAGTGACAGAAGATACAAAAAAAAAAAAAAAGACCATGGACATCATCTGAAATGAATTTATTCAACAAACATTTTTTAAAAAAAATTTAAAAAGCTGTAATAAGAACTTGGAGAATTGTAAAAGACCAAGTATATAATCTACTTATATATTCTAGTTTAAAAAAAAAAAACCAGAGAAAATGTTGATTTACACACTACCTTCAATCAATAATTTTTTTGAATATGATATACACATGTACGTTGTGTTTTGAGCCACAACAGCAGTGTTGGAGGTTTAATTGTTTGCAGCAGTATTATCACTTTGTAACCTGCATGGACCAAACTTGCATGGTTGGAGAGTACTTCAGAAGCTTGACATGGTGTATGTAGCAAATGACTTTAGAGTATTAAATATTCTTGTGCTGTAGGAAATTTTCCACTTTGTTAGGCATAAAATAGCCCTGTCCTCACTGACTATCACCCTTTGTCCCATTTTTAACATCAAAATAAAGTAGAGAGTGCTTTCATTTCCTTTAACAAAGTTTCTCTTGAGAGACCAAGTATTCGAAAAGAGGCTTTATTGCAATGTTCTTGAATTTTGCAGAAAACAGGTATATGAAAGAAATTAAATACAACACACTCCTCAATCCAAAATATAAAACGTTTTTTTCAAAAACAGATCTTTCATTATGTCATTGTAAATTTTGGGTTAGAAGTTGTGCTCTATATGAAATATTGAAAAAAAATGTTAATTAAAAGCCTTCGTCTATTTTTAAAGGAATTTTCAGGATATTGGGAATATCTTTATATTGATGTTTGAAATGGGACCTTGGGACTTGGTCATTTAATTGGTATATTAATAGGGCCATTTTGTAAATGAAGTGAACCTGGCTCTAAGTTTTAATAATGTTTCTATAAACAGGCCGTAGCAACGGATTCAAAAGTGGAGGGGGTGGGGAACGGGTTGCATCTTCCCAAAAAAAAAAAATTGACAAGCAAAAAAAAAAGTAATTAACTGTCCATATCCTTGAATTTGCCAGTGCTCGACCTTACTGCAACAAAAAGTGGGGGGCCAGCCAGAATATAAAGGAAAATTGACTATAACAAAATACTACTTCAGTTTCTATACTTACCCTTATCCTGTGTAAATCCCCAAACTTTTACTGTGTGTATAAGGTCCTCAGTTTCTATATACACCCTTATCTTGTGTAATTAAGCCCCCATACTTAACCTGTATGTAAGGTCCTCAGTTTCTATACTAACCCTTATCCTGTGTAAATCCCCAAACTTTAACTGTGTGTATTAGGTCCTCAGTTTCTATAAGTACCCTTATCTTATGTAATTAAGCCCCCAGACTTACCCTGTGTGTAAGGTCCTCAGTTTCTACACTTACGCTTATCCTGTGTAAGTCCCCAAACTTTTACTGTGTGTATAAGGTCCTCAGTTTCTATATATATACCCTTATCTTGTGTAATTAAGTCCACAGGCTTACCCTGTGTGTAAGGTCCTCAGTTTCTCTAAATACCCTTATCTTGTGTAATTAAGCCCCCATACTTACCCTGTGTGTAAGGTCCTCAGTTTCTATACATACGCCTATCTTGTGTAAATCCCCAAACTTTTACTGTGTGTATAAGATCCTCAGTTTCTATAAATACCTTTATCTTGTGTAATAAAGTCCCCATACACAAGTCCTCAGTTTCTATAAATACCTTTATCTTGTGTAATTAAGCCCCCATACTTAACCTGTGTGTAAGGTCCTCAGTTTCTATACATACGCCTATCCTGTGTAAATCCCCAAACCTTAACTGTGTGTATAAGGTCCTCAGTTTCTATAAATACCCTTATCTTGTGTAATTAAGTCCCCAGACTTACCCTGTGTGTAAGGTCCACAGTTTCTACACTTACGCTTATCTTGTGTAATTCCCCAAACTTTTTGTGTGTGTATAAGATCCTCAGTTTCTATATATACCTTAATCTTGTGTTATTAAATCCCCAGACGTACCCTGTGTGTAAGATTCTCAGTTTCTATAAATACCATTATCTTGTGTAATTAAACCCCCAGACTTACCCTGTGTGTAAGGTCCTCAGTTTCTATACTTACCCTTATTTTGTGTAAGTCCCCAAACTTTTACTGTGTGTATAAGGCCCTCAGTTTCTATATATACTCTTATCTTGTGTAATTAAGTCCCCATACTTACCCTGTGTGTAAGGTCCTCAGTTTCTATACTTACTCTTATCCTGTGTAATTAAGTCCCCATACTTACCCTGTGTGTAAGGTCCTCAGTTTCTATAAATACCCTTATCTTGTGTAAGTCCCCAAACTTCAATCGTGTGTATAAGATCTTCAATTTCGATATATACCTTCACCTTGTGTAAGTCCCCAAACTTTTACCATGTATATAAGGTCCTCAGTTTCTAATCCCCAAACTTGTACCATATGTATAAGGTCCTCAGTTTCTATATATACCGTTAGCTTGTGCAAGTCTCCAAACTTGTATCATGTGTATAAGGTCCTCAGTTTAATGTACGTTTTTCTTATTAAAGTGTACACAATGAATTACGATATCGGGTTATACTAATGTGTTTTGATAAAGTATGTACAAGGTTTGTGAAAATATTCCAATAGCTTTTTGATTTTAAAATGAAGTGAACCTGGCTCTAAGTTTTAATAAAGTTTCTATAAACAGGCCGTAGCAACGGATTCAAAAGTGGGGTGGGGGTGGGGGGAGATCTCCCCCCCCCCCCGCCCTCAAAATTAAAAGCAAAAAAAAGTAATTAACTGTCCATATCCTGGAATTTGCCAGTGCTCGACCTTACTGCAACAAAAAGTGGGGGGCCAGTCAGAATATAAAGAAAATTGACTATAACAAAATATTACTTCAGTTTCGATACGTACCCTTATCCTGTGTAAATCTCCAAACTTTAACTATGTGTATAAGGTCCTCAGTTTCTATAAATACCCTTATCTTGTGTAATTAAGCCCCCATACTTAACCTGTGTGTAAGGTCCTCAGTTTCTATACATACGACTATCCTGTGTAAATCCCCAAACTTTAACTGTGTGTATAAGGTCCTCAGTTTCTATAAATACCCTTATCTTGTGTAATTAAGCCCCCATACTTACCCTGTGTGTAATGTCCTCAGTTTCTATACTTACGCTTATCCTGTGTAAGTCCCTAAACTTTTACTCTGTGTATTAGGTCCTCAGTTTCTATAAATACCCTTATCTTGTGTAATTAAGTCCCCAGACCTACCCTGTGTGTAAGGTCCTCAGTTTCTATAAATACCTTTATCTTGTGTAATTAAGAGAGAATGTCACGAATCATCAAGCTTCAGATGGAAACTTTAAATTTTAACCCCCTGTTTTCTTTTATTGGTTGTAAAAAGTGTTCCTAGTACACAACTTTCACATATATAAAAATGATGTTTGACCAACGAAACTATTATTTTTTTCCCTTATTATGTGTTGCCATGGAAACCAACGTAAGTTAACTAAAAACGCTTCAATTTTAACTTCTTTTAAAGAATATTTTTACAAAAAGAATACAGATATCACCTACAACAGACTTTATGCTAATTATTAAAGATACATAGTATACAAAAAGGTATAAAAGCAAATCTAAATACCTAGGTATCGGTTGCCATGGCAACACAAATATTGTACAGTTTTACAGTTTGAAAAATTGAAAATTACCTCTCAAGTTTAAACTTATATACGTAAAATCTACAACAAGCTGAACATTAAAATGAATTTGATACTTACACAATACAGGTTGATCTCCAAGAATGACATATAAAATTCAGAAGCATTTTTGTTGTTTTTGTGGAAAAAACGGTTAAATTTTATGTTTTTACTCTTAAGAAACGTTAAAAATACACAGCAAATTTTAAGGAGAACTTTCGGTTTCTTCCAAATTGATAATTGGTAATGTATATTTGCTATTATACTCTTGCATTATCAACAAATATAGTGATATTATGAGATAAAAATCCTGTAATGTGCCCATAGCAACCAATTTTATTGCATAGCAACCGAGGCATTTTCAAGAGATCGTGTCAAAAAATAAAGGAGAACATGTATTTAAATATGAAAAAAAAATTAAATTAACAAGCTTTATTTCACTTAGGAATAATAAAACATACTTAAATTTCAGCATCAATCATATTCTGTGCAAAGCAACCAAATGATGTCCATAGCAGCAGTTTATTTTTAAGGTTTTACGCCAATAAAGGTTAAAAACACATCAATTTTTAAAGGAAAGAAACCTTCAATTTCTTCCACATTGATGGTTAAGGGCCCATTACATAATTATTTCAACATACTATTTCATGTATATTTGCTAATATACTCTTGCAACATCAATAAATAAAGTGATATAATGTTGAAATAATTATGTAATGTGCCCTTAGCAACCAATTTTGCTGCATAGTAACCAATATATTTTCAAAACACTGACAAAAAATGAAGGAAAATATATATTTATATACAGAAAACAAGATATTTAAGCTTCATCTCACTTATGAATTATATAAACATATTCATTTTTCTGCATCAGTTATGTAATCTGTATATAGCAACCAAATGAGGTCAACAGCAACAGAGCTGAACAGACATTTTGTAATCCTTACATTATCAAAAAATGTTTGTAACACTCCAATTAACTATTTATGAAAATTCAAACAAAAACTTGATCAATTTACGTATGGGAATTGTTTTTGATTTTGTTTTTGTTTTTTGTTTGTTTGTTTGTTTGTTTTTTTTTTTTTTTTTTTTTTTTTTTTTAGGTTTAACCTTTACATAATTTGTCTTAAATTCAATATTTTTCTTCTTTTTATTGATTAGTCATTCCTCATTCTATGAAATCTTCAATCCATTTAATTTTCATCTGTTTCTTGATAGGGAAATGCCCATGTCACAGCATTCAAAGAAATCATCTCAAACAGTACTTTTCGGAACATAATCAGAGAGACCCATAATGCTGATAGCTTCTGTCAACTCACTTGTCTCAGTCATGCGTGTGTCTTGACTCCCTGGCAATCACAGTCTCTCATGAGAATCTGACTTCTGTGTAAAATCTTCAAAAATTAAAAACAATATTTAACAAGAGGCCCATTGGCCACTACGCTCGCCTGAGTAACTTTGGCCTTGTTGTTTTTCACTTGATTTCCCACCTTGTAGTATTTATTGTGGCCCTGCCCTAACCCCGGGGGTCATGATTTTAACAATTTAGAATCTACACTACCCCAGGATGCTTCCACTTAAGTTCCAGCTTTTCCAGCCCAGTGGTTCTTGAGAAGAAGATTTTTAAAGGTTTTTCCCTACATATTTCAATGTAAAACTTGGATTCCCTATTGTGGCCCCATCCTAACCCCCAGGGGTCATGATTTGAACAATTTAGAATTTACACTATCCCAGGATGCTTCCACTTAGGTTGCAGCTTTTCTGGCCCATTGGTTCTTGAGAAGAAGATTTTTTAATGACTCCACCCTATTTTTGTCTTTTCTTGATTATCTCCCCTTGGGAGGGGGCTTGGCCCTTCATTTTAACAATTTAAACTCCCCTTCACCCAAGAATGCTTTGTACCAAGTTTGGTTAAAATTGGCCCAGTGGTTCTTGAAAAGAAGTTGAAAAGTGAAAAGTTTACAGACGGACGGACAGACGGATGGGCGACGGACAATGGATGATCAGAAAAGCTCACTTGAGCTTTCAGCTCAGGTGAGCTAAACAAAGTTGCCCAAAACTACATTTCCTTAAATGGAGAAAAATTGACAATCTCAAAGGATGGTTTTTTCCTTTAATTAATCTGAGTAAAATTGGATTCAATTTATGAATTAAAAGAAAAAAATAAATAAGAAGAGTTCCATAGGCCACACTGCTCACCTGAGCCACCTATGCAATGCTATTATCTTTTAAAAGTTTTTGAAAAACATTTTAATCTATATTCCCATGAAACTTGTTCTTACCGGGGCTGAACCCTAGCATCAAGAGGCCTGACTTATGCATACTTGAATCCACTCACAACAAATACATATGCTGGATAGAATATGACTTATGTAGCTGTAAAATTTGCTTCCATATTTTAGCCCCACTCAACCCAGCTTGTATCTACAAGACTTGCGAATTTCGATTTTCTTATGAAATATATTGCACACCATTTATAATTTTGCTTGTTATTGGCACACTAGGATACAATGAGTTCATTTAAGAAATGAATTCAACTTTTAAGAATTCATAAGGACATGAATTAGGACGCTTCACACAATTTATTTTAAGACACATGATTTGAATAAATTTAAATTTACATACCTGAGGATGCTTCCATATCAATATGACTGATCAAGGTCTTGCCATTTTAGAGAAGAAGATTTTTAAAGATTTTTTTCCTATATATCCCTATGTAAGACTTTGATTGCCCCTTTTGGCCCCATCCTACCCCAAAAAGGTCAAGATTTGAACAGAACTGGATCTACACTATGTAATTAAAGTTTCACATAAGTTTCAACTTATCTGGCCAAGTCGTTCTGGTTTTTTTTAAAGATGCCACTAAATTTTCACTAGGTTTTCTCCCTCTTGAAAGATTGTGTGGCCTTTCTATGAATAAACCTGGATTTCCTTTACCCAGGGATGCTATGTAACACTTTTGGTTCAAATTGGCCTAGTGTTTCTGGAGAGGAAGTCAAAAAGTTTACAATTGGACAGACAGACGAACGCTGAACAAATGTGACATCTTGAGCTTACAGCTCAGGTGAGCTAAAAGTGCAAATGAAAAAAACCCAATAATTATTATAAATGATAATATACTTACATTATCTTACCATCCATCTGTGCCTAATATAACTGATTCTGGTTTCAATAGATAATTTCTTCATTCTCTCTATGAAAGTATAGATATAATTATAGGTTTGACCTTTAAAATATGCCTGTTATTATACTGACTTTTCCATGAATGTTAAAATGTTATGACACACATCCTTTAACTTGAAAATTGAGAAATATTCAATGGAGGAAATAAAATACATTTAAGAACATGTTTTTTAATAGACAGAGGGAATTAAAATTCAGTGATCACTATTGGAAGGTTTTACATGCATGGGCATGTACATTATGATGCAGTATTGTACTGTGGAAACATTAATTTTATGGAGTTTTATAAATTATAACAATGCCACACATCTTCAACCATGAAATTAAATATTTGTTCTCAAACCTTGAAAATTTGACCCCTCAAAATTAAAAAAAAATATATATTTTACAGTATTTCCTTTCTTCTGATCAGAGACATAAACAACAAATAAATATTAAAATAATGATTTATATTTCTGGTCTTATTTAATAAGTCTTTCTATTTAAAAGTAAATGACTGCTTATACCAGTGAATAACTGCAAAAGGCTAAATTGTCTTTTTTCTAGATGCTAGCAGCATTTTTTAAACATTCTGTTGAATCTGTAGAGTGTAGAGTACATGTACATGTATGTGCATGTAGAGCTACCTTGTATAATTTACATGAAAATCTATAGTGCTGCTTACAAGAGTTTTTCTTGGCTTTTGTAGAGTAAAACAAGAATGAAATATAGAAATACATTTATAATTCATTCACGCATTATCTTTTATCTGAAAACAAATCAGTTTCACACTGTCATCTTGCAAAATTAATTAATGTAATATTGTATTGCAATTTGCAATTTCCATGTGCAAATCTGATCTACAGACTTTCATAGTAAAAGTAACAGTAAAATGACCTTTGCCAAGGAAACAAGGACCCCTCGTATGTTGGTAAGCATAGTAATATATCTGAAGGAACTGCCTTAAGAAAGTCTCTTTTCATAACACCCCCCCCCCCAATCCTGAAATTGAAAAGGTTTTTCAGGTATTTTTATAGTTTTTTTTTCTTGCATGACAAATTTTTTTTGTTTGGCATCTGTTAAAATTAACTTGAAAACCCCCACCTCCATTCCATCCACCACAAAAAAATCTTTGATCCGCAACCTGAATTTCAATGAGTTTTTTTAATGTATTTATACAAATTAATGTTTCGCTTTAAGAACATTTTAAACTGTTAAATAAATTTACATAATGATTAAAAAATCTGTGATTATAACATGTACATAGCTATACTAGGCATTTCAATAACAAATAAATATAGAGAAAATACATACATGTACCAGTTCGATAGGTGTCGGTCTTGACTGTCACTGTGTCAGCTGTGCATTATTCGTGTTATTAAAATATTTGCATCAAATTAATATTATTGTATCTGCATACTTCTGCAAAAAGGAAAAATATAACTTGCACATAGATGAATGGAGAAAATTCGGATAAGGAAGAAATAAATAAATATTTTTTGTTTAATTGTATTACCTGATTTGTCATAAGGTTTTTGTTGTTGACAAGATTCCAAGCTTATGAATCTTTTTCCCTCTTGAAACAACATGAATTTTCCTTGAGTCAGTGCTCCAGAACATCCAAAGGTTGCCGACATTTTTTGTTTCTATCACAGAAGAGCTCCAAGGGAGGTAATTCATGACAATAAAAGATGGGAAAAGTACCCATCAGTATGATAAAAAAAACCCTTTCAATTTAAGCCCACTTAAGAATGCTTCTCAATTTTAATTTTGATTTAAACAGTAATAATGTTCACCTTTTTGAGGATAGCATCAGATATTTATTTTCTTGTTGTAGATTTGAGAATTCAGTCACCGAAACAGGGTCAAAAATAGGCTAAGTGCATATAGAAAAACTAATAGAAATTTAAAAGTTTTTGTTCACATGCAGACAAAATATAAGAATATAAGTTTTTTAAAAATAGTTTTAATCAGTTTTATTAATATTTATTGATTTTTTATTTGTTGTACTATGAAAAAGTACTGCAAATTGACTGAATCTGAATTTTTCAAAAGCGTGTATTTTACTTACTTTGATATATAGTTACCATGGAAACGAGTTGGCTAATCATTGTAAAATTTTACCACAAATGATAAAACTGTTAAAGAAGTTTATTAACGCAAGAATCCCGAATTTTTTTAATTTTATAGTTTCCATCAATTACACTGAGGAAGCTTGATGATTCGTGACATTCTCTCTTAAGTCCCCATACTTACCCTTTGTGTAAAGTCCACAGTTTCTATACTTACCCTTATCTTGTGTAAGTCCCCAAACATTTTTTGTGTGTATAAGATCCTCAATTTCTATATATACCCTTATCTTGTGTAATTAAGTCCCCAGACTTACCCAGTGTGCAATGTCCTCAGTTTCTATAAATACCCTTATCTTGTGTAATTAAGTCTTCAGACTTACCCTGTGTGTAAGGTCCTCAGTTTCTATACTTACCCTTATCTTGTGTAAGTCCCCAAACTTTTACTGTGTGTATAAGGTCCTTAGTTTCTATAAATACTCTTATCTTGTGTAATTAAGTCCCCATACTTACCCTGTGTGTAAGGTTCTCAGTTTCTATACTTACCCTTCTCTTGTGTAATTAAGTCCCCAAACTTACCCTGTGTGTAAGGTCCTCAGTTTCTATAAATACCCTTATCTTGTGTAATTAAGTCCCCATACTTACCCTGTGTGTAAGGTCCTCAGTTTCTATACTTACCCTCTCTTGTGTAAGTCTCCAAACTTCAATCGTGTGTATAAGATTTTCAATTTCGATATATACCCTCACCTTGTGTAAGTCCCCAAACTTTTACCATGTATATAAGATCCTCAGTTTCTAATCCCTAAACTTGTACCATGTGTATAAGGTCCTCAGTTTCTATATATACCGTTAGCTTGTGCAAGTCCCCTAACTTTAACTGTGTGTAATAGGTCCTCAGCTTGTTTAAGTCCCCAAACTTGTACCATATGTATAAGGTCCTCAGTTTAATGTACGTTTTTCTTATTAAAGTACACACAATGAATTGCGATATCGGGTTAAACTAATGTGTTTTGATAAAGTATGTACAAGGTTTGTGAAAATATTCCAATAGCTTTTTAATTTTAAATGCCGACATATAGTAAAATGTACAAAAGAAAACAGCTATTATGTTTATGCCCCTCAATAATAAAATCTGATGCCCCCATTTCATTTTTGCTTGTCAAAGAATTTTTGCTTGGTAGTGCCTCCCAACTGAAAATGTTTGTTTGTGCCCCCCCCCCCCCCCCACTAAAACTGCTTTGATTCTGAATCGTGGTTCTTATAATGACTAAACGAACTCGAAGGAATTTTTAGCTCAGCTTTACGATGTTGGGGGAGCTTATGTACCGTCGGTGTCTCACAGGTTAAAGGTTTTGGGTCTAATTTAGTATATATTTTTTTTAATTTAATTTTTTTTTTATATTTTATTGAACAATAATAAATTATTAAATGTAAACGAGTGTAAGATATTTGTAAAGACAGTTTTCATTCGAAAAAAGGCAGTTGTATGATCAAGATACATTGTACATAATTTTAGAAGAAATTTGGACTAATTTTCCATGTGTTATTAAAATTAAACGCAAAAAGGTTTGAAATGCCTTTAATATTTCTCGTTTTTCGCCTAAACTCATAAGATTAATCTTGAGATTTTAGGCTATAATACTTTATATTTAAATTTTTGGTTTTAACTCTAGATTTAACTCAGAACATAATATTAATGTTCTGATAGTGTTTATACCAACATACATCATGCAACGTGGAATTTTGGTCTGAGTAGGATGAGTATTTCTTAGGAATAAATCTGCTAAATAAATTTCAATCACTTGGAAAATGTAGGTCAAATCACTAATGTAGGTCAGATGTTCCATCCGAAGCATGTCTGGTAGTGTGCAACCCGTATCATGCAAGTAGCTAGGATACACTGCAATAACTTCTATTATGGCCAATTAAAACACAAATAACTGTTATGCGATCATTGTTTTGTAAATCATCCCAATGGAAAATCAGTATTCCTATCTATATATTTCTGTATATTGACTGTTTATTAGACTCACATAATACTAATGTGAGTCTTTGTCTTTATATATAGGTAATATTCGTAAGGTCTTAAAACAATTTGAATGACAAGTAGCTTTAATTTGATTTAAAGCGAAAAGATCCCAAAGTATTTGATTGAAAAAAAAATAATTGAAGATTTTGATTCACGAGGAGGAAGAATTTCTCAATAAAGCATGTGGTGTGTTAAAAGTAGAACCATGCCCTTTTCATTATTCATTAGAGACATTCCGGATCTGACCTTCAATAACGATATGTGGTACTCAGATTATTACACTGACATTATTATTTATTGACTTGTCGCATGCTTTTAAAAAATCGTAATTTTATGAAAAATATTATTTATAACCTTGATTATCAAAATACTATTGCCTACCACTGTATGATAAACACTTTCCTGAATTTGAAAAAAATACGTAGTTTCACAAATAAGTAACGTTCGACAGTTCACTAGACAATTGATCCGTGTCAAACGCTCTTTATAGCAAGGGATAATTTGACTGACCTTTTGCCGTCTGGATTTATTAATAAAAATAAAAATAAATTTCATTTGTTTGACTCGGAACATTTTTTCATTGCACTCAAAATTTAGAAAAACTTTTCTTTTATATCAGTTTATCAGTAATATTTGTTGATCAAGATGAGTACATACTTGAACCTGTACAAATGAGGAATTTTTGGGTTTTTTTTCTGTTTTGGCATTGATGTTGTAAAAATGAAAACAAACAAACAAACAAACAAACAAACAAAACAAATATGTATGTGCCCCACTTAACCCCTCCCATTTGTCAAACACAAGGAATGCACAAGTTTGAAAAAGAGAGAGAAAGATATTTTAACTTTGACTGATATATCACCAGGTGAAGTTAACTGGTTTACTCTTAATTAATTTTGGACTTTAAATGTCATATTTCATTTTTTGTTTTGATATGGAATTCAATATTCTGAAATTATTTTGTATTAAAAATTGCATTTTACAAATCTTTTTTATGTTAAATCACTAATTCCTCATTTAATTACTGAGTGGCACTAGTCTTACAACAAAAGGACAGAGTATTAATGTCCAAAGACCTTTTTAATCTGCTGTGTTTCCTTTCCGGAAATTTGCATAGCATTTCCGACATTTTTTTAATTTCATTTCCGACAATTTTTTTTTCATTTCCGACAACTTTTTGTTTTCATTTTCGGAATTTTTGCAGGATTACTCTCCAGCAATTTTAATGTTAACCTAGTGGGGGGAAATTTAATTTTAAAAGAATTTATTTTAAACCACATTTTCAAAACATAAATAAAAACATATTAAACACCGTATATTATACATGTTTATGTGATGTCTCCGTTCTTTAAATCTTTCTTTTGTCTATAGAGAATTTTCTCAACGATAATAGCTTTTACTCATTTTCAACACTTGTACTACTCATTGTTCAATTCTTCTTAATCATTCCTATACTGAACAGTTTGAAGGCAATGGTCGCATCCGACTGCATAGTTACTGTTTATTGTTGTTACATATTAATTATTTTCATCGTTGGGACCTGTTGATAAATTCAGAAACCACATCCCTCGTTATTTTAGCTTTTATATGTTTTCGGGAATAGCTTTAGAAATACGGCTTTACTACTTCTGGCCCACAGCGCCACACATTTAGCTATCAACATTCTCTTTCCCGTTCAACGATATATCTTTTATACTCAAAGTATGTAACCTCATTATATCACACCGACGTACAGTTCTTTTGAAGTATTTATGGGAAGGCAAGAAATATGGATTGGTCAGGATGGGGTAATTGAAAAAAGTAATTGTAATTGAGTGTAATTAATTACATTTTTCAAAGTTATTGGAAGCAATTTGTAATTGAATATAATTAATTACATTGAAAAAATACCCTGTAATTTCAATAACTTTTCAATTACATTTCAATTACTTTACATAATACATATTATGTATATTTAATTGGAAAATATTTTCAACACAGTCACATTTTACAAATAATTTAATTTATTCAAAGAATCCATTCTGTTTTCCAAATTCTTAATAACTTTATTGGCTTTTGTTTATAAGAATATTAGTTTGTTTTATAATTATAACGCACTTAAAGAATTAATACTAGTTTAATGTTTATCAAAAATTTTGTTCTACCTCTCATTGGTATAGGCACAAAAACATTTCAATTTTCGTTGCTTGAGTATCAAAAGAATAGAAAATAATTTAATGTGTCATTACTCAATAAGACCTGCCCTGTTGTCCTTCAACTCCCAACTGGAAATTGCTATCAAAACAACCCTCCAAAGTTTTATATAATTTTATACCATGTTTTGTTGAAATTCAAAGATATGACCATTAGAGGTGATTTATTAAATACTATTATTTAGAATGCTCTACTACATGTATTTATATGCTTCAGAAAAGAACTAAATATTGAATCACTATTTTAACATTTTAAAAGATCTTTAATCTTTAGATACATGTATACATTTGGTATCCGAAATATAGTTATTACATAAAACAAGTATTAACATCAACATTTGCAATTTAAGGTGTTTAGCTTGCCTACCTGTAGCTGAAATAATTTGAAAGTATTTTATTGTTGATTAAAAAACTGTTGAAAACTCGCTTTTAATCTTTTATAAAGACAGTCAATTGATAAATGTACATGTAGGACTAGATCTTATGTTGGTGAAACACACAAACATGACAGGTACCTAATATTATTTATTTTAAATATTCCCCCTAAATTTTCATGTATTTGTTTTTAAAGATTTTTGAAAGGGAAGCAAAAGTAATTGAAATGTGTTCAATTACATTCTTCTTTGAGAGTAATTAATTACATTTGTAAAAATCAATGTAATTGTTATTGCAAGTAATTGACAAAATATGTAATGCATTTGAAAGTGTTTAATTATATTTCAAAGTACTTGACCCCAATTAAGCCTGGGATTGGTTGTCTCCGGTTTTACAAATGAAGATGTTAATGTTGCTAGAAGATTTAGAATGTTATTCATTTAGGATACTGGTGAATATTTGTGATAGGACTCAATGGCCATTTCTAGTCTCTTATACAGTCCAAATTTTAAGCAAGATGAATGTACAAGTGCATGCTTTTAATCCACTTTCTCTTTAGCTTTTTTAGCCAAAGATAAGTTCCTGAGTTTTTCTGATAAATATTTGTCTATCGTCCGTTTGTGTAACATTTTTAACTTCATTTCCAGAACTAGAGGGCCAACGCCAAACAAAATTGGTAGTCATTTACTTTGCAAGCATTCTCAGTATTGCAGATTAAGTTTGTCCCCCCTCCCCCGAATTATGATCCCTGAAGTTAGGTGGGACTAAAGCATGAATTCAAAGATAGACAAGTTCATGAGAATATAATTAAGAAAATATGCAATAATTACTTATATCGTATGTAAGGGGGGGGGGGGGGGGGTTCTACATGAGTATTCGAATTATGCACATTCAGTGGATAGAATGATTTTCTACGGTCAAAAAATAACCGTGCATGTCACAGAATTTAGACCCCGGGTCATTTTTCGATGACGAAGTAAATTGACACCCAGTCATCTTTCCATTGGGGTCAATATTCGTCACCACAACGGCTATACATCAAGTTATTCAAGTAAATAAAAAGGATATAATTTTTACCAGTTAATTTTAGTGGATATTATCACTTTTCATTTTGTTAAAGAAGTTGGGCGTATGCCTCTTATCTTGAAAATTACGATAACATTGTAACACTAGTCTTCAAATAAATAATAACACATATAAGGTACATGTATTTTCCTTTCCTATTTCACAAGAACCTGATACATCAAAAGAAAAACTTTTAAAGCGCGCCCAGATTCCTGCCAAATGGCGATCAAATGCGCCCTCGTTTTTAATAAGTAACAAGTAGGAGAAGCAGATGTGAATAAGGAGTTATAAAAGCCTGTATGTACAAGTTTATCGAATCGCTGAGATTTTTTGTATAGCGAAAAATTTCTATGTATATATGACACAGTCAAAAGACACCAAATAAATGAAATATTTAAATAAATCGTAAGTTTCATACGTACACCCACCACGAATTTTAATTTATAAAATATAGGTCCCCATTACCTCTCTCTGCGTATGAGGGACTGACTTTAGGTCCCTAATTCTGTTTGCTGATGAGGAAATTGGTCCACTATTTTTATACAGAGGTCCTCACCAACATCGCCACGAAATAGGCTATTTTTTCATGTTTGGGAAAGGATATTACCTGTTTTTTTCTTCTTTTTTGTATTTTTATTTCTTATTGCTTGTTAAGGAATTTCTGGGTTGGAAATTTTTGGACTGAGGTTAACCCCCTTTCCATTGAGAAATCCCTGGATCCGCGCCTAAATAAATAAATAAATATGTCGCATGTTTCATGTCCAACCACCTTCCAAAATTTCATTTATAAATATGTCCCCATTTCTGTTCTTTGTGTACGAGGGACTGAGTTAAGGTCCCCAATTCTGTTAGCTTATGAGAAGCTGGGTCCCCTACTTTTACACAGAGTCCCCAGATTGGCACTTCCGGGTCCCCATTTTCTTAATTCATGGAAATATCATTCAATCTCAATGACTCACTCTAACTACTTAAACCAGGATACCTACGAAGTAAAATAAGTTAAACAATACCAATTATGCCATGAAATCGCTTAGTCCCCATTTTAAGTTTTTATGACAGAGTCCCCAGATCGGAGTCCATACACGTATGTGGGTGTGTGTGTGTGTGTCAGTGGCGGATTTAAGGGGGGGGGGGGGCGCACCCGGCGCACGCCCCCCTAAAATTGTCAAAGCGTAAAAACTGAAAATGTAAAAATTTCTACCCGGTAGACCTCATTTTTACCCTACAAAATCTCTAGAATCCAGGAGCTTCCGGGGGCTTCGCCCCCCTGGGCCACCACTAGGGCTTCGCCCTGGATCCACTGGGGGCCTCAAGGCGGCCCCCAGACCCCCTGCCTACTTTCTGCGCCCCCTCTAACTTCAAAGCCTGTGTGTAATAGGGTTCGTTGAATAAAAACGAAGTTGATCCTTGCTTCATTGTTGTATTTTTATTGCATAATCGTAACAGTATAATATGGTAGAGTATAGTAGTATGGTACACCCTTTAATATGGTCAAAAGGTCTGGATTATTTACTAGCTGTAATACATATAGCTGGGACAGTCCTGAAATCCTGGAATTGAACAATCAAAGAAAATAAACTGCTACACCCAAATTGAATGAAATCAGGAAAATAAGACATCCTGTCAGTTTAGACACAAAGACTGTTATGACCAGTTCTGTCCAAAAATACACTGCCCACAAAGAGATTTCCCTCCAAAACCTCGACCAATGAAATCTCACTGATGGGTCACTTCATAGGTCATTGACCTCTCAAAGTTAATTACAATAAATACAATAAGGAAAACATATTTATTCATACTAAAGTAATTCCTAAATAATTATATCTTCTAAAGTATAATATAGCTTAAATAAATAATATACTGCTGAAATATAAATAAGTTAAATTAAATGAATTTCCTGTAAATAATAATATCAAAATTATTTTGTAGATAATAATACTAAACATGTCAAATAAACACAAAATCCTAAAATACTAAAAATATATACACTTTTCAAATATTTACACTTCACCACATATTCCACCCAGGTGGCAAATGATGTCCTCGTCATTCTAACCGTGGTCAATTATGTTAAGTATTGTTGCTGCGACATCTTTCTCCATCCCTGAAAATAAATTGGTGTTAGAAACAAGACTTTGTATACAATTTATTTTTTCCTCCCATGGTGACTGCACCATTGATTTTGTTATATACTTGCCTGAAGAATACCACTCTGGTGGTTTTTCTTACCCTTTGCGATCTTCGTAATTGTACGGATGTTTCAGGTAAGGGTACCTCTTCCAGAACATCTACAGTTTCTGTCTCCTTAGGTTCTTTAGCATCTTCCTGATTGTCTTATACTACTTCTTTGTCCTCTTGTATAATCTCTTCATTCTCCTGTATAATCTCTTCATTCTCCTGTATAATCTGTGATTTTTCTGGTGTAACTGTAACCTGTGGTTTCTCTGGTATATCCTGTGGTTTCTCTAGTGTAACCTGTGGTTTCTCAGAAATAACCTGCTGATCAGCACTATCCTTCTCATCCTTCTTCAAAAATTTTCTCGTCTTAACTGTTTTAACCTCATATGTTTCATCTTCAGAAGAGGACTCATAAATTGACTGGGAATCAGTCACTGAATTCTCTCTATCTGTGATCTCTTTCTTCCTTGTCAGCCTGGTTCGCGGCTTAGGGATGAGTTTGTCCTGTGGTGGAAAATTTGTGAATTCTGATAAATAACCAAAGGTAAAAGTAAATTTCTATGTAAATTTCTGTTCTTTCCTGATCCATCTTCTCACATAACTGTATAAACTGGGATGTCTTTGTTGGGTTGCTCTAGTATTACATAAGGGGTATCCTCCCACTTGTCTGAAATTTTATGTTTTCCCTCGAATGCCAAAATTTTAACTAAAACCCTGTCTCCTTTCTGTAAAGATATTCCTCTTGCCTTGATGTTGTATGTTGTCTTTTGTCCCACCTGTGCTTCTTTTGCATTATTTTCTGCTTATTGATATGCGCTAGCAAGTCTTTCTCTCAATTCACTTATGTACTTGGTCTTGCATTCTTGATCTTTTTTCTTATCCCAAAGGAAATGTCTATCGGTAGTCTCGGATTCCTCCCGAACATTAAAAAATAAGGTAATACTCCTGTTGTTTCATGTTTTATACAATTATACATGTATGCATGAACAAGTGATGGTACATATGATTTCCAGTCATTTTTTTTTCTTTTTCCAATGTTCCCAACATATTTAGAAGTTTTCTGTTGAATCTTTCGCACATGCCGTTTCCAGTGGGATGGTAACTGATCGTTCTACATTTCTTCATTCCTGTTAATGTGCAGAGTTTTTTAATAATGGCACTTTCAAAGTTGGTTCCTTGATCCGAGTGTATCCTTTCTGGTATCCCGTAATGTACTATAAAGTTTTCAAATAAAGCTCTTGCTGTTGTTTTAGCTGTTTGATTGTGAGTTGGAATGGCTTGTGCATAGCGAGTAAAATGGTCAGTTATGATGAGTATGTTCTCTTGTCCTCCTTTAGATTTTTCCAGGCTCAGGAAATCCATAAATACAAGTTGCAAAGGAAAAAAGGTCTCAATGCTTATCAGTGGAGCTCTCTGGTTACTTGTGTTTTTCATTTAACACATCTTTCACATGAATGTATCCAGTCTTCTACATCTCTGTCTATTCCTGGCCATTAAAATCGCTCTCGTACTAATGATAATGTTCTATCTTTTCCGGGTGGCCCATATCATTGTGCAGTACAGTGTACTGTATTTATATGATCTGATGGCAGAACTAGCTGTTTCTTGATTTCCTCATTGTAGATAACCTCTCTGTACAAAATATCATTCTGCAATTTAAGATGATGAAATTGTCTAATGTAAGGTGATGGTCCAATTTCTGCAACTGTTGGTTTTCTGCCTAACTTAACAAAATGAATTATCTTGTGTTATTCTGGGTCTACCTTCTGTGCTTTTGTCCAGTCTATTATCTCTTTGTCCATTGTAACTGTTCCCTCCTCTTCTAAATTTACTGATGTTGACAAGTTTTCAATGTAAGGTCCAGAAATCCTTGAGTTACAGATAGCCTTGACTGAATCTAATGATATTGACTCCATGTTTACAGGTGGTGAGATTCTACTAAGTTCATCAGCATCATTGTTCTTCTTCCCTGGTCTATATAAGATGTTGAAATTAAATGCTGACAATGTGACAAGCCATCGGTGTCCTGTGGCATCTTATTTGGCTGTCGTTAGCACGTACGTCATTGGGTTGTTATCTGTCAGCACTGTAAAATCCTGTCCATATAAGTAATCCTTAAATTTGTACATATGGCCCATTTCATTGCAAGAAATTCCAATTTATGTGGGGGTATTTAGCCTCTGACTTTGTCAATCCTCTGCTCACATATGCCACTACTCTCTTTATTCCATCCTGTTGCTGATACAAAACTGCTCCAAGTCTACTCCGGATGCATCGGTATGAAGCTCAAACGGAGAATGGCTGTCAGAATATGCCAGAATTGGTGCGAATGTTAAATGATGTTTCAAAGTTCTAAAGGCTTCTTCCTGTTTTTCTCCCCATTCCCATTTCTTTTTGTTTGCTTTCTTAGTTTACTGCTTCTGTGGAGTTGGCATGAGATCTGTTAGCGGCTTACTTACCTTGCTAAAATCTTTGATAAATTCTCTGTAGTATCCTACAAAACCGATGAACTTTCTTACCGCCTCTGGATTTTTTGGTGTAGGCCACTTGTTGACTTTTTCGGTCTTTTCCGGATCGATTTCAATACCCTCGAATGAAACAATATGTCCTATATATCTTACCTTGTCCTTGAAGAAACTGCACTTTTCTGGTGATAACTTTAGATTGGCCTGTTGTATCCTAGTAAGTACTTTTTCTACGTTTTCTAGGTGTTCCTCAAATGTTCTTCCAAATATGATGATGTCGTCAATGAATATGCAGAATATGTTTAGATGGTAATCCTGTAGAATATTCTCCATCATGCGTTGATAAGTTGCCGGTGCTTTTGTTAGTCCGAACGGCATTCTCTCATGCTGAAAAATTCTAAATGGCCAACTGTGAATGTTGTCCTTTCTTTATGGCTCTCTTTCATCTCAATCTGATGGTATCCACTTTTCATATATATTTTAGTGAAGTACTTGCTGCCCTCTAAACAATTAAAAATTTCTTCAATTCTTGGTAAAGCATAACTGTCTTTCTTAGTGATCTTGTTAAATTGTCTGTAATCCACACATAGCCTTAGTGTTCCATTTTTCTTTCTCACCAGAACAACATTTGATGCCCAATGACTATGGGAAGGTCTAATCAAGCCAGTTGTTTAAAAGTTGTATATGTTTCTTGACTTCATTGTACATGGATGGTGGTATACTCCGATATCGTTGTTTAAATGGTTTCTCGTCCAGTAAATCAATTCTATTTTTGACCTGATCTGTGTGTCCTATATCACTGTTATTTGTGGAAAATATATCTCTGAATGACTCTATAAGTTGTTTTCCTCTCTGATATTCTTCATCTGATAACTTTGACTTCATAATGGTAATTTTCTTCATGACATCTATATCCGCTGTCTCAATTTTCTGTGGTATTTCCTCTACTGTGACAGGTTGTACCTCGCAGATGACTGCTCTAGGTGGGATGTTGATTGTTCTCGTTGTCACATTTGAAACGCAGACATTGATGATTTGTCTGGCATTGTAGTCATAGTCGTATCAGCTGCGGTTCCACATCTAAATCCTGATAGCAGTAGAAGTTTTCTGATGATTGCAGAATACATGTTGTATTGACATAAGGAATTTGTTTGTACATTTCTCCCGGAATTTCCATGACCGAATTTGGCTGAATAATTATCGGATGATGAGATACATTTCTGATCAAAGCCAAAGTGTTGTTATTCCTGTTGAGCTCTTTTTCCCGAATTGTGATGCATCTAAAAGCCAAATACCATGATGTTCTCAATTTAGAATTTTGTAGATATTTGTTGCCATGTTGTTCTTTGAGTTTATCCATGATGGTTTGGTGCCTAGTAAAATGGGAACCTCTGAACTGTAAATGCTAGTTGGTGTCACAAGAAGAAGTATGGGAAAATTTTCCTGTAAATCTGGAATTTGGATTTCAAGTTCAATGTAGCTTAAATAAGGAAGCTTTTCTCCACTTGCCCATTCAATATCTAAGATGTGTGTCAAATCTTACAATTTTGTATCCTTTAAATTTTTTCTGTAGTAATTTTCTGATACTGTGGAGACTGTTGATCCAGTATCTAGCAAACATTTAACAGGCTGATGGTTGATAAATATCTCTGCTTCAGTAGGCTCACCAGTTAACCCTGCTGGCACACTGTTTACTCTGTTTGTAGGACTTAGTGCATAGTTTAAGCCTATCGGTGGCCTTGTTCCATAGGCTTCTTCATGTTTAAATTCCTGCGTGTGTGGTCAATTTTCACTCTACAGCCTAATTTAATGTGGCCATACTGTCCACAGCGAAAGCACTGTACTTCGTCCATGCCATGCGTTCTCGGGGTTGGTGGTCTTCTCTGGTTAAATTGAGGTTGAAATGGTCTAAATTGTCTAATCTGCTGTTCTTCTTGTAAAAATCTTGGTTGGTATTGATTACTTTGTGGAAATCTTTGTCTAAATTGATGATCTGGTCTTACATATTGTTGTTTTGATGAATTTAGACCTTCCTGTCTTCCTGACTGTTTCTTTGATTCATATTTGTCCATCCTGACCGAGAGTTAACGTTGTTGTATCATACCTTTTCTTTCCTCCATATCCGATTCATTGGAAATAGATGATTTGGTAATTCGCTTATTTCCTATGGCGGACACTCTCGAAACTTGGTCCATCTCAATTTGTCTAAGTGCTACTCGTAAACCATCAAAATCTTCCATCGCATCATACTTGTGGCCACTGATGGCTTCAGTCTTGTCCATTACATTGATTGTAGCATACTATCCATAGCATTCCTTCTAACTATTCCTTGAATAACAGCTTTGCCTAAAATGTCTTCTAGGCGAAAACTCCACGCAGTAACCGTTTCATCTTCTTTTTGTCTAGCTCCATAAAAATGAGCAAGGATATATTCTTTCTTTTCTATATCTCCAAAAACACTGTCCATTTTCTGCAATATTTCCTCAATAGAAGCTTCAGCACCTATCTTCATCTCAACTCTTCCTGCTTCTCCTTTCAGGGATCGTCTAATCGACTGAATTATCAATGGACGTGGATATATCTCCTCCCTCAACAAACAACTGACCTCATATCTCCAAAGGTCATATGATGTTTCATTCTTATTTATACCTCCTGAGAATATAGAAATCTTTGGTGGTTCCTTTAAAATACTTGTAGTGACTGTCTCTGTAGTTGACACAGGAAATGAACTACTAGTATCGCTATCCCCTTTCATCTTAAACTTCTTTGGTATAACTAATGGAGGTGGTAAGAGAGGTGGTATGCTTGTCTGTGGTTCCTTTTTAATTGCAATTGTTGAAAGAGTGAAATGTTTCACCTTCTCCCCTGGATGGGCATCTGCCTTTTTACCTCCAGTTAATAGTTTTCCAGACTTCATCAAGTACTCCTGCATCCATATTTTCAAATCATCTGGGTTGCTAAATTTTGGCATCTCTTTTAATTCTTTGAGAGTTTTCAACAAATTTGCGTATTCATCCTCCTTGGAACCTTTTCTGGTGATTCATTTAATTCCAGGCTCTTCAATTCCTTCAATTCCATCGCTTTTTTGATCTTTTCCAGTTGCTATGATGTGTTGTAGTTGGAATGTGCGGAAAAGATAATTGTGTATTCAAAACACGAAAACGCGTTGTACATGTACACTCGAGCAATATCACGACTAAGTCACGCGAAACACAAAATAAAATTGTGAGTCGTAATTAAATTCTAAATGAAGTTAAATAAACTAAATAAATAGACTTAATTAAGTTGACTAATTATGTGCTGAAAAAAAAAAATATTAAACCTGAAATTCAAATTTTATTAAATGTCTTATCAAGCTAAATAACTAATTATATTTCAATCGAAATGATACTATGAAAACTTAATGCGGATAATTGATGACAGACTCAAATTGATCAGAAATTCAACCTACTTACACCAAACAGAATCAAATACAACACAACTCCTTGGACAACAAAAAACTGAACTTCAAATCACAACTTCAAACAAAATACAACTGTGTGCAAGCAAGATGTGTGTGTGTGTCCTTTCAAACAACGCTATCTCTCAACCTATCTGAAATCCCTGATGACTTATACTCCTATTTATTTCATTTAATAAATGTAATACTGCCCACAAAGAGATTTCCCTCCAAAACCTCGACCAATAAAATCACACTGATGGGTCACTTCATAGGTCACTGACCTCTCAAAGTTAATTACAATAAATACTATAAGGGAAACTTATATTTATTCATACTAAAGTAATTCCTTAATAATTATATCTTCTAAAGTATAATATAGCTTAAATAAATAATAAACTGTTGAAATATAAATAAGTTAAATTAAATAAATTTCCTGTAAATAATAATATCAAAATTATTTTGTAGATAATAATACAAAACATGTCAAATAAACACAAAATCCTAAAATACTAAAAATATATACACTTTTCAAATATTTACACTTTACCATATATATATATATATATATATATATATATATATATATATATATATATATATATATATATATATATATATATATATATATATATATATTTAATTTCTGAATATTATCAGGTTGAAAGTATTTACTCTGATAATTCCACTTTGCCATCATTCGTATTGGGATTTTTTTATAGATGAAATATATGGAGATAACGAACAGTATTCAAGCTCAAAAGTCCATTATACAATACAAAATAGGAGCAGAGCAAACACGGACCTCCAAACATCAGAGGTGGGATCAGGTGCCATGGAGGAGTGAGCATCCTCTGCCGACCGGTCACACCCGCCGTGTGCTCCTTGTCATGATCGGGAAATAACGGAAAAATCCGTCGACAATTCAGTGTGTAAATAATGGTCTAACAATTAGTATGAAAAACGTCAGTCAGCATTTGACTCAATGATAAATTGTATTTGCTGACAAGGTCATTGTATCGACCATAGAACTTACGAAATGATGACTTTAAACAAGACAGCTGATATTCTTGTTTCATCAACTTATTTGTCAATAATTTACCTCGTTTTTGAAATTGTACATACGTAGAGCATGCTCTTGCGTATCGAATCAACTGAGAGATATATAGCCCGTATGCAGGTGATGAAGGTATATTGCTGCATAAGTAAGGGAAGTTGACGATTGAAAAGTTAAAGTCATCACGTTTATCATGAAGCTTGGTTGTTAGATTACCATTAACGTCTTTTTCAAGTAAAATATCCAAATATGAAACAGATGTGTCAGACTCTGTGGTATCTTTTATCTCAAGTTCACCAGGATATATCGTATCGACATAAGAATGAAAATAGCCATTGTTAATTGACAATACGTCGTCGATATATCTAAATGTCGAGTTGAAGGCCACAGCAAGTGTTTTCTTCTTTTCACGTACAAGATTTTGGACAAATTCTGCTTCATATGAATACAAAAAAGGTCTGCTAATAACGGGGCGCAATTGGTACCCATAGGAATTCCAATAGATTGTTGGAAGACCTGGTCTCCAAAAACCACATAGATATTGTCAATCAGAAACTCAAGCATCTTTTTAATGTCAACTTCAGAGTACTTGTGTGTACAATCAGAATGTTTTTTAACAAAATAATTTTGCAAATGACCAATGACAAGGTAAGTATATTTACGAGTTCCATTTTTATTGAAAAAGCAGCTGTCAATGATATCAAAAAGCCTGGACTTTAATTTATCGTGGGGAATGGTTGTGTATAAAGTTGAAAAGTCGTAAGTTTTTAAGCTGTTGATTTTGGTAAAATCTTGTGATTTCAAATTTTCCAAAAGTTCCTTGGAATTTTTAAGTATCCACATCTGATTTACACCACTTCTAGAATATATTGTTGCACAGTACTCTTGAAGTTTCTCCTTCACCACTGTTAATATCTTAGTGAGGAGTAAAGATAGAGGCTTGGTTGAACATTTACTGGAACCGGCTATGTATCTTTGTTTGTAAGGATTTTTATCAAGTTTCGGAATCCAATATAAATATGGTAATTCGAATTCATTTTGGTTGTTTGGAATATTAAAAATATTCAAAACTGACATATGATTTTGAAGAATTTCTTCCTTAGAAAGGGAACTATGAGTATAAGTTGGATTACCACTTGTAGAATTAAATCCAAGTTCCTCTAAAATACATTTAATATAATGAGCCTTACAAACAAAGACTATGTTGTTACCTGCTTTGTCAGCAGGGACCAATAGGTACTGATCATGTAATCTATCTAATTCTTTTTTCACTTCGGGATCATTGAATACAGAAGGATAGATGGTTTTCATATTGCCTCTCAATCTTTTAATGCGCGATTTTAGCATACACCTGATACATTTAATCCATTCTGACAAAGTGTCAAGGTCTTCTTTTTCATGTCTGGCCCATCGCATGGCGTAGTCCTCTACAGAATCCATAATATTTATGAAATTCTTACGCCATTTGAAGGATCTAAATGTCTGTCGAAACTAATTTTATTTTTTTTTTAAATTTATTTCATACTTAAGATACTGAAGGTGATAGTGAAAGAACAAAATAATTTATTCAACAAATTAAAATGTACAATAATAATAAATAACACCAGCTATGAATATAAATATATTTAGATACAGTGACAATATTTGAAATTCTGAATCTCATAATAACAAGCAAATCAAATAATTGGATATATTTGTACATATGATACGTATGTATATATAAAATAATTGTATTTATTTGTATATATGATGCGCACGTATTTCTAAATTAAAATAATTGTATATATTTGTATGTTTGTATATATAAAAGGGATGTGACTTATTAATTTGAATAATTTACTAATTTAGAATATGTGAATTTTAAATATTTCCACTCGTCTAAAGAATGCTATAAATAATCATAATATTCTTCACTTACAAATCATCTACTGGTCATCGGTCGCACAGTTCTAGACATTCATTATCGTGGAACAGTTCTCACAGAGACTACAAAAATGTCCAACTTTTCTGAAGAAAGTCAGTACCATCTTTATAGGAATGATGAGCCTAGCAAAATTGATATCACGGATCCAGTCGCAGAGAAACTTCTGAGGAACACCATTCACAACACCATCGCTTACAAATCACCAGAAGACTACGTATACGCCATGGACACTTAATACGTGGAATCGTTCAACAACATCTTAAATATGGTCTATGACAAATGTATTCATTTGGGAGACAATTCCTATGAAATGAGAACGGGACTTGCCATTGGAATGAGAATGTTGACCGTCACTCTAATGGTATCTATCAGCCTCCTATCGGGAAAAAGAAGATTTTTGAACCAAGTACATTCAATTACCGTGACGAGATATGGTGCCGTTTTATGATGAGCTGAGTGACAAAAATTAAACACGTTTTAGTGACTTGCGTTTGGAGTGATGTAGATTTGAAGGAAAAAAATGAAGAAATAACCGAAAAAGGGTTTTACAGTGAAGAGGTTCCACCTGGCTAGAGCTGGAAACATCAGGAAATTACTAATTTATTTGGAATAAAAATTAAAAAAAATTACTAATATCCAGATGACTAACGTTCTCATAATAGATATTTTCAGAGTGCATACTTTTTAATTAAATTCATCTCATGTTAAACGTGATATGATCTGGAGAAAAGGTGCCGGAAATCGAGTTGCTGAATCTTACCAACACTACTATATCTTTTTTTGAGAAAATATACGACATTGAGCAGGAATTACCGCAATCTGGTCCCCTGTAGAAAACAATGGAACATCATACAGAGTTTCTACAGAAAAGATGTTTAAGGGCAGTTTTGATCTCTTGTATTTTAAAAAGATAAATGAGAGGATTCAAAAAACTATTACAACTTACAAGTATAAACAAAAATACAGTCAATTTTGGTTCTGAATTTGGATTATCAGTCAGGCTATCGAGCGAAAGAGCCACGGTATAAGGACCGGAAAACACAAATAGCAAAATCAATAAGAGACCAACCAATTTCATGGATTGGAAAAGTCGTCTTCTTTTCAATTCGGTAAATTGTTCTGATAATTCTGGAGAAATGTTCAAATGACGTTTCCGTAGAACGTACAGGGCTAAACAATAGGTCACGAGCGTCAAAAATAAAAGGATTAGACCAAAAGAGGACATAACCCAACCAAAAACGGAAAGGTTGTTTCTAAAAACTACTTTATAATTGCACCCAGCGCTAGCATAATGTTTAGGCGGAGAAACCATAGAAGAAAGAGTTGCCACGATTCCTATCCATCCTAGAATATATACTAGATACTTTCGCTCTTTTCTAAAGAGTTTAACTCTCATGTTATTTTCTGAAATTACAAGGAATCGTTGTAGACTTATACAGAAGCTTTGATAAAGCGACATTATCAAACTTGATGATGTAAGGACGCTAAATACAATACATAATTCCAAAGATTTTGACAAACTTATAAACATGAGGCGAATTCCTTGCAGAAATACGAAACACCCAAAAAGAAAGTCGTTTACAGATAACCCAAGAACAAGGCATAAGTATGTGCCTTTTCGCAGATTACTATTTCCACAAAATACAACAACTCCTACACCATTGATAGCCATAACAGCAGCGCCAGCAGGTATTGCAACTAATGAAGGATTTAAGAAATAAGCTTCATGATCGGTTGTATTTTCCGCAGGTTCTTGCTTGTTTGTCAATGTTTTCGTCTCATTGCACGTCATTCCTGACATTCCTGACCCAGCATTAATTGCGACAGATTCTGGTTTTAGATTAGAGTTTTTTGTACTAGTTTCTTCACTTTTCTGTCTTGACTTTTTTGAATTAATTGCCTTTTTCGTTTTTCCACTGCAAGTGATATTTTCCACTCCACCATCTGCTTCGAGAGTTGTTTGGGTGTCTCCATTAAAAATCAATTCCGTTTGCAGTTCGCTACTCGTTACAGCTGTTGTGATATCCACTATGTCTCTGTCATCGGCAGTTGTTAAATCTTTTAGATTAGTTGAAAGAAAAGTGGTTGTTGGTATGCTACGATGGTGTTTGATCATCATCATAAATAATACGAACTTTAGTATTGTTCTTGCTTTGTAGGTAAGTCCTACCTTGATGAAAGATTTCATCGTATTCCTGTTTGTTGCACTTTAAATTTACTAGAGCTGAAAATATATTTCCTATAAAAATATAAAGAAAAGGAAAATGTTTTCAGTACACTTCAAGTAATTTTATTACATATAGTACTATATTTGTAGAACAGTATTTGTTTCATCACTTAAACAAAAAAGTATCTATGTATGAATATGCTTATCACTTATCACCTTATCTTGATCCGAATAATTGAAGTTTATGAAAATAAGTACCATCTTATAGAGCTTGGTATCCCCGAAAACATTCCTCTTTATATTTGACTGTATAGAAGACCCCTTTCCCCGTAAACGGACTCTAGAGAAGGATTTCCTCCACACAAAAAAAATTGGTCATGGTTTAGGGCACTGTGTTACGAAAAGACAGAGGCAAAGGGAAAATCAAAGAAAAATGTATTAAACAGAAAATTCAATGTTTTGTAGATGAATATGGAATTTATTTCACGAGTGGGACAGAGTTTTTTTTTATATTTACACGAATGCGAAGCACTCCCTAAATTTTAACCCGTTTAAGATAAGTGATTAAAGGTACTCATTATTAACTATATCTACGTCACCATTATTAATGTGTCAAGCAGTGCTATATTTGTAGGGTGAAGAAGAACATGAACACGATGGAGGATTGTGTTTCAGATGCTCAATATCCAGGCTCTGTAATGTTTTTTGTAATTAACAGTTTGGAAGCAATAGTCGATGCTCACTCCTCCATGGCACCTTCTCCGACCTCTGATGTTTGGAGGTCCGTGTTTGCTCTGCTCCTATTTTGTATTGTTTGATGGACTTTTGAGCCTGAATACTGTTCGTTATTTTCATATATTTTACTGATATTAACCGCGTCAATTCCTTTGTTGGCATACTGAAGTTTAAGGGAAAAACGGGTAGAATTTGCTGTATTTTCTTCCGTAAAACTTGGCGGTTTAAAAAGCCAATGATTTGCAATATCCATAACCACAGATCCGAGCCTGTATTCTGGTGTCGAGGAATCAAAATATGGACTTTCCTTGACTTTTATAAATAGACTATTCAAAGCTTTCAAAGGGACAGAGTAAAGTTTGGTGCAAATGTGATTAAGGCCTAGTTGTTTATTTACGTAAAGTAGTAGTGAATCAAAGGAGACATCATGTATAAAAGGTTTATTGTAAGACCGATGTCCATGACTACGCTCACGTCTCTTTGCAAGGATTTTGAAATGTAATTAATGAAATTACAATTACTTTGCAAATGTAATTAATTCACTTACAAATTTCATTTTAAGAAAATACTTAGGAAAATAGTCGTGAACTTTCCTTTATATTCATATCAGATTTTTTCTCAACATTTTTTTTACATTAACATTATTTAAATGTTCATGAAATTTCAAATGTTGTGTCCCCTAACACAGAACATCTCTCAGGTTTGAAGATTGTCCTGCCATTCTGAAGATACTTTTTGTGACAGTAATAAATAGATACTGACTAGAGAAAGTTTACTCATGTTTGTACCGTAATTCATTTGTGTTACAAAATTTGATGTCATTTGTAAGCTTTCTGGTATATTTATGTAAAACAATGGATGCATTTTGTCTTGATGTATCCTTCTTCAGCAGTCTAACCTATATCTCAGAATGTTGGTATTTGACATATTATGTGTCAAACTATCATTATGCAAAGTTTTTCGTTTGTTTGTGTGTTTTTTAACGTCCTCTCGAGAATTTTTCACTCATATGGAGACGCCACCATTTGCCGGTGGAGAGCTGCAATTTTTTTCCTATCCTCGGCACTTACAGCCATTGAGCAGTGAGGGATCTTTATCGTGCCAGCACCTACTGCGACACGGGACCTCGGTTTATGCGGTCTCATCCGAAGGACCGGTCTCCACGTCCCACAGTGGGATTCGAACCCGCGACGTAAGGATCAACTCCTTACTCCGCGAATCTGAAGCAGACGCTCTAACCACTGCGCCACACTGGCGACATTATGCAAAGTAAAATAGCTATTAAAGTTTAGTGTTAAACTTTCCTCTTAGGGCAATAATTAACACCTGTCAATCAATTCTAACACAACCTGTAAACAACGGAATCAAAGCCATTGGACTAGGCATTTTAATTGTCAATTCAGAAGCAACTTACTAGTAATCAAAATTATTAATTCTATAAGAGAGATTATTTTGATTTAAAAGTTTTAAAGAAAATGCACAAGAGGAAACAGCAGTTCATAAAAAGAGGAAATATGTAAATTCCTGTAAAAAAGAACCATAAAAATATTTTGTCCAAAAGATCAATTAAGGATAGTTGATACAAACAAAATTCCTTCATAAATCAACTTAAGTCATGTTTATATAAAGTAAAACGAACAAGTTTAGCCACATAGATTTTACTTTTTCGTTGAAATTTTGACAGTAATGTTCTGTAAAGCTATGGGAATTTGTACATATTATAAGGTTGATGACAAAAAGGTAGAATTAAAACATCATAGAAAGTTTACAATTTCTTAATATTTTAGAAATTTGATATTTGGATCATTTACAACCAAAATATGTCTAAAAATATATATCAATACCGTCAACAATTTGTTTGTATCATCTGTCTTTAAACTTTCTTGAATAGTGTTGGGGGGGGGGGGGAGGAGGAGCAGCTTCTTTTTCATTCATTGAGCGTCAATGTAATTTGATGTCATTAAAAAGTAATTGGGAATTACATGCCTTTTCTCATAAGTAATTAATTAAATTACAATTACATGTAATTGAAAAATTTGGCCAATACACATTATTTTCAATTTGTAATTGATTACTGTCAATTACCATTACCATTACCTCATCCCTGCCAAGATCACTCGCGAACAAAAAAGTACTAAGTACCCAGGACGAAGAAATAGAAAAAATGAAAAGACGAAACAGAGTAAAAATAATATGTTCCTGAATATGATTAATAGCAGTTAATATGACATCTTCTGTAATACGATTTGATTTTAAAACGTATACTATTATACTCGTTCCAGTGATAATCGACATCACAAATTCTGAACATCAAGAGAATATACCAGCTTTATGTATTTTTGATTAAATAAAAGAAACAAATAAAATTAAAAAATAGCTATTTAAGAATTATTAATAATTACCTTTGTGATCAGAATGCAACAATCGGATTTACCCCGACGCAACACCTTCTTGAAGCATGATTTGTAAAAACTATTGACGAATGCTGCTTCGGTCTTTGTATATAGTGGTCATCTTATCCTGCCACTGCTAATACTAACCAATCAAATTGAATCTGGATTCAATATATGTAACACTCTGGTCAACCTACTGTTGTCAGATAATAAAACATGATATTTTTTTACTACTTACTTTTAATACAATTACATGTACTCAATACTTCATGCACAACATGTTATATTATAGACATATTAATAATAAACTTGAGCTGTTATAAAACGGTGATAGATAAACTGTAATATTGATGTCGCGGGTCTTTGGGCTCCCACGCATCCTCAGTTTTTTGTTTGTATGTATGTTGTTTAACGTCCTCTCGAGAATTTTTCACTCATATGGAGACGCCACCGCTTTCCGGTGGAGAGCTGTAAATTTTGTCCTATACTCGGCACTTACAGCCATTGAGCAATGAGGGATTTATTTCGTGCCAGCACCTACTGCGACACGGGACCTCGGTTTATGCGGTCTCATCCGAAGGACCGGTCTCCACGTCCCACAGTGGGATTCGAACCCGCGACGTAAGGATCAACTCCTTACTCCGCGACTCTAGAGCAGACGCTCTAACCACTGCGCCACGCGGGCGACCGCATCCTCAGTTATTAGGTAATTGCGACCTCATTGAGTTTTGAGCCTTCCAGTGTGTATGTTGTGGCCTGGATGGCCCCCCATGCATCCATGAGTATTACATTATGTAGGTGTGTTAGACAAGAGCCAGTATATAGTTGAAATCTATATATCAGAAAAATTATTCAAGGAAAATTAATATCAAAATCCGTTACTTTCACAAGTTGGTAAACATCTCTACTTAAACATTTACTGATACTTATGTAGTTATATACGAGGGTCGTCCCAGAAAAACGCTAACATTTTCAATATTTTTTGTTTCAGTAATATCATGAAGTTAAGAATTGGCAAGAATCAACATATTTTAATTACTTCATAGAAATTTCAACGAAATATATCTAAAAATAACATTTTCCTCTTCGATAAAAGAAATCTACATAATAGCCACACCGACAACGTCAAAGCATATTTTATGCAATTGCAAATTTGCCCAGGAATTGTGCCTCTTTTTCGATTGATTGATTGTATGTTGTTTTAAGTCCCTTTTTTCACCTATATAGAGACTTCACCATATACCGGTGAAGGGCTTCAAATTTTGACCTTTACTAGGCACTCAGGGCCATAGAGCAGTGAGGGTTCTTTATTGTGCCAACGCCTATCGTGACACGGGACTTCGGTTTTTAAGGTCTCATCCGAAGGACCCACAACTTTCACTTTAAAGAGCAGAACACTCGGCAAAGGAACAATTGCTACCTATTTTTCATCGACTTAGGTCAGTCGTGGCCGTCATTCGAACACACGACCTTCCGATAACGGAGCGAGCGCTCTGCCGACTAAGCTACCATGACGGTCTTTTCTTTCGAATTTTAAAAGCTTTACTAACGTATAAATTCGACACTACATTGAGTTTTAGTTGATATGCAAAATATGCATCTTGGACATACTATAAACAACGAAAGATCGCGAAATTAATTCTTTGAATAGACAACCTCACAGTCCCGATCATGAACTTTTAGTGAAGTCAAACGGCGACCCCCACAGATGACGACAACCTCCTGACTTTTCAGTTTTTCATGTTATCCAGTCATCCTTGAATCTCTTGTCTCAGGTACAAATCAGTCTCCGAGACACCTATTTGTGCCATTCCATTTCCATCCCTTTTCCCGTATGGACAGAAATCATACCCAATACAATTCTGAACGATAATTTGTTGCTCCGCACTAACATCCAACGTCACCATAAATATTATTGGCAATGGTTAACGGAAAATGTTTGTGATGTCACATATTTGCAATTTATAATGTTATATTAATGAATTTTTACATATTAATACGCCAGATCATATAATTTTTTAAAGTCAATTTTGTCACATTATATTATCGTACAATATGGTAATAAACAAAACATCAATGGCAATGCTATTCCGAAAATTGAAAAAAAATTTCAGTGCGCCGACTAACGATATTTGACAACCTTTAAATGTCGCTTTTATAAGCATATAATATCACACTTCATAATATTCCGTCAAAATCACGATATCATTTCCGAACAATGTTAAAAAAATGAATAATATTGGTCGGGTAATTTATGAGATAGCCAAAAAATTCGCGTTTTTCTGGAACAACACTCGTAATGTAAAACTTTTTATAGTATATGCCACTAAATACTTGTAAAACTCTAGAATTAAGGAACTTTGAAACAATTCGGATAAACTAAAACATTAAAAACATAAGAAAAAGAAAAAACCAATCTTTGGTTTAGCCTCTTTGTGTGCACGTGACAAGTTTTACTGACATCGGACGAAAACTGTAGAAGGCGAAAGTCTTTTTTTTTTTTAAATCACATTAATTTCTGCTTAGAATTGCCATCTTTTTTCTTACACCTTTCCTCTTTTAATTTAAGCCCACAAATAAAAATTGGGAATACTAGAAAACAGTATTCAAGATCAGAATCGATTAAAACACTACAAAAAGAAGGCAAACACAGACCCCTGGACCCCAAACTGATTGAGTATCCCTCTGTCGACAGTCAGACCCACCATTAGCCCTTTTCTTGATTAGATAAACGGAGTAATCCTTATATATATATCGATACCAAAACAACATGAACAATGACCAAACAATTTGAATGAAAAACATCTGTCAACATTCGACCTTAACACGGATTGTATTTGCAAAGAACATCTTTCTAATAATAATTATAAAAATAAGAAATGTTGACTTTTAAAAAGATTGATGATCGCTCTTTATTAACATCAACTCGTTTATGCAGCCTGCATCGGTTTATAAAGTGATCGTGTGGAAAACATTTTTTTTCATGTAGCAAGTCAATTCGGAATCATGAACGCCATATCATATGGATGTGACCTACTTTTTTCCAAACCAAATTCATTATGATTCTGAAAATTGATCATCCTGTTGTCTCTAGAATAAAATTGAGAGAGAGAACAAAACACAAAATCGTGGATCTTTCATGTAAGGCGAACAAATGATACAATGCAAAAATACTGACCAAATTAATATACAATTTTATCAAACTGCGATATTTTCTTTCATAATTGGTGCTTAAACTTTCATTGATCAGGGTGTAGATCAAAACAAACTGTAGTTCTTGAATATGAATTAATTACTTGCCCTCGCAAAGCAATCAATTGAAGAGAAGTACTTTGACTTCAATCATAGGGGGGCAAGCCACAAACTACAATGTGGCTTTGCTAATAGGTGTATCAGATTGACTTTTCACAACCATTATGAGTGACCCAATGCGAAACGAGAATTACTGATTGGGTGACCCCAACAACAATATACTATAGTTAACTATAGTTTGCTAGATTACTTAATTTAATTTTTTGAAACTTTATGCTATGATGTAGATAGTGTTGGGAATCTTTATGTTCACAGTGTAGCAATATGAATGTGATGGGCTTTTTAACAATATCCAGAGACGTAAGCCCTCCATTTAGATATAAAAATACTTTCCTTGCAGTGGGGGGATATATGCTACCATTTTATCAAAAATCATAAAAATAACAACTAGACGTGTTTATATAAGTAAAGTGAATAATCATAAACCCATAATGTTTCTTTTTTTTTTTTTTTTTTTTTTTTTTTTTTTTTTTGTTCCAATTTCTCAATAAAATCCTTTAAAGTGATTATAAATTGTAAAGATTTAGAAAGGCGATGGCAAAAAGGAGGAAATTTAAATTACACAGAAACTCTACAGTTTCTGAATATTTTTTAGTTTGGATATCTGCATCATTTACAACCTACATGAGTCCAAAAATATATACCAGCAATTTGACATTATTTGTGACTTTTAGTTCAGTAGAGATATTTCTTTGTAGCTGTACAGCCCTCCGAGTCTGCATCTTACTGTTATTACAGATACACTTATCGTAACTACTACTGCTCCTATTACTATGACATTAGTGAGGATGAGTAAGTAATGCATTCAAATTATATATATATATATATATATATATATATATATATATATATATATATATATATATATATATATATATATATATATATATATATATATATATATATATATATATATATATATATATATATATATATATATATATAGATAGATAGATAGATAGATAGATAGATAGATAGATAGATAGATAGATATATGCAATAGAAGGTTTCGTGCAATAGGAAAAATACTTTGTGTTCACCTAAACCTGATAATAAGCTGATAGATTAGTAAAATGAAATTTTAAAAATGGAAATCTGATAGTCTGGATAACCTTCATGATAGTATGTGCACTTTGTACAAAGAAGAGTAGAAGTTTTGTTGTGTATTAATGAAAAATATTTTTAAAAACTATAATCCAGAAAATTCAGTGTAGAAATATGAGAAAGCAAAACCAACTCTCCAGTATTGTCAGTCCTTGCTAAGTGATATGTACAGAATTTGGCAAATTGAACACATCCAGTGAAACATTAACAAACACAGAGCTCGCGCCCTGTTTAAAACAGTATACGTTTCACCGGATATTAAAGATAAAGTTTTACTGTGAATGTGCAAGAATTTGTCAATCAAACGCGTCCCGAAATTTTTAGTTTCAATAAACGTTTTATATTATATTTTCGTGTGAAATGCTATATATAAGTCATAATATTATACAGAAAATTTGAGAAAAAATTAACTTCAAATCGGTGTCCAGGCCCCTTAAAGTGATTAAAATTATTGACAGTTAATTTTAACGCTTTATTTAGAGGTTTCCGATAAAGCCAAATCATTGCGTCATACATCAATATTGATTAAAATAATTAGGAGAAAAAGAATTCTGTTTCATACATCCATGTATGTTCAAGAACAATACCAGATTAAATATATATATATATTTTTTGCAACTTGTTTCGATGCACGTATACACCAAACACATTCAAAATGATTGAATTGTTTTAAAAATATTTAATCGTTTGATTATTTATTTAAAATCGAAATATTTATCAAAATTGGCTTTCTTTTCAGCACCTTCACAACCACAATACGGATACATGCAACCTCAGCCTCAACCGGGCTTTATGAACGCGCCTAACCAGCCCATGTATGCGGGTGGAAACCCTGCCTACCCCCCGAGACACCATTACTAATACATTTGTGTACCTTTAAAAGGGAAAAAATTTGCTTTTGGTTTTTCAGTATAAGCATTCTGTTTCACATGGGGTTTTTTTATTCAAAATACGCTGATGTGAAAAACATACTATGACTCTTTTTGTAAATGCTACATGTGGTTAGGAAAAATATTGTAAATTTATTAGAAGTTATATTTTAAGATGACCTTTAGAAAATTAAACAAAATCAATAACATCAAACCGTTCGACTTTTCAACACTTTATACAACCATTTCCCACGATAAATTAAAGTCCAGGCTTTTTGACATCAAAGACAGCTATTTTTTTTTAAATAAAAATGGAACTCGTAAATACACTTACCTTGTCATTGGTCATTTACAGAATCATTTTGTTAAAAAACATTCTGATTGTACACACAAGTACTCTGAAGATGATTTCAAAGAGATGCTTGTGTTTTTGAATGATAATATCTATGTAGTTTTTGGAGATCAGGTCTTTCAACAATCTGTTGGCATTTCCATGGGTACCAATTGCGCCCTGTTGTTAGCAAACTTATTTTGTATTCACATGAAGCAGAATATATTCAAAAACTCCTACATGAGAAGAAAAACATTTGCAGTGGTCTTTCAACTTGACATTTAGAAATATTGACGACGTATTATCAATTAACAATAGTTGCTTCCATTCATATGTCTACTCGATATATCCCAGTGAGCTTGAAGAAAAGATACCACAGAGTCTGACACATCTGTTTCATATTTGGATATTTTACTAGAAAAAGACTTTAATGGTAAGATAACAACAAAGCTTTATGGTAACATGATGACTTCAATTTTTCAATCGTCAACTTCCCTTTCTTATGTAGCAATATACCCTTATCAACTGCATATGGGGTTCTTGTCTCCCAGTTGATTCGATACGCAAGAGCATGTTCTACGTATGAACAATTTTTAAAACGAGGCACACTATTGAAAAACACGTTAATGAAACAAAGTTATCAACGGTCGCGCTTGAAGTCATCATTTCGCAAGTTTTATCGTCGATACAATGACCTTTTCTGCAAATACAACTTATCATTAAGTCAAATGCTGACTAACGCTTGTTTATACTAATAGTTAGGCCATTATTTACATACTGAATTGTCTACGGATTTTTCCGTTCGTTTTTCTCGATCATGACAAGGAGCTCACGGCGGTTGTGACCGGTCAGCAGGGGATGCTCGCTCCTCCATGGAACCTGATCCAAGTCCGTGGAGGCCTGTGTTTGATCTGCTCCCGATTTGTATTGTTTTAATGGACGCTGAGCTTGAATACTGTTCGTAATCTCCATATTTCATGATCTACATGATACTTAAAACCTGAGACGATCTACATGATGATAAAACAATGATTTGTTATCAACTACATCTTTGCTATCAATTTTGATAAATTATTAGTTTTTTAAACGAATTAAAGATTTGAATCATATCTGTTGTTTTTAAGAAGCATTATCATGAAGGGTCGCATACATGTATAAAATCAAAAACTACAAAATGTCATTTTGAAAATTCAATCCCCCCCCCAATTTAAAAAACACAAAAAACAAAGAAAAAACAAAAACAAAAATCTTTCAAACATAAAAATAAATTACCATGACCATGATAAGCTTTATATTTGCCAGATAAAATTTGCCTTAAGCTTTAAATCATCCTTTCGTCACTATTTTTTTTTAAATTTGATTTATCATATTACTTCGTGTATTCTTTTTGTTTGTATACGAGCCATAATATGTCAATGAACCATTAAGATTTTAACAAAGATGCATCTTTGATTAATCGCCAACTGTTTTTAATATCCATTTAATTTGTATCCTAAATATCTATTATTTGAAATTGATGTATTTGCCGGAAACGTGTCTGCAAACGTGTGTGAGAAATTGCATTATGATTTGATCAGCGTTTCAATTTATTTTACTGCATATTAAGGTGAGTTTTCACATTTTTGAATTAATCCTGTTATACATGATATATAGTATTTTCTTATTAGTTTGTCTTATACCTGTTCGATCAGATCGAGAGGATTACTGTTGTCATTACATTTCCGCAAAAATAAATCAAAATCTTTAGATGTATTATTTTACTTTAAATGAAATATATAGAGATAACGAACAGTATTCAAGCTCAAAAGTCCATTATACAATACAAAATAGGAGCAGAGCAAACACGGACCTCCAAACATCAGAGGTCGGATCAGGTGCCATGGAGGAGTGAGCATCCCCTGCCGACCGGTCACACCCGCCGTGTGCTCACTGTCATGATCGCGAAATAACGGAAAAATCCGTCGACAATTCTTGTCGATAATAATCGAAAATATCGAAAATAAATCGATCAAGAAATCAAGTTATCAAGAAAATAAGTCGAAAATAATGCTTGAAGTTGCCGTAAGTTTTTTTTTCCATTGAAGTCGATGGTCAGGTCTATTAAATCCCTTCAGACATTGTAAATAAAGTATAACTTATTATTTCATGCAGATGTTAAGAGTTGGTCGATTAAAATTTAAAAAAAATAAGAAGAAAAATGAAATATGAAGATGTATTGAGTCTTTATAACCAGCATCATACAGAATAAACGGTCAACCCAAAATACCTTTATATGATATTACACTAATAAATGAAAAAAAAAAACCTGATGATATACGTACGCAAATATAAAGATATGGACACAATGTAATTTTCCTTGTGCTTATACAGTAACCTTTGAATTATTTCACACAATGATACTGGGCGACGACCTCACAATTTTAAAATGAAATGCAAAAAAGCTATCGTTTTGCCATTTGCATCTGTGGTATATTCACAACTAAATTCACTAGTTCTGCAAACTTTTCTTCTTTAAGTGCTGTAATTATTATCCGACGAGTCTTATATCTTATGCATTAACATTCTAAAACTTTTTCTAATATTACATTTTAATGATATTTAGTGGAAAAATTTAATTATTTAAACCTATTTATATTAGAAGGGAGAATTCTTTGAAAACATCATTTGATTTTTTTCAACTCATGTAATCAAAAAAGAATCATTCAGGCAAAACAATATTTTTAAGAAAAATTTCCCATATGCACCTATATACATGTATAGAGAAAGACCATTCCTGCAGTTAATACAATTTGTCATCTCTCTCTCTCCTCTCTCTCTCTCTCTCTCTCTCTCTCTCTCTCTCTCTCTCTCTCTCTCTCTCTCTCTCTCTCTCTCAATTTACTTTTCTCTAATTGCCCGTGAGTTCACGTCACAAGGGATACATAAAGCAAACAAAATATTTGATTAAAATATATTTTTGACTGATTTGACAAAAATTACAAAAGATATTAAATTCTACAATATGAAAAATTCGTAAGTTTTCATTGGTGTTCAAATGTGGGCCAATTTATGCCATTTTCATTAAATCTATTCATTCTTTTGCCCGCAATGTATAACATTATTACAAAATCTTACTTGATTCCAATCTGGCAGGTTATCTGTATGAGCATGAATCTATTATAATGTCAGAGCATGTTCATCAAAAGTTTTAATATATCCAATTTGATCACATTGTGCACATGTACATGACAGTGGACGACAGTCAAACTTCAGACGTATTGTAATATTACATATTCAAGCCATTCTCTATCCAGAGTTGTCTTCCGCTTCGCTCCAAACACCTCTGTCAACGCTCATTGTTCAAGATTCTTGTACAAGTTTTGAACGATGGAAATTTGAAATTAAAATAGTAATTCACTGAAAACGATTTATTTCTAATGCTTTTAGGGAACAATTTTTCGGAGTAAAAATTAAAATCTTGATTAAAAATCTTTTAAGGGGTAATGGATTAAAATAAATCCTGTTCTGAGATAAATGTAATTAAAATCAATTATCAATACAATTTTTCATCATTTTAAATTTTTTCCAAGGATGTTGTATAACAAGCATTGATAGAGGTGTGTATGGGAGTGTAGCGGGAACGACAACTCAGGATAGAGAATTATTCAAGAGGTGTTTATCGAAATTGGGTTCTCCAAAACTCCAAAGAACTTTTAGAAAATTTAAAATCACTAATCTTTTTAAAATCAGTAGCGTCAAACGCACGACTTTTATACAACCATATCTCAAAATTCACAAAATTCTTCACTGTAGACAACTGCTTCTTTCAATCCATAAAAATAGAAATCGGAAATTTTCATATCTTGTGATTGCTCATTTGCAAATTTCTTTGTTAAAAACCATTCTGATTCTTCACATAAATCAGATCTCTGAGGTTGATATAAAAGATGCTGGAGTTCCTCATTGAAGCTATATATGCATGTATGTATGTATGTATGTATGTATGTATGTATGTATGTATGTATGTATGTATGAATGTAGTCTTTGAAGATCAGGTCTTCCAACATTGTTAAAATTTCGTGGGCACTAAATTTTCTTCTTTATAAGCAGACCTTTTTTTCAAAAAAATAAAATATAATACTTGTTCAAAAACATCTTCACGAGACAAATTAAAACTCTTGGACTTCCATTCGCCATAAAAATATATTGACGATCTTTTCTCAATTACCGATAGTTACTTCCATTCATATGTTGACTTGATATATCCCAGTGAACTCAAATAAAAGACAGCATAGAGTCTGCCAATTCTGTTTCATATTTGAGTGTTTCCATGCCTATAGACAGAAGGGCTATCTACAGTCTCAATAAGAAACTCCAGCATCCTTTTAATATTAATCTCAGAGTACTTGTGCGTAGAACCAAAGTAATTTTTAACTAAGTAGTTTTTTTGAAGGCCGATCACAAAATATGAACATATGCAAGTCCTTTTTACTGAAGAAGCAGTTATCTATGATATGAAAAAGCCTAGTTCTTAATTTTTCTTGAGGAAAGGTTGTATAAAATGTATTTTTGAAAAAAGGCGAACAATTTCATTGTTTTTTGTTGGGATTTTTTTTTTTTGTGAGAAACTTTGCGATTTTAAATTTTCTAAAAGTTCTTAGGAGTCTTTGAGAATCCACATCTGATTTAGACCACTTCTAGAATATATATGGATTTAAATGATTTTTAGATTCTAAAGTTACCACAACAGATTGAATATCCTCGTCTTATGTTCTGTTCACCATTTACATAATGGTAGAGTAAGTAGTGTATTATATTACCCTGTCGTATTCAATTTAACCTGAATTAATTGAAAATTCCTTTCAGAAATGAATTGTGTCGCATTTATTGAATCACTGAAAAAAATGATCATGAAAAAAAAAAACTTTCCTATCCCTTCGTTTGAAAAGACAGCATTCAAATAAGCTATCTTGATATAAGATTTGTAACTTCATATTTACGTCGTAAATTCATTTACACTATAATATTGTTGTGGAATTTTGTAGTCTTACGCTCGGTGGGCTTGTGGCAGTGATAACAGGTTTAGTAGTGATCATCATACTACTGGTGTATATGATCAAAGGAAAGTATAAAGGGTCACAGATTAATGCTTATAATGGAAACACGAGAGTAACGATGATCAGGGTATCAGAGGTCAGTGCACTACGTCAAAGTGAGTACAACATACAACGTAAAAGTTTGTCAAATAAGGAAAGTATAATATATATATATATATATATATATATATATATATATATATATATATATATATATATATATATATATATATATATATATATATATGTATATATATATATATATATATATATGATTATTATTATTATTATTATTATTATTGTTATTTTTCTTTCAGTTTCACATACTCAGCAAATTCCATCCGGGCTGCACCACAAGTAGACATTTAACTTATTTTCCTGCGGTCATTCTTGAACTTGAAGCAAATAAGAAGACAACTTTCAAGAAATTAATAAACCTTTATAAAATCTATAAAAATTGAATGTTAGAGTGATATACTACCTAATATGGATTGTAACTAAAAAACAATTACAATACGAGAAATTCACTCAACCACAGTATACCAAAATGAGATTACGAATATCTCCCCACTATCTCAATTAAAAACTTCTATTTCGAATAGTAAACCAGTACCATCCTCTTTTTTTAAATTGGCGTATAAATATTTCACAAGGAAGACTTCATCACAGAGCTAAACAGAGTCCACTGTGGGTTTTTTGTGGAAGATTGGATAATGCTCCCCATTATTTCTTTTCATGCAATAAAATTACAGCAGCAACAAAAGACAGTTGGACACACTGCATGTTGTCGATACCACACTTACCTTGGGGACAAGGATCTTTATTGCTGCAGAGAGTGAATACCTATTTTGCAATTGTACAGAAATTCAACAAAAAGTCACGTCGTTTTGATTGATGCACCTGATCCCACCTCTAAATTTTGATTTCCGTATTTGCTCTGCTCCAAATTTGTATCGTTTCATTGGACTTTCGAGAATGAATACTGTTCGTTATCCTCATATTTCATGCAATATTTAGATAAAGTCACTTTTATCTTATTCTTTTAAATGTACAAATGTTAACAAAAAGTCACATGGTTTCGACTGATGCAATATTCATTTTTAGTGGCTCTTACTTTGTGTGTTATATATGTAGTTCATAGAAATACAATGTAGAAGTGTAATCCGTAGTGCCATTTTATATAAAACTGTAACCCATACTTACATGTAAAAATTGTTTGTTATATTCAACATGTCGGGCATACTAACTTCACTGAAAAAACATTTGTCCAATCGAATATGTACATGTGTATAGACAGCAAAATATATTTTTTTAACAATAAAGTTTTGTAACATTTTTGATGAAATATTTTTAGAAAATTAGTAACTAAACTTATTAACTAAACAATGTATAAATTGTTATAATAATGTCAAATGCTGTCACCATTATTATTAAGAAAATTCTACAGATCAGGACGGTTTGGTAAGTACTTTAAGGGTCAGCACACATTGTCTTTGTGCAATTTGTGCAAATATATTTGCAGTGCAATTCTGCACTAATGTCGCCGGCGACAGCGTGTACAAGGACGAAAATGTGTGCTGATAAGCAAATGGATATCAAGTAAGCGTTTCATTTACTACTCGTCTATCGATTCAGTAAAAATGAAAACGAAAATTTTGCAATATATATCGTTCGTTGAACAAAAACTTTTGCAGCTGATGTCACAAAATTTAACAATGTAGAAAAGCTAAAGACTTGCAAGACATGGCCAAAAAAAAAAAACTGATTGACTATCAGAAATTAAACTTTTAGTGGATAAATATCAATAGAAATAAAAATTCATAAAAGGAATTGAAGACATGCCATGAATAAACTGCTATCGACTTGCAAAATAGAATCAGGTCTGTACTTATTTACCAGATGATCATTACGTGCTTTATACAATGGAATTACCCTAGTCCGGATTGCCTAAAGAATATTCAAAGATAAGACATCTGACTTAGAGTTTATAAAAAGCCCTGAGTAAGAACCCTAATATACCTCTTGTTTACAAGCAACGCCATCTATGACTACCTCTAGCAATAACAATAAAACATTGATGTAACCATCAATTGTCGCCCGGGAAATAAATTAAGTAAACAATGGAAATGAGTCTTGATCATCAAACCGCTTCGATATGTGTGAAAAAGGCATGCGTCTAAATGATGGAGACGATAGTCAAGAATATTTTGAAAACTTATAGTCGGATGAAAATCGAACAAAAACGATACCCTTTTAAACTTTATCAATTCCTCAAGTAAATGTTGGCTGCATAAAATATAATTTGAAACCAGACACATGCATCACCTATTTTCTAAAATGTCTTTCACCTTAAGAATATAAAACACGAACTGTGTAAAGTACGTTTTTACGTTTTTATGCGATAAGTAAAATTCGATGTTCTAAAAAAGGGACCTGTCGTTTTTTTCGATAGTAAATGATAAGCAACTTTATATTTTAAATATGAAAAACATTTATATTTTTACAGATTCACTTCATGGAAGTAAATATATTGTGTATCTCGTAATTTATGAAGGGAAAGAACATTCTGATTAACAATCTTTATAATGTTTAGAAAACCTTTAATTCTGAATAACTTCTCCCACCTCAATCCCCATATACCAACACTTAAACTTATATGTATAGAGCAGCCCGGTCCTCCGGGCTGCAATAATTAATCATACCCTATTCTTGTCATATCATATCATATATAGATTGTCTTCATTTTTTCTTGCACTGGATATTAATTCCAACACTATTCTATGCATGTGTAGAATTTCATTATCATTTTTTTCATTTGTTATTATTAAATATATCACCAATCTAGTAATTTAGGTGTTGATTTTAATCATCTTCTCTGTTTCTGATTATTAGATAAGAATATATTCATTTTATGCGATAATTACATGTACTTTCTTTTGCACTGTTTATTAATCATCAAGAATTCAATATTCCTATGTGTAGATTTTAATGATCATCTTTTGCTCTGATTATTTACAAAAGTGAGGGTCATTTCACATTTATAAAGCAATGTATGAGATGTAGATAAAAAAAATCAGATGGGAGCAGAAGAGTCTCAATGATACGTTTGAATGGTCATAGTGCTTATTTTAAAATGATACTGAAAGTGTAAATACAGATGTTAATTTATTAGAGAGTTTTGGTATTCCACTGGTCAGAACAGTGAAAGATGTAACAAGCAATGATTTTGGTTACAAATTAGTAGATTTTGTGTTAACAACAATCTTTTTAGCTCACTTGAGCCAAAGGCTCAAGTAAGCTTTTCTGATCAAAATTTGTTCGTTGTCTGTCGTCGTTGTCGTCGTCGTTGTCGTTGTTGTTGTAAACTTTTCACATTTTCATCTTTTTCTCAAGAACCACTGGGCCAAATTCAACCAAACTTGCCACAAAACATCCTTGGGTAAAGGGGATTCAAGTTTGTTCAAATGAAGGGCCACGCCCTCTTTCAAGGGGAGATAATTAGGAATTAGTGAAAAAATAATGGCATCATTTAAAAATCTTCTTCTCAAGAACCGCTGGGCCAGGAAAGATGAAACTTATGTAGAAACATCCTCAGGTAGTGTAGATTCAAGTTTGTTCAAATCATGACCCCCGGGGGTAGGGTGGGGCCACAATAGGGGATCAAAGTTTTACATAGATATATATAGGAAAATATCTCTAGAAATCATCTTCTTAAAAACAGTAAAGCCATGATTGGTCATATTTATATGGAAGCATCCTCAGGTAGTGAAGATTCAAAATTGTTCAAATAATAACCCCCGTGGGTAGGTTGGGGCCACGATGGGGGATCAAAGTTTAACATAGAAATATATAGGAAAATATCGTTAAAAATCTTCTTCTTAAGAACAGTAAAGCCATGATTGGTCATATTTATATGGAAGCATCCTCAGATAGTGAAGATTCAAGTTTGTTCAAATCATTACCCCGGGGATAGGTTGGGGCCACGATGGGTGATCAAAGTTTACAGAGGAATATATAGGAAAAAGTCTTTTTCTCAAGAACAGAAAAGCCATGATTAGTCAAATTGATATGGAGGCATCTTTGGGTAGTGTATAATGAAATTTGTTCAAATGAGGGCCCCCGGGGGTAGGATGGGGCCACAATGGGGGATCAAATTTTTACAAAGGAATATATGGGAAAAAAATCTTCTGCTCAAGAACAACAAAGCCATTTGTTATATTGATATGAAAGCATTATCAGGTAGTTCAAAATTCAACACCCCCCTCCCTGTAAACTTTTCAATACTGTACTGATTTTTGCTTTTTTCCCTAGCCAATGTGCTCAGGTGAGCGATGTGGCCCATGGGCCTCTTGTTATTCTTAACGGTCGATACGGAAGTGATAAATCTACAGGTGCTCTTACATGCAAGAACAGAAGTACTGTTGATTATGTGATATCTAGTGCACAGATATTTAACTTTTTATGTTGTAGATTTTTGTAACTTACATTCTGACGCACACAATCCCCTGTCATTCAGTGTAACGGTGTCTCAAAATGCTCCATGAAACTATACAGAGGTAGTAAGTAAAGATCAATCAAGTGTGAAGTTATGGTGTGCGAACAAAGCAGACGATTTTCGTGCTAGTATAGAGCGGTATAAATCTACAACTACCAAAATTGAAGAAGAAATCGGAGATCTAATGAATTTGGAAAATGGGCTGGAAAAAGAGCATTTGAATAGTGTAATGTCAAAAATCTGCAATGTGTTTTTCAGCGCAGCTAAAGAATCGTTTGGGATTAAACACAAAATAAAAAACTCAAAGAAAAAACCCGAAAAACCGTGGTTTAATTGTTGTTGTAGAACGGCGAGAAAAAAATTTCACTTAGCTAAACGTATGAGTAATAGAATTAAAACCAAAGATTCTAAGGAAAATCTGAAACGAGCTAGCAAAGAGTAAAAAAAAGTAATGGATTCATCAATAAACGACTACAGACAAGATCTCTCTCAGAAAATTAAAAAATTGCGAACAAACAACACAAAGGAATACTAGAAAATATTAAATAGTCAAAATAAAAATAACAAATGTACAGCTGATTTAGATAATCTGTATACCTTTTTCAAAAATATTAATGAAGCCAATTTAGAAGAAACTGATTTAATCAACATCACTGAACAAGCAGATATAATGAAATACTTGATTGTTCAATTACGCAATATGAAATTTTGGCCGCCGTAAAAGACCTAAAAAACAACACATCTCCCGGAAGTGACCATATTCTTAATGAACATATTAGTGCCACAATTTCACTGTTTCTGTCTCTATACGAGAATTTGTTTAATCTAATTTTTAACTCTGGGAAAGTACCGGAAGAATGGCTTATAGGTATTGTAAAACCTATTTATAAAAATAAAGGAGACCAAACACAACCCGACAACTATCGACCGATCACATTGTTGAGCTGCCTTGGGAAACTTTTCACAAGTATTTTGAAAAAAAAAACGATTAGAAATCTATGCAGAAAATGTCAGTCTGATTAACGAAAGTCAAACAGGTTTCAGAAAAGGGTACTCTACCTTAGATAATATATTGAATTAGCATTTTCTGTCACAAGCACTTATAAATAGCAAAAAAAGTTATATTGTGCATTAATCGACTTTAAACAGGCTTTTGATACTGTGTGGAGAGGTGGTCTTTGGTACAAATTATTTTCAAATGGTGTTAGTGGGAATTGTTTCACTTACATTAGAAATATGTATGCATAAAATCAAGAATAAATGTGGATGGTGTGTCTTCTGAATATTTCACCTGCAATGTCGGTGTCAGACAAGGTGAAAATCTATCACCTTTTTTATTTTCTCTGAATATCAATGACTTAGAAAATTATCTTACAGAAAGGAATGTAAACGGCTTAGAAAGTTTGTCTAAAGAAATTGAAGATGATCTTACCGTTTTTATCAAACTGTTTATATTATTTTATGCAGATGATACTGTTATCTTGTCTGAAACTGTAAATGATTTACAACATACATTAAATGAATTTTCTGTATACTGTAAAACATGGAAACTCCATGTTAATGTTAATAAAACAAAAATTGTCATTTTTTCAAAAGGACCATCACCCAAACATACATTTAAATACAACAACGATGTTTTAGAAACTGTAAAAGATTTATAATACCTAGGTATTTTATTTTCAAGATCAGGGTCATTTTCAAAGGCTAAGAAACACTTATGTATTCAAACACAAAAGGCAATGTACGGCATTATAAGAAAAATTCTTTTATATAATCTACCTTTTGATTGTCAGCTAGATGTTTGATAAAGTTGTTGTTCCTGTTTTGTTATATGGGTGCGAAATATGGGATTTGAAAATATTGATATTATTGAACGTCTACATTTAAGACTTTTGAAATATATTTTAAACCTAAAATCTAGTAAACCGAGTTTTATGGTATACGGGGAAACTAGACGTTACCCAATGTACGTACGCATTTATACAAGAATGATATCTTTCTGGGGAAAACTGTTACATGGAAATGAGAATAAGATTTGTAGAATTATTTATTTACACCTTTATAATAAATATACCAAAAATGGGATCAATAACCCTTGGATATCTTGCATACAGAATATTCTTAACACTGCAGGACTGTGTAATGTTTGGAATGATCAAAATTTTCGTAGTGTTAAATGGATCGCGACTACAATAAACCAAAAGCTCAAAGACCAGTTTTTACAAAAATGGTATAGTGATATGAATAATTCCAGTAAAGGTATTACATATAGAATATTTAAAACAAAGTTTGAATGTGAAAAAATCTTAACTATTTTACCAAGAAAATTTAGAAATATCTTTTCAAAATTCAGAACAAGTAACCATCGTCTTCCCATAGAGGTGGGCAGATGGAATAATGTTGAAAGAAATGAAAGAGTGTGCTATTTATGTAATAATAATCAAATTGGAAACGAATTTCATTACTTACTGGAATGTAATGTATTATGTAATATTCGAACAGATTTTCTGTTAAAGAAATACTATGTACATCCAAACATTATAAATTTTGTAATTTAATGCCCGATACTGATCCATCAATCTTAAGAAAATTGTGTATATTTATCACCAAATTTTTTGACACTGTCCTCCTGTAATCTCTGCTCGTCCATAATTATTGTAAATATGTATATATATGTATCTCTTGTACCATTCATATGGTTTTTGAGAGAATAAATGAATGAATGAATGAAAATGCTGCACCTTCGTCCTCTATTCAAATGAAAATGAAAGAATGTAAATGTCATGGAAAATTATGTATCCCTTGTCGACTCGTTACACCAACCACGTATGATGTTCGGGTAGATTGAATAGTCCCTAGACAAATCAGAAAGAAAAAAAATGAATGGTTTAAAAATTTGATTAAGTAAACAGTAGACCAAATTATATGTTGTATTTGCAAACAAGGTAATGTAATGACCATAGGCTTTCAAAATTGGCGACTTCAAATAAAACTGTTGATACCCTTATAGCATCCCCTTAATTGACAGTAGTCACTTTTAATTTTAGTCATTTTTCAAAAGTAATAATGGCACAGCATTATCTTTAACTTCAAATGAATGATTTAAGATGTTTTGTGGAAAGGTATAATTTTATGATTATCTCATTACAAAAATGAAAAAGGGGAACTTTTTTTTAACCTTACATTTTATCTTGGATAAAAAGATTTTCAAGTTGTTAATATTTTTGTCACCGCAGTACATATATAATTTATTTTTTCGGTCAAAACAGCATTGTCATTTATTTTTTATTAATTCTAATTTTTTTTATCAACCAATTAAGGTACATTCAGGTTTCAAATGATACAAATGATTGAAACTGGTAGAAAAGTCTCTGACTTTAACAGTACACTTGTATTCTTTTTATAATAATTTAAGCTATACTTTGAAGCTGTTATATCGGTATAAAATCCTTAACTGTACTGTTTATTTAAATAAACACAACTGTTTCTACTTACAAAAAAAAAATACATGAAGTAGTAATTTCAATCCGACAAATGTTCAGATAACTGTTAAACTCTCGCGATATGTTAATGTATTAATGTGAATAAGAGGAACAAAACTGAATAATAAGAGTTAAGAGACCATCAGGCTCAGCCTTTGAGTTCAAATAATGCACTCAGAACTTGTCGAATGGACAGAGAGTGTAAAATATAAAAACTAAGATGATTTTTTGTTCTTTTTACGGATTGGATCTAGATAGATCATGTCCTTAATGATATGTTCAAATCTGAAAACGATACAATGAGTAATCGTACGATTTTTTTAAAATTCATTTCATACTTAAGATAATGAAAGTGATAATGAAGGAACAAAATAATTTATTCAACAAATTAAAATGTACAATAATAATGAATAACACCAGCTATGAACATAAATATATTTAGATACAGGGACAATATTTGAAATTCTGAATCTCAAAATAACAAGCAAATCAAATAATTGTATATATTTGTACATATGATACGTATGTATATGTAAATAATTGTATTTATTTGTATATATGATACGCACGTATTTATAAAATAATGGTATGTATTTATATGTTTGTATATATAAAAGGGAAGTGACTAATTAATTTAAATACTTTACTAATTTAGAATATGTGAATTTTAAAATATTTCCACTCGTCTAAAAAATGCTATAAATAATCATAATATTCTTCACTTACAAATCATCTACTGATCATCGGTTGTACAGTTCTGGACATTCATTATCGTGGAACAGTTCTCGCAGAGACTACAAAAATGTCCACTGTTCTGAAGAAAGTCGGTACCATCTTGATACGAATGATGAGCCTAGCAAAATTGATATCCCGAATCCAGTCGCAGAGAAACTTCTGAGGTACACCATTCACAACACCATCGTTTACAAATCACCAGAAGACAACGTATACGCCATGGACACTTAATACGTTTAATCGTTCAACAACATCCTAAATATGGTCTATGACAAATGTATTCATTTGGGAGACAATCCCTATGAAATGAGAACGGGACTTTCCGTTGGAATGGAAATGTTGACCGTTACTCTACTGGTATCTATCAGCCTCCTAACGGGAAAAAGAAGATTTTTGAACCATGTACATTCAATTACCGTGACAAGATATGGCGCCGTTTTCTGATGAGCTGAGTGACAAAAATTGAACACGTTTTAGTGACTGGCGTTTTGAGTAATGTAGATTTGAAGGGAAAAAAATGAAGAAATAACCGAAAAAGGGTTTTACAGTGAAGAGGTTCCACCTGGCTAGAGCTGGAAACATCAGGAAATTACTAATTTATTGGAATAAAAATTAAAAAAATTACTAATATCCTGATGACTAACTTTCTCATAATAGATATTTTCAGATTGCAAACTTTTTAATTAAATTCATCTCATGTTAAACGTGATATGATCTGGATAAAAAGGTGCCGGAAATCGAGTTGCTGAATCTTACCAACACTACTATATCTTTTTTTGAGAAAATATACGACATTGAGCAGGAATTACCGCAATCTGGTCCCCTTTAGCAAACAATGGATTATCATACAGAGTTTCTACAGAAAAGATGTTTAAGGGCAGTTTTGATCTCTTGTATGTTAAAAAGATAAACGAGAGGATTCAAAAAACTATTAAAACTTATAAGTATAAACAAAAATACAGTCAATTTTTGTTCTGAATTTGGATTATCAGTCAGGCTATCGAGCGAAAGAGCCACGGTATAAGGACCAGAAAAAACAAATAGCAAAATCAGTAAGATACCAACCAATTTCATGGATTGGAAAAGTCGTCTTCTTCTCAATTCGGTATATTGTTCTGATTGTTCTGATAATTCAGAAGAAATGTTCAAATGACGATTCCGTAGAACGTACAGGGCTGAACAATAGGTCACGAGCGTCAAAAGTAAAAGCATTAGACCAAAAGAGGACATAACCCAACCAAAAACGGAAAGGTTGTTTCTAAAAACTACTTTATAATTGCACATAGCGGAAGCATAATGTTTAGGCGGAGAGACCAAAGAAGAAAGAGTTGCCACGATTCCTATCCATCCTAGAATATATACTAGATACTTTCGCTCTTTTCTAAAGAGTTTAACTCTCAGATCATTTTCTGAAATTATAAGGAATCGTTGTAGACTTATACAGAAGCTTTGATAAAGCGACATTATCAAACTTGAAAATGTAAGGACGCTAAATACAATACATAATTCCAAAGAACTAAACAAACTTATAAACATGAGGCGAATTCCTTGCAGAAATACGAAACACCCAAAAAGAAAGTCGTTTACAGATAACCCAAGAACAAGGCATAAGTATGTGCCTTTTCGCAGATTACTATTTCCACAAAATACAACAACTCCTACACCATTGATAGCCATAACAGCAGCGCCAACAGGTATTCCAACGTTTAAAGGATTTGAGAAATAAGCTTCATGATCGGTTGTATTTTCCGCAGGTTCTTGCTTGTTTGTCAATGTTTGAGTCTCATTGCACGCCATTCCTGACATTCCTGACCCAGCATTAATTTCGACAGATTCTGGTTTTAGATTAGAGTTATTTGAACCAGTTTCTTCACTTTTCTGTTTTGGCTTTTTTGAATTACTTGCCCCTTTAGTTTTTCCACTGCAATTGATATTTTCCACGCCACCATCTGCTTCGAGAGTTGCTTGGGTATCTCCATTAACAATCAATTCCGTTTGCAGCTCGCTACTCGTTACAGCTGTTGTTATATCGAGTATTTCTCTGTCATCGGCAATTGTTAAATCTTTAAGATTAGTTGAAGGAAAAGTCGTTGTTGGTATGCTAAGATGGTGTTTAATCATCATCATAAATAATACAAACTTTAGTATTGTTCTTACTTTGTAGGTAAGTCCTACCTTTATGAAAGATTTCATCGTATTCCTGCTTGTTGCACTAGAGCTGAAAATATATTTCCTATAAAGATATAAAGAAAAGGAAAATGTTTTCAGTACACTTCAAGCACGGTAATTTTATCACAAATAGAACTATATTCGTAGAACAGTATTTGTTTCATCACTTAAACAAAAAAGAATCTAATTATAAATATGCTTATAACTTATCACCTTATCTTGATCCGAATAATTGAAGTTTATCAATATAAGTACCGTCTTATAGAGTATGGTATCCCCTAAAACATTCCTTTCTATATTTGACTGTATAGAATACCCCTCCCCCTGTAAATGGACTCTAGAGAAGGATTTCCTCCACAAAAATCGTGCTCTAAAGGAAGTTTTCCCCCTTTGGAAATCCCACTCTTTACTCGGTTTTCAGAGGAGAAAATCTTACTCTTAGATCAATTACAACTTCATTCCTTTCCCGAGCCAGTTCTCCCATACTCCTATACTTAATACCCTGCATAATATCAAACATATCATTTCTCATGTAAATAAGTCAATTTATAAAGAAAAGGATCGTGAACGACTCGAATATCCTACAGTATATTATGCAACTGAAAAAAGGATTTTATGAGAGAGATATCAGTGGAATAAAGAGAAAAAAATTATTCCTTGAAAAAATATGAATGCAATGTTCTAGTTATTCTCTTAAAAGTTACGTTTTCTTTTTTTTCTTTTTTTAATATTGTTATAACACTTTCATAGGTATATGTATACAAGATAAATTTCATCATTTGGTACAAGTTAACATCCGATTACACATACCTCTTGTCTTAATCATATTTACACAGATATATTTTTTATACACTATGAAAGTTGTTTTGTACGAAAGTCTATTAGGATCAAACTACGGTAAAAAAAAAAATTAAAGGTGTTATAACGCCTTTTAAAAAGGCGTTATAACGCGAAAAAAGGCGTTATAACGCGGAAAAAGGCGTAATAACGCAAATAAATGCGTAATTACCCTTTCAAAAAGGCGGTATAACGCGAAAAAAGGCGTTATTACGCCTTTTCAAAAGGTTATTACGCCTTTCCATAGGCGTTATTACGCCTTTCTAAAAGGCATTATTACGCCTTTCAAAAAGGCGTTATTATGCCTTCTGAAGGGCCATTATTATGTCTTTGACAGGCCCGTGCTTTTGAAGTGTGTGTGTGGGGGGGGGGGGGGGCTCCCATAAAATTGACAAGTAAACCAAAAAAAACAAAAAAACAAAAAAAAAAAAAAACAAGAAGCACCCCCCTCGAAAAAAAAAATAAACTGCCTTAGCTTGAGTGGAAACTTTTTCTAACTTTTCGGTAAAACTTTTTTTAAATGCAATGACTTGCCCGCGTTTAAGCATACTGCAACAAAATGTTAGGGGACCAAGCAATCAATAAATGATTTTTTTATATTTAAACTGAAAAAGACTATTCTCCCAAAAAGTGGGGTGGGGTAGCCCCCCCACTCGCATTCGTACTACCGGCCTGTTTGAAAAGGAGTTATATACAAAAAGTGGAAAGGCGTTATTTCAAAATAGTAAATATATGAAAGATTGAACCAAAGCCATCTTTATTTATGCAATATTTAGATTATAGTTTTAATAATATAAATTATAGTATAAATTATAGTATTTTCTATATTCCTGCACATCTCGCAGACAGTTGTTTGCCTTTTGCATGCATATTAAGAGAAGTCAACACTCTACTTTTGAAAATCCAGGATATAGGCAGAACCAGCTTTGGGCTTTGCTTGCCACGTATTAAAAATTCATGTCAAATTTGAAATATTTTTCTCTCCTCTTGGAAAAAAAACATGAAAATTATTTGCATAGGTATTATAAGCAATTAGCCTTCAACCAAATTTCTGAAATCCATGCACCTTGGTAGAGGCGTCTGGCTTCAGAGAAGGATTAAGTTGATTTAACACTGAAAATATTTTACACATTTAAAAATCTTTTTTCCCGGAAATCTAAATATACTCAGCCCCCAGGATGGGCTAAGTATGTCATGTATTGAAAAAAAGAGGCGTAATAACTCCTTTTGGAAAGGCGTAATAACGCCTTTTGGAAAGGCGTAATAACGCCTTTTTTCGCGTTATAACTCCTTTTTGAAAGGTGTAATTACGCCTTTATTTGCGTTATTACGCCTTTTCAAAGGCTTTATTACGCCTTTTTCGCGTTATTTATAACGCCTTTTAATTTTCTTTTTACCGTAGTTTGATCCTAATAGGCTTTCGTAGTTTTGAGAGAGAAAAAAGCAACAAACATAAAGTAACAAAAAAAGGGGGGAGGGTCAGCAAAAGAAAAGAATTATTCTTTATTACAAATAATACAATATGATAAATAATCAATCTAATTTTTTCCTCTGAATCAAATGGGTAATAGGAAGTATATATAACTGTATCAATTACAGTGCATCACAAATATTTTGCCAATGCCTTTCAAATTCCTCATATCTACAACTTTTAAACAACAAAACTTTTTCAGTAAAAATCTATCTGTGACCCCCTTTAGTACAGCGTCAACATTTATTTTTGGGATTTCTTATATTTACTAGCAAAAAAATTGTTTTACAAGTATTAAAAGATTATGAAATTTAAAAACATTCATATTTTCTAATTTACCAAATAGTATTGCTTGTATATCAAAACTACAATGGATATTAAACTTATCGAAAATCCATTCTTCAATGCTACACCAGAGTTCTTTTACATAAAAACATTCTACAAATAAGTGATCAATTGTTTCAATGTCACTTCTGCAGAAAGTACTTGCTGGAAAATCAATCAATTTAAGTCTAAATAGATGATAATTAGTTGGGATGATTCTAAGTAATAGTTGAAATTGTAGCCATTGAAATTTAGATTCTTTTGATGTTTTAAAAGGAAGTTCAAATACTTTATTCCAGTCTGCTTCAAAAAGGGAAACACTGTTTTCTTTCCATTTTTTGAGTGAGTTGACTGGCTTTTTTTCTTATAAATATATTGTACATGTCCTTACAACCTTTATCATGTTTATAATACACAGAAATGGAATTTGGAATATGAGGTCCAATCGACTTTATATTTTTAATTTCATTATTGTTATATTTTTCAGTCTATCTAACACTGCAGTCCTAAGACCATTATAATCAATAAAATTTGTTTTCACTTTCAAGTTTATTAAGGAGTCAAAACTTATGAAATTACCCTCATTGTTACAGAGGTTAATAAGAAAAGCAATGCCTTCATTAAAATAGTTTTTCCAAAAGAACGATTTATTATTAATTTTAATCTTTGGATTATTCCATATATGTTCAAACGGTAAATGTCTGTCGTTTTCTTGATTTATCCTAATCAGCCTTGCCCAGCTTGACAGAACTTCGTTCCAAAAACATTATTTAATCTTATTGAAAGATTCAGAATGTAATCAGAATCCCTTATCCAAAGATTTTTATGTCTACTTTTACATTGTATTTCAGCTTCAAATACTTTTACCCAGTTTGCATTTGAGTGAATAAGTCTTCTGATCCAACTTGATTTGAGAGCAGAAATGAATTCTGTATATTAATCAATCATTTTAAGACCTCCATATTTATAGTCCTGGATTATAACATTTTTCTTTACCTTATGAATTTTGCTACCCCATAAAAAATAATACATTTCTGTCTCAAACATCTTCAAAAATTCTGACTTAGGGTGTGCTAAAGTAAGAATCAAATGGTTTAGTTTAGGTAATAAAGTTTAAATTATTGTTAACCTTCCAATTGGGGTAATTTTCCTCAACCTCCACTTATTTAACAATGTTTTGATTTTATTTAGTTTTATGGAATAATTTAAATCAGGCATTTCATCCTAGTTTACTGAAAATTTTATTCCTAAAAGATCAAAATTTCTATTATTCCAATCAAGCTTCTACCTCGACTGATGGAATATTTCCCTTGAGAATCATTTTAGTAACGTTTTCTTTTAATAGAACATTTTTTGTTTAAATAGCGCCTGATAATTGTAGTGCATGTACATCGTATAAGAGACAAATCAATATCGAATGAACCTTATCTAGGGAACCAACATCATTTAAAAAAGATATTTGACTTGTTGACTACTACTTATGAAATAGTAAGATAACGATTAATTAATATGAAAGGAGTGGATGTGCCTGTACCTGTACAAGCCAGACGATGTATTAAATTCGATAAAACCACCTTTTTTAACCGATGTATGGAGATTTAGTGATTGTTGGAGTACACGTCCATCAGAGATGGATATCTTGTATTTCAAACGCGTTTCTTTGACTATAATTAAAATGGCATTGTAGTTAATTGTTTCTTTACCTGGAGAATGTATATATCAATTGACTAAATGTAGTTTGTTTTATGTCCCACTAGAAAATTCTTAAATCAAATAAAGATGTCACCATATACCGATGAGGGTTTTAAATTATACCTATATTGGGCATATAAGGCGAATGGACAGTACGGGTTTTTATCATACAAACGCTTACCGAGACACTGGACATCGGTTTTTAATGTCTCATCTAAAAGACCCTTGACTTTCCCTTTTATTGCCGGACGCTTCGCGAGGGATTATTCATGTTTACTTATTAGGTTTTTAATTATTTAGAATGATAGCAAGTATGGTAACATTTAATTCAATGCAATCAATGCATAATTTATGTTAAAGATGAACTACATATTCTTTTGCAGAAATTAACGATTTCAATCTATTATTTCATCCACAATAAAATAAATGCTTATGTAAATAATTGAAAAAAAAAAACTAGTTTTTGTTCTGCATCAATCATTTATAACAAATTGAACAGTCTTGATTAAAAACTCATGCACTATTGATAACAAAGTTGAAAAATTAGATGCCAAGTTGACATTCTCAGTGGATTAAAATTATAAACAGACATGTTCATTATATAACGAGTATGAAATTTGTCTTATTATTCACATACAACCCCCCCCCCCCCCCAAAAAAAAAAATGGATTCAAAACTCCAACCTTTGTTCAATGACAGGCCGGAAAATTAACTTTTATTTTCATGCAGTATATGTTTTTCAATAATATTTGATAAAGTTGTAAACTTGATGACTTCAGGCCAGCTTTTAAATAGGTATTTCAAAGTCATTGTTAAATACAAATATCTTATAGCTTTTAAACAGGTATATGGATTTTAAAGTCATTGTTAAACACACATATCTTATTGCTGAAAACATGGTAAGATGTTTTATCAACACATAAAGTATGCTTAAAGACGGTATTATTGATACATAGGTACATGTAAATGAATATGGAGAATTAAATTGTAAAAAAAATTCTATGCTTCCCCATTTAGTTAAAAATTACCAAAATATGTATTATTGATGCATTGTAGTGTAATCAAGAAAACGGCATAGCGGTGTATCAATAAATCTTGATAAAATAAAGTAAGTGGTAACCATGGGTACATTTGGAATACATTTTAGATGCTGAAAAATGCTGAAAAACGCTCAATATTCACAAATGATAGATGTTACATGATCAAAATCAATCAACAACTTAAAAAAACAATCAAAAATATTTTACCATAAGTAATCAGGTATTGGCAATATTATTCTAAAAATAATTTTCATGGTTGCCATGGTAACACAGTGTTACCATGCAATATCTGGTGCTATGATTGGGTTAATGCTACTATCTTGAGGAAAAAGAATAAAATTCATGACTGGCACATACACATCTTTAGGACCGTGCAACACCGACAACATAAGAAAAATGGGATTAATTGTTTCTTTGCAGTGTAACCATGGAAACAACGTACCAGTTGTTTAAAGTGATTTTTTTTTTTTTTTTTTTTTTTTTTTTTTTTTTTTTTTTTTGCTGCTTTAAAAATTTACTTACCTTTTAATCAAGAAACATATTATTTGACCAACCTTGAATAGTACTTATCTGGTAGAACTACATTGTAAAGTTGAATATCATATATTGATAAAGTTTGTTGAAAAATATAACACTGTTACTTTGGTTATCAAGAAGAGAAAATGTTCGATTTTGTTAATTTTATGTCAATATCAAACCCTATGTCCAGCTTTTTGCATCCAGTTAGAGATTGTGTGGTAGTCAAAATTGAAAGTCAGAATGGTTGTTCATATATATCAATCATTAAAGTTTTGGGAATCTACATACAAGGGTACGTATCCAAGGAAACAGAATATTTTTAAGATTTTTATGCATGTTTTTTCGCCTTATTTCCATAGCAACGCTCTATTTAAAGAATTGAATTTGAATTTTTTGAACTGTGAAAATTAAGGTCACACCAACGCCTTTAAAAATTGATCATCAGTTATATAGAAATATGCTTTTTAAAAAGATAGGAAAAGATTAAAACACTAAGAAAGTAAATTTAAAATCCCTTCGTGGTATTAAAACCATAGCAACCATTGCCAACCTATAAGAAATATCATATTTCGTCCTTGGTATATGTTACAAGGATCTTTCGTCTATTATTTGCTTGTATTGCAAACATGTTTATCATGCATTTAAGACACCAGGCCTTCAACTTTCAGAAACAGTCATTGCCACCTGTTTGCTTTGCTGCAAACGTTAACTGTGGGACTCTGTACATGTTGAAAAATTCCATTTTTCAAACTTTAGGACATGTTGCTACGGTAACCATGACACCTAGCAACCAATTTTTGCCTGATTTGAGTTTACGGTATCAAAGATTTTTATGATTGAGAGTTTGGAAAAATTCTGAGACTATGCGTGCCACAGCTCCTATATAAAAGTTCAAGTCATTTCAGAGAATGGCTCTTAATACTTTTAATCAAGAAATGTAGTATCTACCTCAGCTAGCATAGAACTACTGTGAAAGAATACTCATGAAAATAACTCATCCTATGTGGTAGGCTCAACGAGTTAGAGATTGTGTATTTGCATATCAGTCAATATATAGACCATACCATATCCTAAAAAATGGTTTTAAATATCCAGAAATGTGCTCTTTAAAACAATACAAACAGAAAGGTTAATCTTTTATAATTTAATTTAGTTCGTATTCTAGCCTCTGATTGGTTAATATCCAAAAAGGAACACAAATTATTTCTTTATAACCTGGTTTGGTATGGGGACACCCCCCCCCCCCCCCCTGACAACCAGCTGAATCATCTGTATCCATACAATCCTCTCATTTCCAGTCCTCGGGATTCATGGAAATTTCCAGATTTAATAAATGTACCAAACAATAATTCGATCTTACCACATGTAAACAAACAACAAGGCTGCTAGGCCTATGTATCAGTTTTTACCTCCCCTTGTTTCCCATCACTTCCGGTACTTCCGTTACTACGGTTGTATTATTGAGCGGCAAATTTGAACTAATAAAAAGCAACGAAATTTTACACCCATAGTTATTTAATGATTTTAAAATTAAATTATAAGGAATGACTCTAATTCTTGGCCAAATTATTCGAGTATAAGCTGGTTTGGGTCAGTTTAGGCTGTTTTATAATCCGCTTCGCGGATTATAAAGCGTAAACTGACCCAAACCAGGTTATACTCAAATAATTTGGCCAAGAATTAGAGTCATTCCTAAATTAACCATAAGCCAATTCTTCTTTATGAAATAACACAGACGTTTCCTTTTCCCTCTTAAATTTCATTTTTGTTGAATTCTTTCAATGAGAAGGCGAGACAGAAGTCGTATAAATGCATGAATACAATTCAAAAGTTCACCAGCATGCGTCGCACATCCATTCGTACAATTTAAATCTGAATATAATGTCGCTGATTTCCAAATCAGGCATAAAAATGATAAAGAAGAATAATAGCAAGAGCACAATAACCTTCCATGCATTGCAACTGTTATCGATAATGTTGTTGATGTTCAAAAAAGCAAAAACTGCTTGTCTTTGAAGAAAGGAAGGAATAAGGAAGGGTATTGCAAAAATGCACAGTGGCATTATTCCTCTATCTATTTATGCTTATGCACTCAGTAGTAAGTGGTAAGTAATTAAAAGGTCACTTAAAAATCCCAAGTTGGAACAAGTTTCGTTTTCGATTTCCTTAAGTTCTCATGTTAGTGCTTTGAACGTCACCGAAAAAAATTCTAACAAGTTTCGTTTTCGTGGGTATCCTTATAAAAAGTGAATTTCTTTGTGCTTTCTATATTAATATTTCTTCACTTAGGGCAGTTATGTTAGTTTAAGAGTTGTTGTAAAAAGTGCTTATATATATATATATATATATATATATATATATATATATATATATATAGTTATACAAGAGGCGTGTTATGGGATATTTGGCGTATCTCAGACTCACGTTGTGGGATCCTTAGGTGGTTTATGGGTCATCTATATTTTGACCCATAAACCATGTAGTCTAAACTTCACAGAAATGTTGGAAATGCTATTCCTACCATAAAAAACAAAAAAAATAATTTTTTTGACCCATAAGGATATATAGAAAAATGTCCCACAACGCAAAATCTATTTTTAGAACAGTCGGTCTAAGTCCCTCGCTTTCAACATTTTGTGTATCTATAAATGTCAATTGGAATATCCCACAATACGGTGTAGCGATACACGCAATGCATTGTGGGAGGACAATGGCGGCGTTTAGCAGGGGTAAAGAGCTGTAAGACAGTAAGTATCTTGTTATTATTAGTAGAGCAATTGAATATAACACATATTTATGATAATTAGACGAGAGAACGAGGAACTTTCGAACTTGTTTGATCGTAAGCACAGTTTAAGGTTGGTCGCGGGTTTACTGCATAAAAATTTTTACGGGAAAACATGTTCAGAAAAATTTGATATAATGTTCCTTAGAATTTGCGGCATATTATCTGAAATTTTTATTAAATTTGCCTACGTGAAGATAAGTAGCTTATCTTCTCTAGTATTATGAAATTCATAATTCTGCCCACAAAGTCAGAATGAACGGTATATTGATATAAACATTCTTCGTGCATTAGAATTAATATGCAGTAACTAGTGATGGGAATCGGTAAGAATTTCATAATCGATGATCGGACTACTGTAACTAACTAATTATCAATTATAATCGGACATTTACAAAGTCTGTCAATTTAGTTTATCAAATGGTAAGAATGGATGAATAACTACTTTCTGTGGTGGTCCAGCTGTAGTTAGAATAATCTAACTGTGTTTCGGGACAAGCCCTAGTCCTTAGGACAATATTTTAACGATAGAACGTTCGATCTAGTCCAGCTGGTTCTTCATTCATTTTATAGAATCCAAAGTATGTCCATACCCGGGAATTAGCGTTGTTACCCGGGTATGAATACAATGTCTGTTCGTCTACGCCATTACGATACACAAATAAGTTATTAGAAAAGTCGCGGCTGGAATATTTGGCTTGAAAACTATTACGCTTGTAAAATAAAATAAATAACCCGATTAATCGGAATAGAAATTTTGTAATCGAGCGCTTGGATTATGCCAACAATCGACTGATTTTCATTTATAATCGATGGTTGGAACACCACTAGCAGTAACACTGCGATAGATAATATAATACAAGTAATGTTAGGATGTTCAAGTTCATTATTAAGAATTCAAGTATAACACGGTAAAGGAAAAAAAAAAGTCCACCATTGAAGGGGGGTGGGGGTTATCGGTAATGTTCTTTTTAAGTCAATCGCAATTCAGTATATAGTCAGAACTCTCAAACATTTGTTCTTTCTTGTTTTTTTTTCTTTATTAATTTTTCATCATTAAAAAATGTAAAATACTTGCATTCAGCTTAAACACAGATGGCTTAATTTTGTTATAGAAAAAATTGTACTTGAAGTCTTGATACTTGTATTTTGTAATACATGTACAGTATATTAATATCTGTTTAGAGTGCCATAAAGGTCCGATATGCTGGGTGTTTGTATGAATTCATTTTAAGGGGATGAAGGACACATGGTCACATGACTGTTTAACTACATCATAGTCTCCGTTTATATAAGTGCAATATGTGTAAAGCATTAATTCTTGTATAATTTTTTGACAATTTTTTAACTTTAATTACCATCTTATATAAAATAATTAAAAAGTTTTTACGTTCTTGTAAACATTAACAAATTATGAAAAAGATTGATCCACTCCTCTGTTTCCCTAAACTGCGTGTCCAACAAGTCGGTGACGTCATACATGATCTGTTAGTACAGCAAGATCATACTCGGTGAACACAGGGGTGGTATTACAGTGGTTCCCGTTTTATCGAATAGTCAAGTTGTCAGCATAGTTTTATCCGAATAGCCGAAAATTAGAATAGCCGATTGCTCCATACCGAGTCCAAAGATAGATGTATAGAGCTACATGTATTGATAATACATCGTAGCTAGCAAATTTCAAGCTTGCACTTTTGTTTTCTTTTGACATGTTTACTTAATGACTTTACTAAAAATAATTTATTTCACTTACTTATGAATTTAATATGAAATTTTTTATCAAATAAATTGACGTATAGAGTATATTCTTTGATAGTTATTGCCATCTTTCTTCAGCACATGTTTACATTCCTTCTTCGATGGTCGCTATTTTGGAAAAGGAAGTAGACTAAATGCTTGACTAATAACCGTAAACTATTTTTCCCTGGATAGATTGTAAATTGAAAATAAACAAAAATATTAAATATATGTAATTGTTTCCTTTAGATTTGTTTCTTTAATACGGTTACGTATTTTATACTGTGTGTGAGTTTACCAGTCTCGTTCTTGTCTGCTGAAGAGAGATTTTGAGAGCCATGTCGAGAAAGTTGGTATGAATTTTGAGACGTATTTTTATAGAATGAGCCATTTGTGATTTTTACCATAAATTTTGCACTGAAAAGTGAATAAATATTAAGCCAATTTACCAAGTTAAACGATTGAATAGGGTTATTTCATTATCCAAGCAAATTGTCATACACAAGCTAATCAGTTCAATAATTAAAATTTCACGCCGAAAAAATTGCAGATAACTGTCATAATTAACAAGTGCATCATTGAACCCAAGCTGATCACCACAACTGTAATCAAAACATATCTATTTACTATGCCCACTATTGACACAGGTAAGGTGCCTGTGTGCGTCCAGGCGTAACTAATCCCCTCATTGTCGTACTCAAGCCAGTCAAGGTAATTGGTGTCAAACTGTGTAAACAAAGGCTTCACATACGAAGGTGGAGCAGGGCTCGACATTAATTTTTTCCCCTTACTTGTCCAATCGGGCAAGTGACCAAGACATTTACTTGTCCGAACTTCAACTTCACTGGTCCGAAATTTGTTCAATAAAGATACAATACTGTCAACTTGAAAACTAATATGAAGTCCATTACATGTGATTCATTCGTGATGTTTTTGATAAATACAACAAACACATAAAAACAAACTTTTATCTAGACTTTCTATCCTGACAACAACATAAATGTTCACAATTATCAAAAAGAACCTAAACTTCGTAACTCGACGTAACTTCATGCCCTCCTTTGCAGTAGTATGCAATTAGTGAACTTCGATCCCGATCGAGTGTGAACTCAATTACATAGCGATCCATATCGGGATCGCAGTTCGTTTTTTTATGTACTGCTTACGTCTTTACCGATGAACTTTCAATAGTCGTTCTTTTTATTATTTGAAGACTTCTTTATATTAAAATGCACTTGTCCAATCGGACAAGTGCCCAGCAATATTCACTTGTCCGTAATTTTTTTTCGCTGGTACCGGACAAGCGTTAATGTCGAGCTCTGTGGAGGTGTGAACAAAGTGCTGATTATCAAAAAACACTATGATAGTCCAAATTTTTGTATGGGATAAAACAAAATTCCAGTATTTTTTCATCAGAATATCAGGTGAAATTATTAATAAATATATAAGAAATGGTTTTGTGCTCTGATATTATATTGAAATAGCCGAAATATTCGTTAAACCGCTATCCGATAAAATGGAAGCCACTGTATTATGTAAAAACAGTTCATAATCAGTATATGATGAAATATTTTGAGAAATGGGGAACACAAAAATTATTTTTGCATGGCTGATGACGGAAATCATATGTAGGTATATCTTATTTCGCTTATTTAGCTTACCTGTGACGTCATAGTTGGTTTTTCTCGTAGTCGAGAAATGTAACATGACACATTTTTGTCATGCTTATGTCCTCTTTAACAATGTCCTGTGAAATAATGAGGTCAGCTTCGTCATTTGAAATTTTTACAGTTATTCAATAATTTGAAGGATTTGCATTTCAACATAAATTAAAAAATATTGAATGATAGAATTTTTTGTAAATTACGTTTTTTATTGTTTAAGTTGTCTTAAAAAGTGCGTAATTTTCCCTATCCAGATGCAGTGTGATAGACAAAACTTGCTTTTTTGAATTTTAAATCCTAGTTATACTCTGAAACAATTTAAAAGATACATGTCCACTTTGATATTTTTTACATATGCTTAAAAAATCCCATTAAGGACAGAGTAATTAGCCCGGAAACATGGAGAATTAAAACTCCACTTAGATACAGTAGGGCATAGTAATTGTCAATCAATATCTCCAAAATAAGGTAAGAAACCTAATGATATAACTGCTTTAAGATATGTGGGACATACTTAATTAGAAATATACAAAATATGAAAAAAATTGAATGACAAGTATTTTTTCAGCTCAAGGTCCTTCTCCTCCTTATTATAACATGTTTAACATGCATTTCACTGATAAATCAATTCCTTGCTAGCCTGCTTATAAATAGAGAACAACTTTATTAGATTCAAATACAAAATATTTTTTTAAAAAAGAGAAAAATGCATTTAATTAAATTTCATCCATTTTTAGTGTTTAGGGTTGATGTTATCCTTAAAATAACAAATGTGTTGTTTTTTTTGGCTGTGATGAGCAAACATGGTGCATTACACACCTTCTCTTCATTGCAAATTTATGTGCATACATACAGCCTTTCAATTTTTCAATGTAGCAATTTACTGAAACCGTTATTTTCATTTTGCATGCCATATTTTTAACACTGAATCAATTTGATTGACCTTTAGTAGTTTAGTATCATTTTCAATATAAAATGAATTCCATGCATTTTGCATCACATTTATTATGTTTTATAAGTTTGTTCTTATACATTACACATATAATCAGAGCAGAATTAACTTATAATCCTCTAGGTTCATACATACAGTGTGCGAAACTAATCTGGAGAATGAAATAGCCCATTTGACTATCTCATTTGAAATTGGGATAGACCGTAGACAAATAGGAATGTCCAAAGAAAGTAAATTAGGAAAAAATGTGCTCTTGTTATTGTTAAATTTTTTAAAATTTATTCATTTATATTCTTATTGAAGTATCTGCTATATATTTTCATGATTATCTAGTGAAAATTAAATATAATCATGCAGTGTTCATGCATTTCACACCCCAAAAAACTGTGCAATTATTCAGACTCGTCGTATATAAACTTCACTCTGCAGACCAGCTAATATTTGTGAAAGACACAAACTCTAATTTCATCTTTATAGCTTTCCCTTTTCTCGGATTCATTATTTTATTTTCAATTTTTTTGGTTGTCTTTTTGTTGATTCAATTTGTGTTTTAATGCAGTGCTTCCTGCAGTCAGGATTTGTAGCATGCCTGATATACATAAACAGCAAGCATTGGGTAAAAATTGTACACCACTAATTCTTCGAAAGATGCACAATGTTATAAATTAATAAGTAAAGAGATTTAACAACAGTTCTTTTACCATGTAAAATATAAAAGTATTAAATTATTTTTTCACAATTTTTTTGTTTATAATTATGTGTTAAAAATACGAAATGGTCATTCTTGTTCAATCTCATTTTACCCATGGCCAAAATTGGGATAGAGAATTCGGTCTGTTTCAATTCGGATCGGGGTAGACCAATTCAATTTGAGATAGATTCGGACCATCGGACAGGCGTTAATACTTTCGCACACTGTACATACGCCTCGTATGGACTAGATTCTATTGCTAATTAAAGTAATTTTCAGAGAAATAAGCAGGAAGCAATGCAACATCGCCTTTGTGATGTAACTCACGTCATAATCAAATGTGCACAAAACAACCACTCGAATTGTCTAAATTGTGTACCGAAATTGATGACAAAAGCAAACCCGCGACCTACCTTACAAATGACGGATGCTTCAGCCTGAAGCAGCTGTGAAGCATAATTACCAGCTTGTTAACCTCAAAAAAGCACATGCACCGATTCTGAATGCAGATGGCATACTTGGGGTGTTAGTTTTATGTTTATAGTTTCCATACATGTTTAGGCCAAACAAAAAAATATGTTTGTTTACTGTTACATGCCGAAATAAAATAGGGCCGATAGGTAGGATTTTTTTTATTTTATTGAATTTTTTTATACACAAATTCAAATGAATTGGTTGAAAAACAAGACAGTTTTACCATTGTGTGGTGCTTTACTTTTGTTTGGGCTTGCCATATGGCAATATCTTTCTTGCCAACTGCCTTACAGCTACCACACAATGAAAAAAACTGTCTTGTATTTCTTCTTTAATTCCATGTTGCACTAACTATTTCTAGTACTTTCGATTTCAAACGCTTGACTGATTAAGATGCATGTAAAAGTTAAACCGACGAATGAGTGACTTCTGGATTTTTACAACGAAAAAAATTTGGGTTGCCTATTAGATATAGGGTCAGTCGGGTAACTGTAAACAAACATATTTTTTTATTATGCCTTACCTCTGATGAAAGAAAGGAGGGAGAACATAATATAGGGCCTACTACAGAAGCATTAGGAAAAACCTCAGTTATAAAACATTTTTTTGCATTTGTTTGAGATTGGCATGATTCAATTCCCACTACGGTTATTTCTAGATATTTGTGGCTTTTCCACATTGCATCTTTTGCCATTTGCTCAATTGCTAAGAGAAGTGTTGCACAACTTTTCATACAAACAGGGTTTTCTAAACATTTTGATCGTGATCATAAAAATTTTTATGACCAGGACCTGGGAAGGGGCCATATCATGTGCTATATGTGCATACTGCCGAAAAATGGCCCAATGCATTGATGCACTGATGCCATGCAGCACAACACACATTGTTTTCTACTTTGTGAAGTTCATATCAGTCTGCTCTATCGGTACAGTATTCATCGTCGAAGGTAGATGGAATCTGTAATGTATCATATTAAAAAATTGGAACCGACATTCAACATATTTTACATCCATTGGCAAAGAAATGTTGAGTCATTTTGGATGGCTTACCACAGATTTACGAAAAAAATTTTACCTTACAATGAAAAACCACATCATCGAAGTTTTTTATCTTTGCCTGTCCCTTGATCTCTAAATCGACAATTTAAAAAAAGTGTGTGTTTGGTTTAAATGTAATTTTCCTAAATACTTGCTGTGGTAGATGACGAATGATTTATGAATTTCTTAGAAACAGAAAAATCACTTTTGCTAGTCAATGTCGAATGATTTGTCAATTCCTATGGCATTCTTTAGCAACTTAAATTTAGGTGTCAAAGATACATGTATATGCATTATTATTAGCTCAAAACTATGACATATTTTAGAATGACCTGAATATATTTCCTCTAGACCCCTTAAATTTCAAAATGACCCTGGTTAGTGGCTATAAATAACAGGGCCATTTGCCCGCATCTGTTGTTTTACCTTCCCAGGCACTGTATAACAACTTTTTTTACACTTATAAATAATTGAAATTAAATACAGGTACATTGATGTTTTCGGAATTTCCCATATTTAACATGACAAGGATCACGTCAACACATTGCTGTAAAGATCGCTGTATTTAAAGAGGTCTATATGCTGTTTGTTTTATAATTAAATGCATTAAAGTTGACAGTTTGTCAGTTATAATGCTATATTTTCTCACAATAAGCTAGCTTACAATTAAAAAATTTATCATCTTTTAGAAATATATGTATAAAAGTTCCCACAGGTAACAAGGACTTCCTGTGTATACTGTGTGTGTATAGGTATTAACACCATACACGATCAGCCTCTGGGAAAATCTTAGTCCCTCCCCTCACCAGAGAAAACTGTTCGGTTAAAAATATCAGCCTTTAAAACTGGTCGCTGAAGAGGCTACTAGTTCTAAAATGGTAGTGGCCCATACTGATTTTTAACAGCTGGTATTACAGGCACTTGTTTTGGTAATAAATTTTTCAACCCATAGTATGATGATAACACAAGGTATCCAAATCCATATTACATTGAGTACCCCCCCCCCCCCCCCCCCTTCCCCAAAATTGAACTTATTTACACTTTCAGAGGAAATGCACTGGCAAACTGTTTATTACCATTGTCCTCTACGATAATTTATCTACACAACTATCTATGACATGTTTGTCTTATTTATTAATTTTCTTTTATTTCCGTAAACAGTGTCAAAACTCTGCTCGCCGAGTGCAAAAGTCGACTTTCTTGTCTAGTCTAACTTTCAAGATAAATTTGTTGTAAAGTAAATAAAACTAATCTTTTAGTATATAATATAATTAAAACTAATTTGATATTGTATATTTAACAAGTAATCAAAACTAATTATATAAAAATATATATATATATTGTATACGCAGCTAGGTTTAGGACTCCCATACTTACATCAGCCTATATGCAGAGCTTCTGGAAATCGATTATGACATCACAATGAAACTGAACAAATAAATCCTAAATACTAATGTTTTCTTTTTCATACACACTCAAATACAGTCTTTTCTCATAACATGATAAATATTGTAAACATAAATTGATGTGTAACTTATCATGTCATAATAACACTATTTGAATGTAGAATTTAAGCCATCTTGACCTTCCTGCACTGACTAAGATGACGTCACACCCTAGTTTGACAGACAGTTTCTCTGTACTTGAAGCGTAGATCAAGCTATTATTGTAGCCTGTAAATATCAAATTAAAATAAGTGTGATCTGACCAAAACTAAGTCATATTTTTGAATGTATTAATCAATATTTTATAGTCTAATTAGGCCTTAAAAAAATTGTTTGCTTCCTGTAACATTCCCAAAAAATCAAGGGTCGGTAGGTCGGGATTTTTTTTTTTTTTTTTGCTTATGGATAAAAGGGTCAAACATCCCCAGACTGAATTAACCAGGTGTTATATTTAAAGTGGACACCCAAAATGGCTGCTTAGCGGCAGAGAACGAAATTCTAAAAGTTGTGGGTGGAAATTGTTGTTACAATAATGATTACTCTTTATATTCAAGGTAAATGTTGACTAGGATGACATATTTTATATCTCAAATAAAGCTACAATTAATATTTTTTGAATAAATGGAATCAGCTGATCGATCGAACCAAAGAGCAAATGCAGATTTGGCAGAAAAAAAAAATCCGCCGGGGGATAATTTGAATGGGTCGGTCGGGTTACAGGAAACAAACTTATTTTTTTTTTAGGCCTTAAATTGAAAATGTGTAGACCTCATATAAAGCCACAGTAAGGCACATTTATACATTAACTATCTAGAATAACAGGCACAGCCCCTCGAAAATCTCAAAAGTTCAACGATATCTGCTTCACTATAATTTATGAATTTTTATACGCCCGTCTTTAGACGGAACGTATTATGTTATGGCGTTCATGTCCGTCTGTCTGTCTGTCTGTTAGCCTTTCTCGTGTCCGGCTCATAACTTTAATACTATTAGGCCTAGGATTATCAAACTTTGTCAGCTGATACTTCTTTGGTAGAAGGTGTGTCACGCACTAAAAGTAGGTCGTTCTGACCTTTAATTAAGATGCTATGGCCAAATATGGAAAAATCCTGTCCGGCTCATAACTAGAAAACTATTAGACTTATAATCATCAAACTTGGCCAGTTTATGCATCTTAGGTAGAAAGTGTGTCGCGACCTATTTCAAGGTCACTGTGACCTTTAATTTAAGTGAAATTTTTAAAAAAAAAAAACTGTCTTTTTACTATTAAATTACACAATCCCAAAAAATGTAGAAGTGTTGCAGTATCCTTATTAAAAAGATGTTAAAATCAAGAAATACTTATTTTTTTCATTATATACTTTACAGCAATCTATAACAAATATAATGTTACAAGAGAAATTCCACCTCTCCCATGGGTGTAATTATCAAGCACTGGTCAAGGAGAATTTTGATAACAGAAAATTGCATGTCAAATTAGCGAGAAATTAGTTTAGTGTGAGGAGCTAACTGGTAGAGCATCTCTGATCAAGCAGGTGTTATCTATATCTCTTGGGAATTGGGCAGAGGAATCAGCCATGTTGGATTAAATAGTTTTTTGTGGGCTAGCCTAACTTTTAAAATGAATTTGGTGAAAAGTAATTAAAACTAATTTGATACAATAATTGTATAATAAACTAATTTGATATTGTATAATAAACTAATAGATAGTCCCTACAAATCTAAGAGTCAAGCAGAAACCTTATTAAAAATGTTGGATCAAGATTACAATTTTTTTTTCTTTTTATAAATCTTTGTAACAAATTGAAAAAAAAAAATCTTTGTTTTCAACTTTAATTTCAGAATGACATAAATATTCATTTTAATTGCACTACAAAGCAGATAGCACAGATCCATTCATCCCTTGGGAGTAATGAGTGGACATGCATCCAGTTAAAGATTAATTAATGAGTTCAGTGTAGGAAGGCTAGCTGTTCTCAATCATTTCTGTTAGAGCATCTCTGATCAAGCAGTTCTTATCTGTATCCTTTGGGAATTAGACAGAAGAACTGCTGGTCAGTTTATAGCATATGTCATTTAATGGCCAGTCTTTTATTTTAAAATTAAATTGGTATAGATTAAGTTGTTAAGACTAAATTGATTTTGTTTAATATGATATTTTTATTTAATTTTTTGAAAATATCAACTAGTAAATTTCAGAGCATCATGTCTCACAAATATGAAAGATGTGTGTGTGTGTCACTGTGTGTGTGTGTGTGTGGGGGGGGGGGGGGTGCAGATGGGCATTTGTCAAGCTCTAACACTACCAGTTGAGGATCTATAATGTAATATTTGTTATAATGCCTACACCACAGGAAATGTATAAACAAAAATTGTAAGAAATGGAAAAATCTTGGAAATCCTTGTATCAAGGTTGACTTTATTTTCTTGCACTCTAAACTGTTCGTGATAATTGAACAATATTTGACGGGTGTATCATGCTGGGGCACTTTATTATACAAAGGTAGTAACATCCCTACTACTTTGAAAAGTGCCAGGAGCTGGTTGTGCGCTGTTGCTTTTTTCCGTATTTTACCATTATTTCAATGCATATTATGTCAATGTAGGAAGTTTATCAAAAATTTTACATAATTCTCAGGCATGGGGAAGTTGCTCCCAGCACTTTTCAGGTTAAGGAATTTGTCTTAAAGAAAACAAAATTAATTTCATAGTGAAAAGATATCCGTATATCGTTGTACTTTATGATCTTTGTAGCCATACATATTTTTTGTAATTTTAAACATGTCACTTGACAAACAGCTGATGTAAGTAAAGTTGCTTTGGCCGAACTCGGCAAAGACCTCATATATATGAGGGTTGTCCCAGAAAACACAAACTTTTTGTATATTTCAGAAACTATTTGACCAGAACTAATAATTTTTTGCAAGTTGTTGGAAAATGATATTTTCAGTATTATGACAAAATATTTTAGGCTTGTGATGTCATTAATATGTAAAAACGGCATTTAAAGGGTGTTAAATATCGGTGGTCTGCACACTGCAGTTTATTGACTTTTAAAAGTAGCATTGTCAATGAATTTTTCTTTATTACCAGGCTATACGGAAATATAATGTCACAAACTTTACCTCCATAAATACTCTTTGATCTAGCTGATATACTTGTGTATGAAAATTCATTAATTTGATATCATTAATGACAAATATATGACGTTATATGCCAGAACACTTTTAATTAGATATTGTTAAAAATGGTGACGTTTAATGATAATTTGGAGCACAAATTATTAAGCAGCACTGTCTTTAAAACGGGATAGGACTCTTGCCCATACGATGAAAGAGATATTAGTGCTGGAAGAGACATTTTGTAGACCAAAAGAAATGAAGACAAACTGAAAGTCCTGAGCTTTACGTCATAAGCCTAAGCCAAGGCCATCGTTAAACAATGTGAACTGTTAGGTTTATTATCGGAATTGAGAAATTGTCTATTGAAAGAATTAATTCCACAATCTTTTAGCAACACACGCCGTATTTGAGATGCATTACTTGGTAAATAAAATAAAATTAAATACTGTGCCGAATTTATGCTTAAATAAACTAATTTTATCAGAAGCACATTTCCAGAAAAAATTCACAAAAATGTTGATCATGATCTATGCCTATTTTTAACTTTACAGTATTAGTGAAACAAAAGATATTGAAAATGTTCACGTATTTCTGGGACAACCCTCCTACATATGCAAATAGTAGAATTCCCATTAATCAAAACTCATGCTGTAAAAAAAAAATCAACACTATATTTATTTTCTCGGAATATTTTTAGGCGTATTATTTCCTGTGGGCATCCTTAACCTTGCTGCGTTATATTTTTTATTTGGATTTTTATATCTTTACAACAAATTGCAGAGTGTCATGTCTCACTAGGATGACAATTTTTTAGAGTAAAGAATAACATAATTTTCTTGCACTCTAAAATGTGTACGATAATTGAACAATATCATACAGTGGCAGGGATTTTTATTACTCTTGCAAATTGTATGAAACAAAAATTATTTTTGGAAAAATACATTGTGATTCATATATTGTGACTACTATATTGTGATTGTTGCATAAAACCTGTATTGTTCCTGCAGTCCTAATATTTCATCATATATGTTATTACGTTTATATGTAACTTTAAACTTTTTATTTATGGTTTTCATTATCATTTTACAAGTATTGATGCATCTGACAGCTTCCAAAGGCTTGGAAAGTAGGTTAATGATGCAGCTATAGACAACCCCATCTTATGCATGTTATGAGAAGTTAAAAGTGTTTAACAACTACTCCAGGCTTTTTCTTTGCAAGAAGGGATATTGATAGAGGGAAGGAGATCAGATATGACTATGGTGATCCCATGCCCAATGGACAATCTTCCTTGGAGTTCATCACTCATCAGGTAAATATTTAGAAAAATGGATTTTCAAATTTGATACGCTGCATCCTCTTTGTAGTGCTTTTTTTTTTTTTCAATGTTCTTGAGAGGTCAAGAGATGAAAAATGTTTTACCCAACAGTGTTCCAAGTCACACTTACTTTCAGGTCACTAAATGAGGACCTAAAAAAAAATTTGGCCACCATTTCAGAATATTTCACTTGCCATAATGAAAATATTTTGTGAATAACAATAGTAAAACAAGGAACTAACACCCTGTATGTTTTATGTCTTTACTAAATCAAAGATGTAAGGTATTACTGTGACTATAAACAATTTGCTAGGTTTAAGGAAATATTTTTATTAGTACAACCACCCTTATGGTTGTACAGTACACAGAGGAACACAAGAAGACTGATCCTAGAATTAAAATTTATTCAAAAGAAAATACCAAGTTTGACACTTATTGAGACAGGACTTTGCCAGCTGTTTGTCATGTTTACTTATTATTACATAGTACGTACCTAACCCATTAAACAGTCATTATTAATGCTGCCAAAACACTTAATTAGTTGTAATATGCAAGCAATTGACCAAATGTTTCAATAACAAGGTCAGGTTCTAAAAAGTTTATGATGTTTGGATGCCATTCTGTCAGGGACGTATAGTATAGGTCTGTGGTTCCATCAAACTGTATAAGTAGTCACTATTAAAGCATGCTGTCATAACATTACGACTTGATGATTAATGATTTTTTTTGCGGACAAACAGACAGATGGATGCACAGGGCAAAAACTATATACCCCCGAATCTACGATTACAAGGGCACTAAAATTGATGTTCAGCAGATGCAAGTTTCTGAAGTTTACCTCACGTACATTGAAATATATTAATTTGTGAACTTTTTTTCCAAGAATAGGAAAATAGCAATTGGTGAAAATGATGAATTAATTAAATTGATGGGGAAAAAACAACATCTTTTTGTGATCCATATTTTAGATAAGACCAAAAAAATAGTCTTGTTTCCTGCTACCATGCAGCCTGAAAAAAAAAAATAGGGTAGGTAGGTAGGAAAATTATTTTATTGTATATTTTCATTTTATTTTTTTTTTCGACAACATTTTTTGGATATGAACTAATAAAAGATAAAATTAAACATGTCACAGGTCAATATTGTCTTTTAAAATCAAATTTCATGTCTTTTGACTAAACTCAAGTGGTATTCTATGAAAGTCCACATTTAAAACAAGAATTTCATGAAATGCTTGTTTTGTGTTAACACAGAAAACGATTATGGTGACAGAACGATGAAATTCCGGAAATTCGAGATTTTTTTCTTCCAAAATTTAAAAAAAACAAGACTATTATTTTTTTTTGGCCTAAATAAAGTAAATTATTGAAAATAATACCTCTAAGACAAGGTTAGAGTGATTATTATTATTGGATTACAAGATCACCTTGATATGAAATATATGGAGATAACGAACAGTATTCAAGCTCAAAAGTCCATTATACAATACAAAATAGGAGCAGAGCAAACACGGACCTCCAAACATCAGAGGTGGGATCAGGTGCCATGGAGGAGTGAGCATCCCCTGCCGACCGGTCACACCCGCCGTGTGCTCCTTGTCATGATTGGGAAATAACGGAAAAATCCGTCGACAATTCAGTGTGTAAATAATGGTCTAACAATTAGTATGAAAAACATCAGTCAGCATTTGACTCAATGATAAATTGTATTTGCTGACAAGGTCATTGTATCGACCATAGAACTTACAAAATGATGACTTTAAATGAGACAGCTGATATTTGATTATATGTACAGGATCACCTCTTTGCCTCATGCTATAATAAATATATTTACCTAGGTTACACATATCCTTAAAGGTCTTAGTATTGAACAATTGCAGTAATTTATACGTATGGATGTTTTTTTTAAAAAGAAATAATTTGCATTGATAATCTCGATAAACAGGACATACTAGTAGAATGTGATATTCATCCTCGACACAAGTATGACACAAAAAAACATTTCCAATGGGATCTGTTTGCTTTATTATATCCAGTTTCAATAGCTAAAAGGTGTGAAGATAATCTTAACTTTGATATACATTTTTGAAACTTAGTCAGAATTGAATTTCTTAAATAATACGGTAGGTAAAACCCATCAAGTAGATATTTATAGAAAGAACATTTCTGCGAACTTTGAAGTTTAGTATATTTCTTGTTTAGCCTGATCCAAGATCCTTTGATAAATTGTCATAATGGTCCTTACAATTAGGGTCTACCTAATAGGACTTCTCAGTTGATTGTACAATTTACACCTGGGTGACCATTGCCCTTGCTGTTTAGTGTTATATAAAAAAACAATTAGTTTATTTGATATTTTTTATTAATTTATTTTATGTTAAGAACATTTATTTAATAGCATGTTAAATTTCTATTCAAAATGCATCGAAATAGCATACATTAAAGGTATCTGAATGTAGTTGTAGGCATAAATATAATCACAATTAATTTTGTTTTGCACATATATTATAGGAAGCATTTTGGAGGCAAACCCTGTTGCAGCATTTCTACATGTTCCACAGATTGTACAGACTAGTCAGGACCTTGTAAATTCACATGTTCAACAGCTTAGGCAATTTAGTACAGGTATGTGTAACTCTTCTGAAATATAGGAGGAAATTTCAATACAAGACTTGTAGCATAACTTATATTACATTGTCAGTTCTTCTTTGCATGTTCCTTAGAGTGGATTATTGAGGCAGACCCTGATGGAAAACTTGCACGTTCCACAAACCAGTGAAGACCATTTTGCAGAATATAAACTTTTTCCGCAGATAAGCCAAGACCCTAATGGTGTTCATGTGTGTGTGGTTAATTATTTGCTCTGAAGCTGATATGTGGATTGAATATAAAACTGTCTTTTTCTACAGTTAAGTCCATCTTAATCTGAAAATACTACCGGTACATTTTGAATTATGCTTTATTATGCAGAAAAAAAATAATTAGTTTCAAATATGAAAAGTCTGTTGATACACTGCTTTGCAATTCCAAAAGTGATAATGTGATAAGTTTTGATGTGAATATGTGACATGTGCCATTATCAATTTTCATAAATAAAATCAAATACAAAGGCCATTCCAATTTAATGTTTTGCTTGTCGGACCCGCACGCTCTTATTTGAACAAAGCTATACAAATAATATTAATTTAAATATCCTGCACCTGGGAAATTCTGTGCCAGTTTCTGTTTTATTTCCGCTCTATTTTTGATAATTTAAATCTGTTTACTCTACAAATCAGAAAAAAGTAGAAAAAATATAATTGTCACTCAATTTTTTTCATGTTATGCCTAAAAATTTTGCGTACAAAAAAGTAATAATATTATTATTTAATCTCTTGCCCGCTCTTACTTTTTTCACCAGATGTGCGACGAACAAGAAATTAAATTCGTGTGGTGAAATTATGTTTTATTAAAACTCATTTAAAGCTAACTGTCTTATTTTTTGGATTCATGATGTGATCAATCGAGTGGCTTGCGTGATAATTTGCATAAACGCCGAAGGCGTTTATGCATAAAATTATCACGCAAGCCAATCGATTGATCATCGTCATGAATCCAAAAAATCTGATAGTTATTCCTTATATTTACATGCTCCTGATTCTGCAAATTCCCATGCTTATAGCCCCGCTTCTGTCTCTATTTGTCCCGCCCTGCACGTGATTTTTTTTTTAACCGCGCCTATCGATGAACTAGTAAATTTATGTAGAAATAAAATATTTTTACAATTTGTAATTTTATCTCGGACAAAGACATTGGAAATGTAAATATTTATGCAATAAATGATAAATAAAGACTAAACAGTCATGTTCACAAGCCAGAGGTGATAAAATATATATCTATTCTATAGGAAAAAAAGAATTATAAAGTGACATCAATTTTTCAAGTAATGTCTGTCTAGAACCTGTACATCAGATTTCGTATTTTGTGTGATTTTTTGAAGGATTTTTACACTAACAAAGTTAATAAAATCAAATCTTAGTTCTAAAATTTAATAATTTATTTTTAGATTGTCAAAATGCTTGTTAATTATAGTATCAAAGCTTGAATTGTATATCAATATTCTCCAGGAGGTAAATATTTCTATATATTGGTATATTGGTTGTCCCATAGTTTGTGTATAGTTTGTGGGTCATTGTCATATCGGTTCAACCTCTTGGATTGTGGGTCACGGTTATTTATTGTTCTAACATTTTACAATTTTTTTTCTGTAGTTTGTTTATGTATTTTTGTATCATTTGTGTATATGCATACATGTATATGTGGTTTGTGGATTACTGTCATATTTACATGCATGTGTCTGTTCATGGTGGATTGTGGGTCACTGTCATAGATTGTTTGTTCTTGCATTTTTCCTGTAGTTTGTTCATGACTTTTTTATGTCTTTGTGTATAGACATTTGTGTATATGCATACATATATATGAAAATGTTCATGGTTTGTTGATCACTGTCATGTAAATAAGTGTTTGTGTCTGTTCATGGGTTGTGGGTCACTGTCATATATTGTTTGTTCTTACATTTTTCCTGTAGTTTGTTCATGACTTTTTGTGTCTTTGAGTTAATTAGACATTAGTGTATAGGCATACATATATATAAAAATGTTCATAGTTTGTGGATCACTGTCATATATATACATGTATGTGTCTGTTCATGGATTGTGGGTCACTGTCATAGATTGTTTGTTCTATCATGGATTGTAGGTCATTGTCATAGGTTGTTTGTTCTAATATTTTGCCTGTAGTTTGTTCATGACCTTTTTGTGTCTTTGGGTTAAGACAGCTGTGTACATGCATACATATATATGAAAATGTTCATGGTTTGTTGATCACTGTCATATATAAGTGTTTGTGTCTGTTCATGGGTTGTGGGTCACTGTCATAGATTGTTTGTTCTAACATTTTTCCTGTAGTTTGTTCATGACTTTTTGTGTCCTTGAGTTAAGACATTTGTGTATATGCATACATATATATAAAAATGTTCATGGTTTGTTGTTCACTGTCATATATACGTGTATGTGTCTGTTCATGGGTTATGGGTCACTGTCATAGAATGTTTGTTGTAATATTTTACCTGTAGTTTGTTCATGACTTTTTTGTGTCATTGAGTTAAGACAGTTGTGTACATGCATACATATATATGAAAATGTTCATGGTTAGTGGATCACTGTCATATATATATAAGTGTTTGTGTCTGTTCATGGATTGTGGGTCACTGTCATATATTGTTTGTTCTATCATGGATTGTAGGTCATTGTCATAGGTTGTTTGTTCTAATATTTTGCCTGTAGTTTGTTCATGACCTTTTTGTGTCTTTGGGTTAAGACAGCTGTGTACATGCATACATATATATGAAAATGTTCATGGTTTGTTGATCACTGTCATATATAAGTGTTTGTGTCTGTTCATGGGTTGTGGGTCACTGTCATAGATTGTTTGTTCTAACATTTTTCCTGTAGTTTGTTCATGACTTTTTGTGCCTTTGAGTAAAGACATTTGTGTATATGCATACATATATATGAAAATGTTCATGCTTTGTTGAACACTGTCATATATACATGTATGTGTCTGTTCATGGATTGTGGGTCACTGTCATAGAATGTTTGTTCAAAACATTGTAGAAGTTTGGTTATGGCAGTTCAATTATGCATGTGTTTTTGGTTTCTTGATCACTGAGTAATCATTACTTTCATAGAATGTGATTCACTGTTTTAAGATTTTTTGTTTTAGAATGTGTCTGATTATGGTTTTTGGATCAGTATCAGTTTAAATATATGATATAGATATTTGTCTGTTCGTGTTTGTGGGTCACTGTTGTAAAGTACTTGATTGTGAATACTATTATGTGTGTTTTCCTCACTTTGAGAAATAAATACATAATCTTTAACTGATAAAAGTGTTACCTTATCAGTGTTATCTTACCCCTGCAAATGAAGAGCCTGGGCCTAAAATAATTTTTTTCAGCTGCCTAGTGACCCACTGAAAATGCACCTGACCCAAACTTTTTCCAGCTATTTTGTATTATTTTTTTTAAGCTTCAAGCTTTCAGGATAGTGAAACTGCATGTTTCATTTTCGATTTTTGGTATTATCAATCAGCGACTTATAACAAGAGGAGCTTATGTTAAGTAAGCCTATTTTTGTTAGTTAAAACATATTTGAAAACTACATTTTTTTAGAAAAATAAAAAAAATACCGCCCATTCTAAAAATGTAGGTTGACAACTGCAAACCAAGAATTTTTTAAGCTTGGCCCTGGTATATAGGAATTGCCTTGTCTGTCTGTTTATGTTATGAGGAGGGATTGCCATGTCATGGCCATAACTTTGAAAAAAGCATTTATATGGCTTCTGCTTATATCTTACACAGAGATGGACATGACCATGGGTTTGTCATGACCTTGACCTGGTATTACTTGAACACAGTCTCCAGAGAAAATATTTTGTGTTATGACTTTTATCAGGTATTATTTAGACAAGGTCACAAGGAGAAAAATGTTGGAATTCTGGTGTGAGCCATAGCTGTATCAGAGAGAAGAATCTAACTAGACACAGAGTTTACTTAAAACCTAATGCTGTGTCAATCAGATCATTTTCATTTGATAAGGGTCGGGGTGGGATGTGATAAACTGTGTGTGGGCCATTTTTGTGTTACAGAAATTTAAGAATCTTATGGACACCATAGTTGCTTGTGATTTGAGGGTTAGTCCTGCACCTGACACGAGTCAACTAGACGTGCAGAACGTCAGTTTGGGGAATTGTATGGGGGTCATCAACTTTTTTAAATTGTATTTTATTTTACCTTAATATTCTGAATTCTATTGTCTCTATATTTTTTTAGAGATTTTTTTTTGAAAGGGGAAAAATCATGAAATTCAATTGATTTCTTTGACTACTTTAGTTAATTTTCTACTTAGTTAATTAAAGTAGTCAAAGAAATCAATTGAATTTCATGATTTTTTTCCCCTTTCAAAAGAAAAAATCTTCAAAAAAATATAGAGACAATAGAATTCAGAATACGGTAGATGTAGGGGTCGAAATGTGATAGAGTATCGCATTTGTCTTAAGGAAAAGGGAGCAATTATGATTTTTCCATACCGTGAAAATTTCTCTCTCTCTCTCATATTCATCTATCTAACTATTGAGAACATGTACGAAACAATGGTTGACTCATTCATTTAATAGCAAGAAAAACAAACCTTAGTCCTCAGGGCTCTAATTGGCGACTAATTTAGTCGCCGTGGGGCTTAAAATATTTGATTGACGCCTAAAATTTTCTACAAGTCGCAAAATTGGCGACCATTATAAACTGACTTGGCGATTCTCAAATTTCGGAACTATCAACATTTTCAACCTTTCTTTCTGAAGAGGAGAAAAGATAATTCAAATTTAGCAATGGGCATGCCTTGCGTTTTCTTTGTCAACTTGTTTGTTGTTCTTTTAGTCACGCACTTGTGAACGAAATTTCGCATCGCATCAGTGCACATACTGTTCATGTCATGTAAAAAAATAATCCTTAGATTTGTCTTAAGACGTGTCTAAGGATATTTTTTAGGACATACATGTATCTTAGGAATATCTTAAGATACGTCTTAGTGTGTAAACCAAAAACGTCATAGGAATATCTTAAGGTCAGACGACGCGTTTCTCAAAAATATATAATTTTTCCCAAGAATTTGCCATTGAAGTATTGCTACTTAAACAAGTTTCCTCACCAAAAATTGAGGTACCCTATCAGGCATTTGGGCAAGATACCAGAGGGTGATATTTCCTATATAATCCATATAGGTAATCTTTTGAATTGCCAATGTTACAATTACTGGTGTACTTATTTTTAAACATATTGAAAACAATTAAGAAATCACAAGACAATGACAATTATGAATAATTTTTGATATAATACCAAGGTATACAATACAAAACATATAATTGAGTAACGTGTCGTCTGGCCTTAAGTAAAGATGTCTGTAGTTCAATTCTAAGCATTTATCTTTTTTCCTTTTTTTTTTTTTTTTTTTTTTTGAAAACAGGTGTTTCATTAAAATTCCTATTTCCAGATTCCATCATAAGCATGTGCAGATGATCAGGAGGGGGAGGGGTGCTCATGGAGTCACCCCGAGTTTTGAATCAGATTTTTTTGATGAGCGTGTCCCCTCCCCCATTGGAAAAAATGCTTGGATTCACGATTGATACCCGAGGTTTTACAATGTAAAAGGTCAGAGGGCATATTAAAAGTAGCACATGACTGCATCCTCCTACCGCCGCCCCCTTCCGAATAAAAAAAGAACAATTAATTAATTACTGATATTTTTGTATATATTTTAAAAGGGTTTAATTGAACCTACTTCAGAACGTTTTTACGAAAGCCGGATAGACTCATTTTTGATAAGAAAGAAAAATTACTCGTTATAACGAGATAGTTATCTCGTTATAACGAGTTAGTTATCTCGTTATAACGAGTTGGTATCTCGTTATAATGAGATAATTATCTCGTTATAACGAGTAAGTTATCTCGTTATAACGAGATAGTTTTCTCGTTATTTCGAGATTTAATAGCAATATAGTAAAAATGGCTGTAGTTTTTAATGCCATTGAATTATTAGCTAGTAATTATCAATCAAATTTAACTTGAACAATTGATAAATGGTTGAAAATTTAATTTGCTCTGGGGTTTACTTATGATTAAATCTTGAACTATCTCGCTGTCAATAATCATATTTTGATACGTATAGCAAATCTAAGGCGAACACATTTACACGTACATTAATTCGTGAACGTCTACTCAAATTGTTGCATTAGGATGCGATATTTTTCTTAAAATAATATTACCGAATATACTTGCTTCAAACTTTGTCAATTTATTCATGACAGCTATTTCGGATGAATGACACTATTTCGACATGTTTTGGACGATTTATACACTTTCATATATCAATTTCTATACCGCTAAAATTAGATATGAGAGACAATACAAGTGCAACATATCGCAGGTGTTCATGCAACATATAATAATATATACGATTACAGTGTGATACATATGTTATTTTTTAAATTCAGAATTGTTTTGAAGAAGGGGTATGGTGAGACATCAGCAGTTAGATCATTGGCGTTTTAATAGGGGGCTAATGTCCCAACCACCACTTTTGAAAAGGGGGCGGACAAGAGTATCTTTGTGCCCCTTCCTCCAGATTTTTTTTTTACCTGAGTAAATATCTCCCGAAAATAATGGCAAATACTCGTAGTTGAAATATCAAATTTCTTTTTGCTTGTCAAATATTTTGCTTGTTTACCCCCCCCCCCCCCCCCCCTTCCTCTCCCAATTGAACTTTGTGACCAAGCTTATGCAAATTGTCCACGATGATGAGGAATGATGAAGCAAAAATGATATAACATCCTTTCTACGTAATACGACGTTAGATCTGATCTGCTGATATTGACATTTTATCTAATATTCTGTCATGATTCACTGTTTAAATTTTTTTGCGGGAGGGGGGGGGGGGGGTCAAACTGTAGAGATTCACGTAAACCTATATGAGATTCACGTCTGTTTGGCGGATTTTACAGATTTTACTAAGCCAGTTCCGATTATTACTTAGGATTGATCAACGAATAGGCCTAATACTACATGTATATTATTAATACAACATTGAGACACTGCCGTTAATTATTTTCCTCATCACAATATTTATTATGTATACTTTGCAAGCATATAATTTTTATTTCAAAAAGAGATTGGTGATTTTTTTTTTTTTGGGGAGGGGGGGTTAATAAATAGAGGATATTCAATGTTTTGTAGTTGATATGAAATTTATTTCACGAGTGGGACAGAATTTTTTTTTTATTTTCATGAGTGCAAAGCAAGAGTGAAAATATCAAGAATTCCTTCTCACGATACAATACATATTTCTAGGCATAATTTATGCTTGAAATACACCTTAAATAAAGCGTATCATATTGTAAACTTTAGATATTAAACTTTCATTCTATACCCAAAAAGGATCACAAACATGTCAACTGTTTTTACTATCAAAGTGAGGCATGTGAATTCCTACATGCACTACATTCAGCCTGCTGACCTTCACCTTTTTATTGTGGCTTCCGTAGAATAAAGAGCCCCCAAAGTTTTTTATTCTACCACATTGATAATAAGGCAAAAATTACATATTGTACATGAGATTTCATGCCAAATTGGTAAATATTAATAATTTTAATAAACAAAAGAAATATATAAATTATTAAGTGATAAGTACAGTATTAGTTCTTGAAATTAAATTCATCATATTTATTATTGAGGGGAAGGAGGAATTGATGATAAAAACAACGTGATTTATTTTTTTGTCAGACATTGAATTTTGATCTATATTCCTTGTTAACAGGCAAGGAATTATCAAAATATGGACGTTAAAGCCTTACAAATGGTATATCGACATTTTTAATCCGGAATATATAAAATAATGGGATTATTTCTTTGCATTTTTATAGCGACAAATGTTACGCAAAAATAATAATTTCAACAAAGTCAACAAAGCTTGAACAGGGCAGTTAAAGCAGCCAGAGTATATCTTTTTGTTTTTGATCTCCTTGACAAAATTTTCACGTTATGCACATTCTATTTGAAGATGACACTAATTCTGCAATTTTAAGGTATAAAACAACAACATGAGGCGGTCATATGTTTCTGTATATTTCTCTTCGGTCTTTTCAATAAACAATAATAATCAAAGGCATAACACAAAGAAACTAGTATGTTGTTGTTCCATAAAAACACACACACTTCAAACAAATTTGATCGAATCGCTTTTGTATATTTCCTATTATAATGGTCTATTCTTTACTTAGATATTTAAACACTTTAAATTAATTTTTATCTCGTTATAACGAGATAACTAACTCGTTATAACGAGATATTAACTCATTATAACGAGATATTAACTCGTTATAACGAGATAACTAACTCGTTATAACGAGATAACTTACTCGTTATAACCAGATAATTATATCGTTATAACAAGATAACTAATTCGATATAACAAGACAACTAACTCGTTATAACGAGATAACTAACTCTTTATAACGAAATAACCAACTGGCTATAACAAGATAACTAACTGGTTATAACGAGATAACTTACACTTTATAACGAGATAACTTACTCGTTATAACGAGATAACCATCTCGTTATAACAAGAAAACTAACTCGTTAAAACGAGATAACTAACTCGTTATAACGAGATAACTTACCCGTTATAACGAGATACTAACTCGTTATAACGAGATACCAACTCGTTATAACGGGATAATAACTGGTTATAACGAGAAAACTAATTCGTTATAACGAGATAATTATCTTGTTACAACGAGATAACTAACTCGTTATAACGAGATACTAACTAGTTTTAACGAGATACTAGCTCGTTATTACGAGATAATTATCTCGTTATAACGAGCTAATTTTTTTTGTCTTATCAAAAATGAGCCTATCCGGCTTTCGTACGTTTTAACCTTTAGATGCATAAATTTTTTAATACTTCAATTAATGAAAATGAAATTTTACCAAATATATTGGATTTAATTAGACAATGTTAATTTCATAATTGTAAGTTGTTTTCCTGGCAACATCGCTTTTTAAAATTACCATAGACATGTCTTTTTAATCTCGTGGTCGTTAATTTAAGGATAGCTTTATAAGCATGCCTGCAGAGGTAAAACAGCAGTACCGGGTAATTGTTGGCTTTTGATATGAAGTGTTCATTTCTAAAAGTTTTAAAGTTTAAGTAACAAAAATTAAAAGGTACTATACTATTGTACTATACATGTATCTTTCATCTTTGATACAAAAGTTTTATCCCCATTAAAGGAAAACATGTTCTGTGACTATTAGAGCAAGAGTTTGTGCATTCTTAGGTTCGTTTTATCACATATTATAAATAAGTTTTCACAGTTGTCATTATTTAAAAAATCAAGATAATTTTCTTAGTTGGTGTCAAAAAGAGAAATCTATTAAATAGAGAATGTATAGTTTCCATAATTGTAATCCTCTTTGATTTAGCTCTGGGTAAATAATGTGCAAAAAGCCAAAAATCCAAAATAAAGTCTCAAACCTTTTTTTTCAGATGTTATAAGAAAGGTTAACGTTAACATTTGGACCCTACCGAAATAAAACTTCATGAAACAAATGGGCGATTGCTAAGGAAATTAGATCTCATAAAGATCTTTTCAAATTTCTTTATTGTTCTTCTCATAAAAATGTAGGAAAGATTAAATTTATGAAAAATAACAGACATGACAAAATCAGTATGCCCCTGACCTTCGAACTCAGGGTCCAGGCAATATTTATCACCAGGGTGGGACCAGTGCAAAAAATAATAATTATTGATTTTAAAAAAGTCTTGGTCCAACACCTTAAAGAATGAAAAAAGTAAATGATCCATCCTCATTTTGTTTAGAAAAGTCAAATTAATATTTCTGCATATATAACATGATCTGAATTATCATCAGCTATCTAGAGGGGTGGGGTATAGATGACTAACAATTGTAGCTACATACTCCATTCAGTTGAAGTAAAATTGGCATTTTCCTTTTCAGAACCAAAATGTTTATGTTTTGGAAATTTAAATGTGATTTTGGGATAATATGCAACTTGGAAATGTATAAAAGACGAGTTAAATCATGTATATAAAAATATCTGAGCCATATTGCATTTGAGCGATAGAGGAAGATGAGGGATACCTCTAATAGCTTTGGTACACACCTTGCAAATCTGATTATCCCCTCGCAACGGAGTTGGAGGGATATAGTAACGCAATCGATCGTGTGTGGGTTATGTCCTATGCGAAACGGAAGTGACGTAATTTGCATCGGGATCGATTTCGAATGCTCCCTTGCATTTATAGAGAAGCTCTTTGCGAGGGATGCTCCTCTTTGCGGTGTCCTTGTTAAATTTAATTTTTAATATGTATTTACAGGCCTGAATAATCAAACTAAATTTCTTAATGCTACTGATTTAGAAAAATAGAGCTTCTGATATTTAATGAGAACTTGAATTTTCATAGAAAGCATGGATCCAACAATCATCATCTTAGGGTCAATCAATCCATATGGTTGTATTCTCGTAATTGACCATAACTTTTTCTCTTATTTTTCATTGAAACATGGTAAATATGGTGTTGTTTTACTTGTTATAGCATGTAATTTCTTAATCTAAAATAATATATTGTAAAAAGACCTGAATTTCCATCGACAGCATCTATAATCATGTAAAGTTCAGTCAATTGCTATTCGTGTGTTCTCTTAACTAACCATATAAGGTAAATTTGGTATTATTTTTCTTGTAATAACCCACCATACTTTCTAAATCTAAAACGATATCTTAATCTCCAGACAATTTAGAAATGTTAAAGGAGACAAATGACAGATTAGCACTTAATGTCAGGTCTAAATAGTTGAAGTTGGAAGGAACCTGTGATTCTATAGGGTTTCTTTTAGGCTTATATATTACTACACATATATGACTATGAAATGTTCTCCCACTTTTTATGCTGCGTTTGACCAGGCGTCAATAATTTCAGTTAAGGAAAGTGGTCTGTTACCAGCTTATCTTTTGAGATTTGCAAACCAATCTTAAGATATACGATGCATATATTTTAAAAGACGTTTTACAGATCAGGCCAACTTTTTGGTCTGTTTTCAGTTTATAAAAAGGGGTACACAAACCAAACTTCCTCCTGAGGTGTATCTACAAATCTATGATCATTTCAATGGGTGCTTTGCATGCTTCATCTGGCCTACATTTCATGCTTCCGTGATTCATTAAGAACAGTTTCAATTTTGTCTTATCACAAGGAGTTTACAAAGCAAACTTCCTTAGCACATCCCTGGATGTTCTGTTTAATGCATTTGTACAAATCTGCATTCTCTTTGAGTATGTCCCACAGGATGCACTTTTCCACTTAGGAGACAGCTCTAGTTCTCACAAGTATTTGATGGAAATTTACCTCAAAGAAAAAAAAATACACTAGTCTGATAAAATGATATGTGTTTTTAAAGCTCCTTTACAAATCATATTCAATTGTATGCTATATATAACTGTTTTTGCATCCATACATGGTTTGTGGGATATCTCCCCCATATTGCTATGATATGGTTTGTGGGTCCCTACCCACAAGTATGCTGCACTTTACCCCTTAAGAAACACCTTTAGTTCTCACAGGTGCTTTGATGAAAATTTACCTCAAAGAAAAAAACCTATATACTAGTCTGATAAAATGATATGTGTTTTTTGAGTCCCAATACATATCATATTCAATTGTTTGCTATATATAACTGTTTTTGCATCCATACATGGTTTGTGGGATATCTCCCACAAAGAATATATATATATATATATATTTCTATGGTATGGTTTGTGGGTCCCTACCCACAAGTATGCTGCACTTTACCCCTTAGGAAACACCTCTAGTCCTCACAGGTGCTTTGATGAAAATTTACCTCAAAGAAAAAACCTATATACTAGTCTGATAAAATGATATGTGTTTTTTTGAGCTCCGATACAAATCATATTCAATTGTATGCTATATATAATTGTTTTTGAATCCATACATGGTTTGTGGGATATCTCCCACAAAGAATATATATATATATTGCTATGATATTGTTTGTGGGTCCCTACCCACAAGTATGTTATATATAATTATCTACTATAGATCGCTGTGGGACTCATACCCACAATGTAATGACCCACAACGTTATCTATAGCTTTGAAACCAAATATGAGAAAACTTTATAATTTTTCTATATTTGGGATCTACATCAAAAACTATTCTTAAAAATGTGTTTCCTTTTGAAATAAGCCTATTACAAATGCAGGGTCCCATAAACCATGTTTATGTGACATGACCCGCAAACCACGTCAAGTACGTATATATATATATATATATATATATATATATATATATATATATATATATACAATAAAATTTTATCAAAGGATTGATTGATTGTATATTGTTTTACGTCCCATTCGAGAATTTTTCACTCATATAGAGACGTCACCATATACCGGCGAAGGGCTTCAAATTTTGACCTTTACTCGGCACTCAGGGCCATTGAGCAGTGAGGGATCAAAGAAACGAGACAATGGAATATATAACGTTAGGGTTAAACGAAAGAAAATTAAAAATTTCATTGTAAGACTAGTAGCTGCGAAGTCTATATATCATATCCATTATTCAAGTACGCGAAAACTTACTTCGACACTGACGCCAAATAGAACTTTATAATGATGAAGTCCATCGAGCAGACTGTTGAGTGACCTATAATGTCAAAGAGTCTTCTATGTCTTCTATTAAATGTACTAAAGGAAAGAGTATTTTTAAGAAACAAGTTAAGAGTTTTATCTTACAAAATGGCATTTTAGAACATGAAAGTGATATGTTTTAGCATTAACTTATAAAACATATTTTATTATTTTATTGATCCTATATGTTGTCATACTTAAATTAAATTTAACGTGTAAGCAACACAGTGCTAAATTACAGTGCCAAAAATTGTTATAGTGCTTTAATGATGAAACATTGTATTTTTATCTTATTTAGGGTAGGACCCCAGGGATAAAATAAAATCCTAATTTAAATGAAAAACTCAATCTTTAATATATAGCGCTTTCGCTCCATGCGGGCTCATCGGTAGATTTGAAATATAAACAAGTTACATTATGACGTCATTCTCGTGATGTTATTTAGGCAACGTTAAACATGATGTGATTGTGACGTTATAATAATCACAATTAAACGAGGCGCTGAGATAAAGATTAAACAGTTCATCTGATAAGATTTTTGCCCCTATCATTTATGTACAGTAATGGAGTCATTTAATTAAAATGTACGTAATAAAATAATTTGATATAAATTTATTTTAACAGTTTAGTTTTGGTTTAAACAGATTGATGAAATATTGTTCTTTGGCTTTCGGCTTTCCGTAATTGTTCATTTTCCTCTTTTACTTTGTAAAAAGGAAATATATATATAAAAAAATTCCTCTGCCGCAGGAATCGAAGTGTTCACTACATGGCGTGTTTCCTATGGTCGGATCCTTAATCTGTTGCTTATGTACTCGAACGCAGTCGGCTAATTTGGTTCCTGTTTGTCCTACATTATTTTTCTCACATGTAGGGCACGTCATACAATATATAAGGTTTCTAGATTTACAGGTCATAGAAGATTTTACGTCGAACTTCATTCCGTTTTTAACAATCATGAATTGGCCGGTTTGTAAGACTTGACAGGTTCCGCATCGTAAATCCTCGCACTTTGAAACGTTCGGTTTTTCAGGGTTTGATGTAAATTTGGCTGTAGTAAGAAGTTTTTTCAAATTAGGTGCTTGACGTCTGCTAAGTAGTATATCCTTGGGTTTAATAAGATCCCTTAATGTTTCTGATTGTTGAAGAATAGGAAAATTTGTTTGGCAGTTTTAAAGATGTGATTTCTTGGGTTGTGAGTAAAAACAAAAGGGATCCCTTCGTTGTTTTCCTCCTCGTGGTGTCTAATAGTTTGTAATCCATTTATGGGTATTTCCTTTGCCTTTTGTATAGCAGCTTCAATGACGTTTGATGGATATTTTTGTCTGGAAAGAAGTATTCGGGCTATATGGGATTTGATCCCATGACCAAGCCATATATTTACATCCCAATAAAACTTTAAAAATGATGCCTTATTTCTAAAATAAAATACCCCACAGAGTCTGGAACATCTGTTTTATATTTGAATATTTTATTAGAAAGAGACGTTAAAGGGTTTTTATCACGTCTCAAAATTTTTTGGTATGACAAGGTTTACATGCTATTAAAATCATGTAGTTAAAAATCTTTGCTAGAAAATTAATATTTTTGATGTTTCAGCGATTCAAAGTTTGAATTCCTCAATATGCATATTTAGATCGCGATGTTATGCGCTATTGCGTGGCACGCGTGGCGCAGTGGTTAGAGCGTCTGCTCTAGAGTCGCAACGTGAGGAGTTGATCCTTACGGCGCCGGTTCGAATCCCACTGTGGGACGTGGAGACCGGTCCTTCGGATGAGACCGTAAAAACCGAGGCCCCGTGTCGCAGTAGGTGCAGGCACGAAAAAGATCCCTCACTGCTCAATGGCCATAAGTGCCGAGTATAGGACAAAATTTGCAGCTCTCCACCGGCCAGTGGTGGCGTCACCACATGAGTAAAGAAATTCTCGAGAGGGACGTTAAACAACATATAAACAACATACAAACAAAAACGCGCCATTGCTCTGACGTCATAGGTGTCAATCTTGGTCATGCGAGGTACGTATTGTGTATACAAAAGGGCTAAATTGTTGTGTCTATTAAAGGTGTTAGAAAATAATTAAGAGATAATTGGACAATTGACAGCTAGTAAGGTACAATTTATGGCTTTAGGATACACAAAAGTGCACAAAAAAGGTTTTAGGAACAATTTTTTCCCCACATTTCCTGGAGTTGGTCGAGAGATGAAAGCCTTTTCTGTACATGCGATGGCGTTTATCTCTAATCAGAACAATCGCTCATGCCCGATCGATCAGATTTTTTTTTCTGTCGTATAAAATATTCTAAGGAAAGATACCTTAAAAAATAATAAATGACAAGCACGCATTTTTTAAAAGTCGCACAAAATCTAGAAGGAATGATGTGAGCTTCGAAATGGCGTACTGCGCCATTGAAGAAGTGTCATTTCTAGTACATGATATTCACTGCTGGAACAGATAAAAGATATACAGGATATATTTATATATATAATTCATTAAAATAATGAAGAAGGAGAATTTAAATTTTCCATATTTATAAATCTTTACGAAGTTAAACTTTAGTAATTCGTTCTATTTAGACGAAGTCCCGAGTTGTCAACGGCTTCGTCTTCGGTGTCCTCTCCAATTGTCTGCATATTTTCTGGTTATTTCTCTCTGCTAGACGTTCATACATAAAAGATTGACCGTCCATAACCAAAGGAATATAGTCGATGTCAAAATTTCAACCGGCCATATTGTGTATTCTATTTATTTAGCGAATAGTGAAAATCTATTCAATATATTTTCTCTTACGATAAACTTTACGAGTTCTATTGACCATTGACACCTATGACGTTTCAGTACCACGTGACTCCTATCTAAATAGTGTAGATTTTTACTTCGAGGACCCTATATTACGGGCATTTATTTTAATTACGGCCGTCTTCAACATTATTTCATAGTTGAACGATAATTATATGTTTCAAGGATATAAAAGCATTTCATTTTAAAGAAATTTAGATACGTGATAAAAACCCTTTAATGGAAATGTTACAATAAAACTATATGAAAGACATGATGACTTCAACTTTTCTATCGTGATCAACTTCTCTGTTTATGTAGAGATATATCCTGTATATGGAGTTGATGTCTCCCGGCTGATGCACAAGAGCTCTTTCTCTATATAAGTGAGAACAATTTCTAAAACGAGGCAAGCTGTTGACAAACAAGTTGATGAGAAAACTGCTCCTACCTCTGATTATTCAGAGGTCTGTGTTTGCTTTGCTCCCAAATTGTTTTGTTTCAGTGCAATTCTGAGATTAATACTGTTCGATATCTTCTCATTTCATCAGGAATTGACTTAGCTTACATGAAAAGAATTTTTAAAGTATTTTACTCATATTTTATACATGTTATGATTAAAGAATTATTTTAATGGACATATAAAAGATGTCTTATTTCCCCATGTGCACTTTCTCACACAAACATAAAAAAGATTGCCCGCTACTGTGATCGATTACAACACAGATATTACAGTGTTCATACAAAACCTATCAAACCTTACTTGTATTAGTTTAACATTATTGATATGCATCTGTTGTATGATCAAGCTCAAAAGTCCATTGAAACAATACAAATTCGTTGCAGAGCACACGGGGTCCTCTAAAACCATTAGAGTTGGGTTCAGGTGCCATAGAGGAGTAAGCATCTCCTGTCGACAGGTAAAACCACCTGTGTGCTTCCTGTCATAGTCGGGCAAAGCAAAAAATATATAAATAATGATTATATAAAACTACGTATTTACATTCAATATGTACACCCCTACTAATGTAATTTCGATCTAAATTCAAGACACGTAGTCTTGGTTGACCCATTCAAAGATGGGTCAGAACCGGTTTAATAAATAGTATTGGCAGTAAACAGGAAATTGCTATAGCCTGTTTCCTTGAAATATATGTACCACGAAAAAATTAGTTTCCAGACCTTTCTGATAGAAAAAGGAAAGAGTGTTGGGAAAAAATCACACTCTGGTCCTGTTGGAGACGTCATTACTGGTACCGTTAACAAAGTTAATATTGAGGACCTTAAATAACTTATTATAAAAAAGGCAAAAATTTAGGGAACCCAGATCTTTCAACTGGCGTCATAATTTAATAAATATTATGAATTCTGTGGAAGATTTCGCCAGACCATGGGCCAGATATTAAAAATAAGACCTTGAGACTTTGTCAGAATGGATTAAAAGTATCAAATGGATTTTGAAATATCGCATTAAGCGATTGAGGGGCAATATGAAAACCATCTATCCTTCTGTCTTCCAAAATGCAGAAGTGAAACAAGAATTAGATAGATTACATGATCAGTATGTACTGGTCCCAGCTGGCAAAGCAGGTAACATTATTGTCTTTGTTTGTAAGGCATTATATTTAATTATATTTCAGAGAAACTAGGATTCAATTCTGCAAGTGGTAATCAAACTTATACCAATAGCTCCCTTTCTAAGGAGGAAATTCTTCAAAACCATAAGACACTTTTAAATATTTGTAACAACAATCAAAATGAATTTAGATTACCACACCTATACTGGATTTCAAAACTCCATACATATCCTTACAAACAAATATACATAGCAGGCTCCAGTAAATGTACCAACGAGCCTCTTTATTTACTCCTCATTAAAATATTTACAGCAGTGAAGGAAAAACTTTAGGGGTACTGTACAACAGTATATTCCAGAAGTGGTGTATATCATACTTAAAAACTCCAAGGAACTTTTAGAAAATTTGAGGTCAGAAAAATTTACAAAAAATCAATAACATCAATAACATCAAAACATTCAACTTTATACAACCATTCCCCACGATAAATTAAAGTCCAGGCTTTCTGATATCATTGACAGCTGCTTTTTCTATAAAAATGGCACTCGTAAATTTTGCTACCTTGTCATTGGTCATTTGCAAAATTATTTTGTTAAAAAGCATTCTGATTGTACACACAAGTACTCTGAAGTTGATATTAAAAAGATGCTTGAGTTTCTTATTCACAATATCTATGTAGTTTTTGGAGATCATGCCTTTCAACTATCTGTTGGAATACCCATGGGTACCAATTGTGTCCCATTGTAAGCCGATCTATGTTTATATTCATATGAAGCAGAATTTATTCAAAAACTTCTCTACACAAGAGGAAGCTGGTGGTGCCTTCAACTCGACATTTAGATATACCGACGACGTATTATCAATATCAATAGTTATTTCTGTTCATATGTCGACACGATATATCCAAGTGAGCTTGAAATAAAAGATACCACAGAGTCTTACATATCTGTTTTATATTTGGATATTTTACTAGAAAAAGACGTTAATGGTAATCTAACAACAAAGCTTTATGAAAAACGTGATGACTCTAACTTTTCAATCGTCAACTTCCCTTACTTATGCAGCAACCTTATCACATATATTGAAAACAGTGAAATACTGTAATTTATTTATTGAATAAAAGTGATATTCTAACACAATGTAAAAGGATATGAAAATGGTATTCTCACATTGTGACAGTTTCAGAAGAACGACAAAGCTCTCGATTTTCCTTCCCTTCACGAATATTATTTGTTTAAAAAACTCCCTGGCATGTTATAAAATAGAGAGAGATAAACCATCTTGAGAGAAACTTATGAGTTTCTCCAAATGTGTTGTTAAAAATCCATGTTTACAACGTTTTTTAATCTCGCAATAGCTTAGGTATGACGTCTCAACCGCTCAGCTATGACGTCACAGCCTATTACACTGTGTTACGAAAAGAGAAAGGGAAAATCAAAGAATAGGTAATAAACAGAAAACATAATGTGTTGTAGATGAATATGGAATTGATTTCACGAGTGGGACAGGATTTTTTGATATTTTTGCTAGTGCAAAGCACTCCCTAAATTGTTCCCCTTTTAAAATAAGTGATTTAAGGTACTCATTATTACATGTAACTACGTATATTTACGTCACCAGTAGTAACGCGTCCAGCAAGACTATAGTTGTGGGGTGAAGAAGAGCATGAACAGGGGAGGATTATGTTTCAGATGATCAATATCCAGGCTCTGTTTTCTTCTAATTAAAAAGGTTGGAAGCAAAAGTCGTTATATATATTTATAAGAATACAGGGTGTAGTCTTCAATTGGAAATATGGCGGAATACAAGAGTGGACCCTTTTGTGATTGAGAACATCACTTATATTATCCAATTCCTTTGTAGGCAAATTGAAGTTTAAAGAAAAAAACGGGTAGATGTTGCTGTATTTTCTTCCGTAAAACGTGGCGGTTTTAAAAGCCTATGATTTGCAATATCCATAACCACAGATCCGAGCCTGTATTCTGGTGTCAAGGAATCCAAATATGGACTTTCCGTGACTTTCACAAATAGACTATTCAAAACTTTCAAAGGGACAGAGTAAAGTTTGGTGCGAACGTGAGGAAGGCCTGATTGTTTATTTGCGTAAGGTAGTAGTGATAAATGGAGACATCGTGTATAGTAGGTTTAGTTTAAGTCCGATGTCCATGACTACCCTTACTTCATTTTAAAAGGATTTTGAAATGTAATTAATGAAAAAAATTACAATTACTTTGCAAATGTAATTAATTAACTTACAAATTTCATTTTAAGAAAACACTTAGAAAAAAAGTCGTGAACGTTCCTTTACATTCATATCAGATTCTTTTTCAACATTTTTTTTACATTAACATTATTTAAATGATCATTAAATTTTCAAATATTGTGTCCCCTAACCTACATATATTAGGTTTGAAGATTGTCCTGCCATTCTGAAGATACTTTCCACTGGGGCATTTGTGACAGGAATAAATAGATACTGACTAGAGCAAGTTTACTCAATAAAAAGACAAGTTGAACCGTAATTCATATTTGTTACAACATTTGATGTCATTTTAGCTCTTTCTGACATATTTATGCAAAACAATGGATGCATTTTGTCCTGTTTCCTTTTTCAGCATTCTAACCTATATCTCAAAATGTTGGAGTTGCCCGCTTAGAGTGGCGTTCGCTCTAGAGTTGCTTAGTAGGGAGTTGATCCTTACGTCGCGGAGTCGAATCCCACTGTGGGACGTGGAGACCGGTCCTCCGGATGAGACCGTATAAACCAAGTTCTCTTTACGCAGTAGGTGCTGGCACGAAAAAGATCCCTCACTGCTCAATGGCCGTAAGTGCCGAGTATAGGTCAAAATTTGTAGCCCTCCACCGGCCAGTGGTGGAGTCTCCATAAGTGAAAAAATTCTCGAGAGGGACGTTAAACAATAAACAAACAAACAAAATGTTAGTATTGGACATATTGTGTGTCATTAGGCAAAGTAAAATATCTATTAAAGTTTAGTGTAAAACTGTCGCCTTATGGCACTAATTAACACCTGTCAATCAATTCTAATACAAGCTGTAAACAAAGGATTATAATCCATTCGACTAGGTATTTTAATTGTCAAATCAAAAACAACTTAATCAAAATTATAAATTTTATATGTACATTATTCACAGAGAGATTATTTTGATTTGAAAGTTTTAAAGACAATGCATGAGAGGAAACAGCAATTCATAAAAAGCGGAAATATGTAAATTCCTGTAAAAAATCAATCATAAATATATTTTGTAGAAAAGATCAGTTAAGGACAGTTGATACAAACAAACTTTCTTCAAAAATTAACTTAAATCATACTTATATCAGGTAAGATGAATAAGTTTAACCACATAGATTTAATTTTTTAATTCAAATTTTCACAATAATGTTCTGTAAAACTATGGAAATTTGTACAGATTTATAAGGGTGATGGCAAAGAGGTAGAATCTTAAACATCACAAAATATTAGCAATTTCTTAATACGTGTATTTTAGAAATTTGATATTGGGATCATTTACATGTACAATCAAAATATGTCCAAAAATATAGATCAATCCAGGCACGATTTGTTTGTATCATCTGTCTTGAATGGTGTGTATGGGGAAGGGAGGGGGAAGGGACAGCTTCTTTTTCACTCATTGACCATCAGTGTAATTGGATGTAATTAAAACGTAATTGTGAATTACATGCCTTTTCTCGAAAGTAATTAATTAAATTACAATAATATGTAATTGAAAATTTGGTCAATTATGCTTTCCTTTCAATTACATCAAAATTTATAATTAATTGTTGTTACCATTAAACATTACCATTACCCCATCCATGCCGAGATCACTCGCGAACAAAAAAGTACCCAGGAAGAAGAAATAGAAAAAAAGAAGAAACAGACTACACACAATATATTCCCAAATTTGGGGAATATAAATAATAGCATTTAATACGACATCTACTGTAATATGATTTGATTTTAAAAAGTATACTATTATACTCGTTTTAGTGGTAATCGACATCAGAATTTCTGAACATCAAAGAGAGAATGTACCAACTTTATGTATTTTTAATGGGATAAAAGAAACAAATAAAATCAAAAATAGCTATTCAAGAATTATTAGTAAATACCTTTGTGATCAGAATACAACAACCGGAATTACCCCGACGCAACACCTTCTTGAAGCATAATTTGTAAAAACTATTGACGAATGCTGCTTCGGTCTTTGTATGTAGTGGTCATCTTATCCCGTTACTGCTAATACTAACCAATCAAAGTGAATCTAAATTCGATATATGTTACAGTCTGGTCAAGCTACTGTTGTCAGATAATAAAACATCATATTTTTTTGCTACTTTCTTTTAATACAATTACATGTACTCAATACTTCATGCACACCATATATTATATAATAGACATATTAATAATAAACTTAAGCCGTTATAAAAACCGTTAAAATAAGCTGTAATATTGATGATCCGGGTCTTTGGGCTCCCACGCATCCTCAGTTATTAGGTAATTGCGACCTCCTTGAGTTCTGAGCCTTCCAGTGTGTATGGTTTGCCTCGATGGCCCCCCATGCATCCATGAGTTTTACATTCTGTAAGTGTGTTAGACAAGAGCCAGTATATAGTTGAAATTTATATATCAGAAAAATTATACAATGAAAATTAATATCAAAATCCGTTTCTTTCACAAGTTGTTAAACATCTCTACTTACACATTTACTAATACTTATGAACTTATATACGAGGGTCATCCCAGAAAAACGCTAACATTTTCAATATTTTTTGTTTCAGTAATATCATGAAGTTAAGAATTGGCAAGAATCAACATATTTTAATGACTACATAAAAATTTCAATGAAATATATCTATAAATAACATTTTCCTCTTCGTTAAAAGAAATCTACATAATAGCCACACCGACAACGTCAAAGCATATTTTATGCAATTGCAAATTTGCCCAGGAACTGTGCTTCTTTTTTTTTCGATTGATTGATTGTATGTTGTTTTACGTCCCATTTTTCACTCATATAGAGACGTCACCATATACCGGTGAATGGCTTCAAATTTTGACCTTTACTAGGCACTCAGGGCCATAGAGTAGTGAGGGTTATTTATTGTGCCAACGCCTAACGTGACACGGGACTTCGGTTTTTAAGGTCTCATCCGAAGGACCAACAGCTTTCACTTCAAAGAGCCGAGAGCAAGGCAAAGGAACAATTGCTACCTATTTTTCATCGACTTAGGTCAGTCGTGGCCGTGATTCGATCACACGACCTTCCGATAATGGAGCGAGCGCTCTGCCGACTGAGCTACCGTGACGGTCTTTTCTTTCGAATTTTAAAAGCTTTACTAACGTATAAATTCGACACTACATTGATTTTTAGTTGATGTGCAAATTACCCATCTTGGAATACTATAAACAACGAAAGATTGCGAAATCAATTCTTTGAATAGACATCCTCACAGTCCTGATCATGAACTTTTAGTGAAGTCAAACGGCGACCCCCACGTATAACGGCAACCTCCTGACTTTTCAGTTTTTCATGTTATCCAGTCATCCTTGAACCTCTTGTCACGGGTACAAATCAGTCTACGAGATACCTATTTGTGCCATTCCATTTCCATCTCTTTTCCCGTATGGACAGAAATCATACCCAATACAATTCTGAACGATAACTTGTTGCTCCGCACTAACATCCAACGTCACCATTAATATTATTGACAATGGTTAACGGAAAATGCTTGTAACGTCATATAGTTGCAATTTATAATGTTATATTATTGAATTTTTACATATTAATACTCCAGATCATATAATTTTTTAAAGTCAATTTTGTCACATTATATTTTCGTACAATATGGTAATAAACAAAACATCAATGGCAATGCTATTTCTAAAATTGAAAAAAAAAATGCCGTGCGCTGGCTAACGATATTTGACAACCTTCAAATGTCGCTTTTATAAGCATATGATATCACACTTCATAATATTCCGTCAAAATCACGATATCATTTCCCAACAATGTTAAAAAATGAATAATATTGATCGAGTAATTTATGAGATAGCAAAGAAATTCGCGATTTTCTGGAACAACCCTCGTAATGTAAAACCTTTATAGCATATGCCACTAAATACTTGTAAAACTCTAGAATTAAGGAACTTTGAAACAATTTGGATAAACTAAAACGTTAAGAACAGAAGTCACTGAGCAGACTCTAGTTTTACTAGATATACCTTTAACAAAGGCAGAAGATAAGTTGCACTTGAACGTGAAACTGTGGCAACAACAATCCTTGGTTTTGCCTCTTTGTGTGCACGTAACAAGTTTTACTGACATCGGACGAAAACTGTAGAAGGAGAAGTCTTTTTTTTAAATCACATTAATTTCTGTTTAGAATTGCCATCTTTTTTCTTATACCTTTCCTCTTTTAATTTAGACCGTTCACGGTAGCTCAGTCGGTAGAGCGCTCGCTCCGTGATCGGAAGGTCGTGAGTTCGAATCTCGGCCGCGACTGACCTAAGTCGATAAAAAATGGGTAGCAACTGTTCCTTCGCCATGCGCTCGGCACTTTGAAGTGAAAGTTGCGGGTCCTTCGGATGAGACCTTAAAAACCGAGGTCCCGTGTCACGGCAGGCGTTGGCACGATAAAGATCCCTCACTGCTCAATGGCCCTGAGTGCCGAGTAAAGGTCAAAATTTGAAGCCCTTCACCGGTATATGGTGACGCCTCTATATGAGTGAAAAATTCTCGAATGGGACGTTAAACAACATACAATCAATCAATCAATCTTTTAATTGAAGTCCACAAATAACAATTGGGAATACTAGAAAACAGTATTCAAGATCAGAATCGATTAAAACACTACAAAATTGAAAGAAGGCGAACACAGACCACTGGACCCCAAACTGATTGAGTATCCCTCTGTCGACAGTCAAACCCACCATTAGCCCTTTTCTTGATTAGATTCCGGAGTAATCCTCATATATATCGATACCAAAACAACATGAACAATGACCAAACAATTTGAATGAAAAACATCTGTCAACATTCGACCTTACCACGGATTGTATTTGCAACGAACATCTTTCTAATAATAAAAATAAGAAATGTTGACTTTTAAAAAGATTGTTGATAGCTCTTTGTTAACATCAACTCGTTTATGCAGCCTGCATCAGTTTATAAGTGATCGTGTGGAAAACATGCTCTTCATGTAGCAAGTCAATTCGGAATCATAGGCGTCATATGCATATGACCTACTTTTTTCCAAACCAAATTCATTATGATTCTAAAAATTAATCATCCTGTTGTCTCTAGCATAAAATTGAGAGAGAGAGAACGAAACACAAAATCATGGATCTTTCATGTAAGGCGAACAAATGATTCATTGCAAAAATACTGGCCAAATACTTTCATTGATGAGGGTGTAGATCAAAACAAACTGTAGTTCTTGAATATGAATCAATTACTTGCCCTCGCAAAGCAATCAATTGAACAGAAGTGCTTTGACTTTAATCATGGGGGGGGGGGGGGCAAGCCACAAACTACAATGTGGCTTTGTTAATAGGTGTATCAGCTTGACTTTTCACAACCGTAATGAGTGATCCAACGCGAATCGAGTATTACTGATTGGGTGACCCCAACAAAAATATGCTATAGTTAACTATAGTTTGCTAAATTACTTAATTTAATTCTTTGAAACTTTATGCTATGATGTCGATAGTGTTCGGAATCTTTAAGTTCACAGTGTAGCAATGTGAATGTGATGGGCTTTTTAACAATATCTAGAGACGTAAGCGTAGTCATGGACATCGATCTTACAATAAACCTATTGTACATGATGTCTCGTTTGATTCACTAATATCTTATGTATCTAGACAGTTAGGTCTTGATCACATTTGCAACCAAACTTTACTCTGTGACTATGGATACTGAAAATCATAGGCTTTTTAAACCGCCACATTTAACGACAGAAATTACAACTGAAAATACCCGTTCCTTTTATAAGCCAACAAAAGAATTGAGGCGGTAAATATAAAAAAAATTCTGAATAGCAAAAGGGTTCTGTCTTGTATTCCACCATATTTCAAGCTGAAGTCCACACCTTGTATTTCTTACAATTATACATCGACTATTACTTCCAAACTTTTTAATTACAATGAAATATGGAGATAACGAACAGTATTCAAGCTGAAAATCCATTTAGACAATACAGATCGGGAGCAGAGCAAACACGGACCTCCAAAAAATCAAAGGTGGGATCAAATGCCATAGAGGAGTGAGCATCCCCTGCCCACCGGTCACACCCCCGTGTGCTCCTTGCCATGACAAAAAATCTAGAGTGCCCAGATATTGAACATCTGAAACATAATCCTCCAACGTGTTCATGCTCTTCTTCACCCTACGACTGTAGTCCTGCTGGACACGTCATTACTGGTGACGTAAACATAGTCAATAATGAGGATCTTCAAACGCTTATTTCAAAAGGGCCAAAATTTAGGGAACCCCGATCTTTCAACTGGCAACATAATTTCATAAATATGAATTCTATGGAAGATTACTCCAGACGATGGGCCAGACATGGAAAAGAAGACCTTGACACTTTGTCAGAATAGATTAAAAAGTATAATATGGATGTTGAAATCTCGCATTAAGCAATTGAGGGGCAATATGAAAAACATCTATCTTTCTGTCTTTAATCATTCGGAAGTGATAAAAGAATTAGATATATTACATGATCAGTTTGTACTGGTCCCTGCTGACAAAGTAGGTAACAACATTATTTTTGTAAGGCTCATTACGTCATCTTTTATTCGCGATTAGTCCGTTTAAAATCAATCCGCGACAATTTATTTTCGCGACTGAGGAAACATTCTCTATAAATACAAAGCAAAATAAATGGTTCGCGGCGATTAATATTCGCGAGTTAAAGTAGGTCGCAAAACTCGCGGATATTTCTCGCACGCGAATGAAAGTTGGTTTACAGTATTTTGATTTTATTTTAGAAGAACTGGGATTTAATTCTGTATGTGATAATCCAACTTATACCCATAGCAACCTTACTAGAGAGGAAATTCTTCAAAATCATATGTCATTTTTAAATATTTATACTATTCTCAAAAATCGAAATGAATTTGATTTCCCATACCTATGCTGGATTCCTCAACTTCATAAAAATTCTTACAAAGAAAGATATATAGCGATTCCAGTAAATGTTCTACCAAGCCTTTATATTTATTCCTCACTAAAATATTAATAGCAGCGAAGGAGAAACTTCAATTAAATTCAACAATATATATCAGAAGTGGTGCACTCAAATACTCCAAGGAACTTTTAAAAAAATTGAAATCACAAAATTTTACTAAAATCAATCACATCAAAATATACGACTTTTCAACACTTTATACAACCATTCCCTACGATAAATTAAAGTCCAGGCTTTTTTTTTACATCATATACAGCTGCTTTATCAATAAAATTGGAACTCGTAAATATACTTACCTTGTCATTGATCGTTTGCAAAATTGATCTGTTAAAAACATTCTGATTGTACCCAGAAATACTCCGAAGTTGATATAAAAAATATGCCTGAAATTCTGATTAACAACATCTAAATAGTTTTTGGAGATCAGGTCTTCCAAAAATCTGTTGGAATTTCTATGGGTACTAATTGCGCCCCGTTATAAGCATACCTAATTTTACATTCATATGAAGCAGAATTTATTCAAAAACTTAAATATGAAAAGAGGAAGATACTTGATGTGGTCCTCAATACGACATTTAGATATATCGACGAAGTATTATCAATTAACAATAGTTTTTTCATTCATATGTCGACTCGATATATCCCTGTGAACTTGAAATAAAAGATACCACAGAGTCTGACACATCTGTTTCAGATTTGGATATTTTTCTAGACAAATACGTAAATGATAACCTCACAACAAAGCCTTATGATAAACGTGATGACTTCAACTTTTTTATCGTCATCTTGCCTTAAACCCCTCTCACATCGGGACTGCGTCCTCACGGCGTCCATGAAAAATGCAAAACGCAGAGGTGAGCGCAGTAGAGTCTCCTACAGCGCCGTGACAACGCGGCGAGATCTCCATTGAACGCGTTAGGGTCGCGTAGGGTCTCCCAGGGGACGGCGCGCACTTTGGGCATGCATAAAGTACGCGCCGTGTGATCGCCGTCTAATAGGAACGCAGTAGAATCGTAGTATGATCGCCGTAGCAGCTCGGTGAGATCTCCAACAACGCAGTGGGAGCTCCGTACGCACGCCGTGAAGACGCACATGATCTCAGCATGAACGCAGTGACAGTAGACTGCGCTTCCACGGGGACCTCGCGGAATCCTTGTAGATATCACGGCTTTCTATCGCGCTTTTACGGCGCTTCTAATGAGATTAATTGTCTTGTGATTTTTTTGACTGCGATTACACAGTGACAACAAGGAGTTGTCACTGCGATCATTGGACTCCCTTGGCGTTTCTACTGCGTACGTTGGCGATCACAATGAGCTTTCATGACGTTGTTAGAGCGTTGTCTGCCAGCTCACAAAACAAGAGCAATGGCCTCATATTTGATCAGCAATAATTGTAACGTATTTGTTGCACTCCTGGCCAGGAGTATGGGAGTAGAATTGGGAAGTAAAAGTTACACCAGAACCTGTTCTGTTGTTTCAGTGAAGTTGCGATGGAATTACTTAAATTTTATAACAACTTTTTAGTGTGTTTATTTTTTACATTCATAATAAAATCAAAGAAAAAAACAAATCTGAATTGATATAATTGAAAAAAGAAGGGTTTTAATTATAAAACTAACAGTAATTTAGTACTAAATTATTCAAATATATCACTTTTGAAGTCTTTTCGTTATGTGACTCGAACCTTCTGAATATATATCCATAGTGGAGAACGCATCGTGGACGTATTGTGAACGCAGCAAGCGCAGTGAGAACGCCGTAAAAGCTCCGCGGAAACGCAGTCAATCGCGAAGAGATCTCCGTTGGAACGCAGTTGCACGCCGCGAGAACGCCGTAGAAACGCGTGGGTCGCCGTAGGGACGCCCTGACATCTTCACATTGTAAAAATTTTACAGAAATTTGTGCGATTTCCGTGCGATTCCACTGCGATTTTAACATTTTTACAACGCCGTAATGACTCCGTGTGGACACAGCCTGGTGTGACAGGGGCCTTATGTATATAGCAATATAGCCTCATCGTCTGTAATGGGGTTTATATCTCACAATTGATTCGATACGCAAGGGCATGCTCCACGTACAAGCAATTTTTAAAATGAGGCAAGCTATTGAAAAAAAGTTGATGAAGCAAGGATATCAGCAGTTTCGTATGAAGTCATAATTTTGCAAGTTCTATGGTCGATACAATGACCTTGACAGCAAATTCAATACATCATCGAATGCTGACTGACGTTTACCATAATTTTTGTTAGACCATTATTTGAACACTGAATTGTCTACGGATTATTTTATTTACCAAATCATGACAATGAGGACACGGCAGTGTATGCTTTAATTTCACTGAAATTACATAACAATGATATAACAATAACAATATTCAAAAAAGTATTTTTGAATTCATTCTTCCATGTTTTGTTATTAAGAAAATCTATATATATATATATATATATATATATATATATATATATATATATATATATATATATATATATATATATATATATATATATATATATATATATATATATATATATATATACACGAACTGATTTATGAGAAATAACATCGTAACAGAATGATATAGACTGCAAGATTCAAAACCAAATTATTTCTACATCCCCTTTCCATAACATAGATGATAGAATATAAACAAATAATGCATTGAGAATATTTAGATTAAAAGAAGGTACGAGGGTTGTCCGGTAAAATAATGGACAACTTATCTAGAGTGAAAAATAATCGTCACTGCGTTCCAAAATTTTCACTGCTCTTTAGTACATTTTTCATCAATACACATAGCAAATTTCAAATAGATTTATGCTCAAATAAACAAAATATGACATTTTATGTTATGGGTTGTATCGCCTTACGGCGCACGGATGATAATGTCGAAGTGTCTGAAGTAGCGTCACGTTTCCTCTTTGGTAAAAAAAAATTGGATAAGCCCTACTTAAATTCGGAAATTTCTTTGATGCACATGCTCGTGTTTCCCTATATTACCCCATAAACAGTCGAGGAACCAACCTCGCACACGCATTGGACCTTCTGAAGATTTATCAGTAAGATATGGACAGTATAATTCACAGATTCAACTAAATAGGTAATTCTTATATCGACGGTCTACAGTGACAGCCTCTTTTGCTATTGCTAGTAGCTGTTTGTACTTTTGTTTCGATATAAAACTCACGTATTCTCTAATGAAACCCTGATTTTTTAACATTCACGTATCCTGTGTACATTCAAGTATAATAAAAATATTCATTTTTGTCGATATATTGTCCAAAAAATCAAGATGTACTGAAATGTGGTAAATAAATATTTGCCGGAAACTCAGCTAAGTGTGCCCATTATTATTTATTTTTTTTTTTTATAAAAACGCTTAGTCCACGATTTTACAGGTCAACCCTCGTACTTTAAAGGTTCGGAAAGCTTCTCATATTTAGTGATTCCATTATAAAATACATTAAGAAACATGAAAATATCTTTTAATCATGTTTTTATATCTAATTACAGGTTAAATTCCAATGCTTTTTATTCTAATGGCATGTAGTAATTATTGATATTTTTTATCTTCCAAATTGACCAAGCATGAGTGAAATTATAGACAGGGTTGGTAGAATGAAAATACAAAAAAGTCCTTATACTATTATTATGAAGAATTAGAAGCCAATACATAATAAACGAAACCCTCTTTGCCTACAAATACCTTGCAGAAAGCAATTAAATATATAAAGAGTGGTATTTTACTTGCACATAGATGATATCAAGAAAATTAGGAGCTACTTTAAACCTTTAATTATTCAAGTTGGGGATATAGTTCATTGCCATCTAATTTGTATATAATCCTCAATTACACGGAAGCCTGATGGTCAGACAAAGTTTGATTATTGATTTCTAAAATTAGCAGAAAAATGACGGTGTTCTCTGAACTCATACTGGAATATTTTTGCAAGAACATTTTTTACTAATACATATATTTATACATAAAAAAGGTAAATATCTCCTTATTGTCCACTATATAATGAAGTGCGCAAAATTGACTGATAATTGATAATAGAATTTGAATATTTATTCAAGCATTCAATAATCTTTAACAAAGGACATTTTTACGTAAAAGGGTTCCCTATGTACTTGGTTTTCCAAGTTAAAATAAGATAGATGTTATGGAAATGTTACAAAAAAATTAAAATTAAGTAATGTTCTCCTGAAATCAAAATCCAGCATAAGTAGTTATAATGTCATTTTGATCATAAATTTCAACTTTCTTACTTTTTATGCATTTTTAATAAAATCAATTTGGTTTTTCCGCATACTACTTTCTTCACAATTGAGAAAATCCATACATGTATACCTCAACAACAAAACAAAAATCATTGATAAAAATTCAATATTAGGAATATCCGTAACCAACTTAGTGTAGCAGTCACTTATGACAGTCACTATAGTAAGTTATTTTATTATATTGCTGATAATATGTCCTTAATAAAAACTCTACTTCAAATCAAGAGCATTCTAGAGATGAATATCTTGGCAATTCATTGAACGTTGAGATTGCAATAGGTAATTGAATATGCCCCGAAAGATTCCGAATATGAACTTTCAATATTGAACACCCCGCTGTAAACAAAAATTCAGATTTAATATCTTTCACAAGAAATTGCAGAGACAATGTAGAAGGCTTATACACTGGCAATTTATTTTAAATTTCATTACAGCACCACTCATTATGAAGATTTCTTCGTTTCTTCATATTTCTTCATTTTCTGTTGAAGGAATGCATTAAAATTTTTGCTTATTTATTCCTTACTCATAGGATATTATTTCTTCATTTCAAATGATAAATCTCACAAATTCTGACAGAAAATAGAAAAAAAAAAAAAAAAAAAAAAAAAAAAAAACGAAAAAGAGACAATAGCACAATATACGGGTCTTCTGTTGGAGAAGAAAGTAAATGATGAAATAATCATAAATAAGATATATATATATATATATATATATATATATATATATATATATATATATATATATATATATATATATATATATATATATATATATATATATATATATATATATATATATATATATATATATATATATATATATATATATATATATATATATATATATATATTTATATATAATATATATATATATATATATATATATATATATATATATATATATATATATATATATATACTTACTCACGCGTAGAAAAATGCACGGACAAACTAAACTGACGTCACAATGAGCTACAGAGACGTTAATAAAAATGTAACGATACAGGGCAGCGAAAAATTCAAACATTGAGTATATTTTTGGTGCTTTTGAACATGTAAAATGTAAATATAAGGAATGTTTCTAAGTTTAGTGTGAATTATTGGTGTGCTTTATGGAATTTGATCTCGTGACCAACCCGTATTTTTATCTCGATAGATGTTTAAGAATGATACATTATTTCTTATATATATATATATATATATATATATATATATATATATATATATATATATATATATATATATATATATATATATATATATATATATATATATATATATATATATAAGGAACTTTTAAAAATTTGAAATCTCAACATTTTACTAAAATCAATCACATCAAAACATACGACTTTTGAACACTTTATACAACCATTCCCTACGATAAATTAAAGTCCAGGCTTTTTGACATCATATACAGCTGCTTTTTCAATAAAATTGGAACTCGTAAATATACCTACCTTGTCATTGGTCGTTTGCAAAATTGATCAGTTAAAAACATTCTTATTGTACCCACAAATACTCCGAAGTTGATATCAAAAAAATGCTTGAGTTTCCGATTGACAATATCTATATAGTTATTGGAGAGCAGGTCTTCCAAAAAATCTGTTGGAATTTCTATGGGTACTTATTGCGCCCCGTTATAAGCAGACTTATTTTTACATTCATATGAAGCAGAATTATATCCAAAACTTAAATATGAAAAGAGGAAGACACTTGATGTGGTCCTCAATACGACATTTAGATATATCGACGAAGTATTATTAATTAACAATAGTTTTTTTCCCATTCATATGTCGACTCGATATATCCCTGTGAACTTGAAATAAAAGATACCACAGAGTCTGACACATCTGTTTCAGATTTGGATATTTTTCTAGACAAAGACGTAAATGATAACCTCAAAACAAAGTTTTATGATAAACGTGATAACTTCAACTTTTTTATCGTCGTCTTCCCTTATGTATATAGCAATATAGCCTTATTGTCTTTAATGGGGTTTATATCTCAAAATTGGTTGTATACGCAAGGGCATCTTCCACGTACAAGCAATTTTTAAAATGAGGCAAGCTATTGAAAAACAAGTTGATGAAGCAAGGATATCAACAGTTTTGTTCGATACATCATCGAATGCTGACTGACGTTTACCATAATTTTTGTTAGACCTTTATTTGAACACTGAATTGTCTACGGATTTTTCCATTTACCCGATCATAACAATGAGGACACGGCAGACGTGACAGGAGATGCTTACTCCTCCATGGCACCTGATCCTTCCTCTGATGTTTTTTGAGGTCCGTGTTTGCTCTGATCCCGATTTGTAATTGTTTAAAAGGACTTTTGAGCATGATTACTGTTCCTTATCTCCTTATTTCATCTATAACTTTTATTTAAAAAACAAACGAGTGTATGCTTTAATTTCACTGAAATTACATAACAATGATATAACTATAACAATATTCAAAAGAGTATTTGAAATATCTCCGTTTAATTAAAATTCAAGATTCAAAACAAAATTATTTCTATATCCCCTTTCCATATTCATAACATAGAATAGATCGAATATAAACAAATAATGCATTGAGGATATTTAGAAAGAATGTACGAGGGTTGTCCGGTAAAATAGTGGACAGCTTGTCTAGAGTGAAAAATAATCGTCACTGCGTTCTAAAATTTTCATCGCTCTTTAGTACATTTTTCTTACATACACATAGCAAATTTCAAATAGATATATGCCTTACGGCGCACGGATGATAATGTCAAAGTGTCTAAAGTTTCCTCTTTGGTAAAAAAAAAAAAGTTGGATAAGCCCTACATAAATTCGGAAATTTCTTTGATGCACATGCTCGAGTTTCCCTTTATAACCCCATAAACAGTCGAGGAACCAACCTCGCACACACATTGGACCTTCTGAAGATTTATCAGTAAGATATGGACAGTACTCTCACTATCATTCACAGATTCAACTAAATAGGTAATTCTTATATCGACTGTCTACAGTGACAGCCTCTATTGCTATTGCTAGTAGCTGTTTTTACTTTTGTATCGATATAAAACCCACGTATTCTCTAATGAAACCCTGATTTTTTTTTTAACGTGCGCCGTAGGACCGTACCCTGTGCACATTCAAGTATAATAAAATATTTATTTCTGTCGATATATCATCAAAAAGAATTAAGATGTACTTAAATATGATAAATAAATATTTGCTGAAAATGTCAGCTTAGTTTTTTTTAACATAAAAACGTACTTTAAAGGTTCGACAAGCTTCTCATATTTAGTGATTCCATTATAAAATACATTAAGAAAATTGCAAAAATGACAATTTCTTTTAATCATGTTTTTATATCTAATTACAGGTTAATTTCCAATATTTTTTTTATTCTAATAGCATGTAGTAATTATTGATATTTTTTTTATCTTCCAAATTGACCAAGCATGAGTGAAATTATAGACAGGGTTGGCAGAATGAAAATGCAAAAAAAGTCTATATACCATTATTATGAAGAATTAGAAGCCAATATATAATAAAACGAAACCCTCTTTGCCTACAAATACCTTGCAGAAAGCAATTAAATATATGAAGAGTGGTATTTTACTTGCACATAGATGATATCAAGAAAACTAAGAGCTATTTTTTAAAACTTTAATTATTCAAGTTGGGGATATATTTTATTGCCATCTATTTTGTATACAACCCTCAATTATGTGGAAGCCTGATGATCAGACAAAGTTTGATGAATGATTTCTAAAATTAGCAGAGAAATGACGGTGTTTTCTGAACTCATACTGGAATATTTTTGAAAGAACATTTTTTTACTAATTCATATATACATAAAAAAGGTAAATATCTCCTTATTGTCCACTATATAATGAAGTATGCAAAATTGACTGATAATTGATAATAGAATTTGAATATTTATTTAAGCATTCAATAATCGTTAACAAAGGACATTTTTACGTAAAAAGGTTCCCTATGAACTTGGTTTTCCAAGTTAAAATTACAGCTAAGATAGATGTTATGGAAATGCTACCAAAAAATTAAAAGTAATGTTCTCCTGAAATCAAAATCCAGCATAAGTAGTTATAATGTCATTTTGATCATAAATTTCAACTTTCTTACTTTTTATGCATTTTTGATAAAATCAGTTTGGTTTTTCCGCATACTACTTTCTTCACAATTGAGATAATACATACATGTATACTTCAATAACAAAACAAAAATCATTGATTAAATTCAACTACATGTATTAGGAATAACTGTAACCTACTTAGTGTAGCAGTCACTTATGACAGTCACTGTAGTAAGTTTCTTTATCATATTGCTGATAAAATGTCTGTAATAAAAACTCTACTTCAAATCAAGAGTATTCTAGAGATGAATATCTTCGCAATTCATTGAACGTTGAGTTTGCAATACGTAATTGAATATGCCCCGAAAGATTCCGAATATGAACTTTCAATATTAAACACCTCGCTGTAAACAAAAATTCAGTTTTAATATTTTTCACAAGAAATTGCAGAGACAATGCAGAAGGCTTATTACACTGATTGTTTATTTCAAATTTCATTACAGCACCACTTATTATGTAGATTTCTTCGTTTCTTTATAGTTCATAATTTTCTGTTTAAGGAATGCATTAAAATATTTGCTTATTTATTCCTTTCTCAAAGGATATTATTTCTTCATTTCAAATGATAAATCTCACAAATTCTGACAGAAAATAGAAATAACAAAAATTAAAAACGAAAAAGAGACAATAGCACAATATAAGGGTCTTCTGTTGGAGAAGAAAGTAAATGATGAGATGATCATAAATAAGAATATCTATCTATCTATCTATCTATCTATCTATCTATCTATCTATCTATCTATCTATCTATCTATACTTAGGTGAGATCTTGGGGATATGAATTGAAAAATGCATCGTTTTCTTGAAATAAATCCTAAAGACCCTCTGTTCTAAATTCTATTTAAAAAAAACCAGAATATCCAGACACGGTGAAAAAAGAGCAATTTTTTATTATCGCAATATGGAATTAAAATTGAGGTATATATAGAAATAACATTAAGTGTCATACCTAATAAATGTATATTAGAAAACATGATGAAGTGATGCTTTTTAAAGTCAGAATATCCCACTGTATTTTATGTCGGTACAAAAATAACGGGTCCTTCTAGCAATTGTTATCTTACTTAAAATTTTCTTTATGCAATAAAAATACATGTATATAATAACGATAAAAATGCTAATCATGGTTCATATTAAATCATTCAAGTTTTAAAATTTTATATAAAAAAGATAAATATATCCTAATTTGCTAACAGTTAAGAAAAGGAAGGAACAAATGTTTTGGGCCAAATATTGTAAATAATTATTAAAAATATTGGAAAAGGAAAGTACAAGTCAGTGTATGTTCCATCAATCAAGTGTGAGATATGAACAAACATTTGGGTAAATAAGTTACACAGGAAGAAGAGATTTCATGTATAATATTCTTTGGAAGTTATCTCTCCTATCATAGGGTTGCTAGACCTTTAAACAAGAAAGGAGTATCAAGCAAGTATTTAATCTTACGGTCAAAATAACACTTCTATAATATATAACAAATATTTTCAAGCAACGTTCCATTTATCATTCTTTTAAGTGCAAACAAATACATGTGTCCAAATGTTTTCACAATTCAAAGAATAATTCTACTAGAAATCAACTCTTGCATGCGTATTTATTACTGACCTTCCTTAAGAACAACATTGGAGGTAAATATGTACCTTTGCTTTTCTAAAATGATAAGGAGCAAAATATTAGTAATAATAAAAAGGCATACATACTTAAAAAATAAATGAAAACACAAGAGGGAAAAAGTTCAGAACTGTATAATTTCTCTTTACATGGTAGTTCAATATAGAAAGGGTGGTATTTTACCTGTATATAGATGATAAAAAGAAAACTAGTTTTTTATATAAAACTTTAGCCTTTAATTACATAAATTGATGCTTTCTATTCTGTATACTTTTAACAAGATCACAAAACTCAATTTGTGGTCTGTGTGATTATACAAAGCTTGATGAGGGCTATAATCTACAGAAGTAAAAAAGGTGAAGAGAACAGACAGTAATCGATCTCTAAAAGCCTGTAAACAATACCAATCTGTGAATGGGGCATAACATGACCTTTCTTTGAATCTCGTACTTTAAAATTGTATTGGTATTTGTATATACAGAAACAAAATGTAAAGCATCTCCTTATTGTCCTTTGTATCAATAAATAATATACGTAACTGATCTCCAGAGCGAAATATAACAAACAGAATTACAGATACTGTCCTCTGACAGTTTGAAAAATTATATACTAGAGATCTAATTGTGTATGAAGAATCGGACACATAGGATAAATAGTATTGTTGGTTTTCTTGTGCTTTCCATATATATATATATATATATATATATATATATATATATATATATATATATATATATATATATATATATATATATATATATATATATATATATATATATATATATATATATAGTTGGTTTTCGCATACTCGAGAAATGTAAACATCACAGGTTTTTACCATGCTTATGTCTTATTTAACTGTGTCCTGTGCAATATTGAGGAAAGCTTCCCCTTTCAATATTTTTACAGTAAATAAATAAAATGAAGAACTTAAGTTTCAAAGTTAATTTTTAAATATTAAATGATGCATATTAAGTTTTTTTTTTTATTTTTGTTTTTTAAGTTATTTAACAAGTACTCAATTTTCCCAATCCAGATGCAGTGTGATAAAAGTACCTTGCTTTTTTTTAAATTTTAAACCCTATTCATATTCTACGATATTTTAAAAAATGTTCAATTACATATTTTTCATCTTTGAATAAAATTTCTCATCATGACAGAATAATGGGCCATTAAACATTTAGGATCAAAACTCTACTTGGACACTGTAGGGTTTTGTATTTGTTCATCAATATCTCCAAAATAAGTTAAGAAACCTGATGATAAAACTTCTTTAAAATACGGAGGACATTCTATATTTGTTATGTACAAATTATGAAAAAAATGAATGAAATCTTTTTTGCTCATCTCAAGATTCTTCTTCACCTTAAAGTTATCATTTAACGTTTCAATCGTCAACTTCCCTTACTTATACAGCAATTTTCCCTCATTACCTGGATATGGGGTTTATGTCTCTTAGTTGATTCGATACACAAGAGTGTCAGAAGTGACATTGTGTCAATGTTTAATATTAGTTTATGGCTTGTATTTGTAAGAGTTGTCTTTATTTTGGCATTAGGAGCTATCGTTTATTTCATTTACTCTCTATTGGTCACTGAGTTGTACGCTAGTCTATGTTAATATGTTTATCTACGGATACTCGTCGAACCCGTTTGATTAGTTTGGTCAGTTATTTATACTGGGTGTTTGTTTGTTTGTATGTTGTTTAACGTCCCTCTTGATAATTTTTCATTCATATGGAGACGCCACTACTTGCCGGTGGAGAGCTGCAAATTTTGTCCTATACTCGGCACTTACGGCCATTGAGCACTGAGGGATCTTTTTCGTGCGAGCACCTACTGCGACACGGGACCTCGGTTTATACGGTCTCATCCGAAGGACCGGTCTCCACGTCCCACAGTGGGATTCGAACCCGCGACGTAAGGATCAACTCCTTACTCTGCGACTCTAGAGCAGACGCTCTAACCACTGCGCCACGCGGGCGACTACTGGGTGTTGGTTGGTATTAGTCTGATAAGTTCTGATGATGTAGAAGTTGACACCATGCTTACAGCTTAGTGATCTTGGGTGTGTGCTTGTAATGTTACCCATGCTGAGTGAACTTGGGTGTGTTTTGTTTCCCCTGCTGAGTGATCTAGGGATTCAGTTACCTGTGTGGTGTACATAGCTGCGTTGAAAGCAAGACCTAGGGTGACGGCAGTATGTTTATTTTGTGTAAAATGCCACAGATCAGTAAGTTTTTACACTTTATAATATTTTTTGTTGTTGTTAGTTTTTAAGAACCATATTCTTTGTAAAACTGTGAACAATATAGTGAGAATGTATATACATGTATTTAGACTCTAATTCATCTTCAAGTTAAAACGGTGAATATATGTAGTCTGATGTAATAATAACAATAAAAATAACAATTTCGAAATTAAAAGATATTTGTTATTCTTGTGATTAGACCAAAAATTGCAATACCTTGAAATTTTTTAGGATTTGCCTCCATTCTTACAAGAGATATGATGTCCTCCTGTATGGATTTAATTACATCTTATAGCATTTTATGATACAATCTATCATTAAGTCAAATGCTGAATGACGTTTTTCATATTAATTGTTAGGCCATTATTTACACACGTTTTTTTCGATCATGACAATGAGCACACGGCCGTTGTGACCGGTCGGCAGGGGATTCTTACTCCTCCATGGCACCTGATCCCAACTCCGATGTTTTAGAGCTCCGTGTTTGCTCTGCTCCTGATTCGTATTGTTTGAATGGAATTTTGAGCTTGAATACTGTTCATTATCTCTATATCTTTCATTCTATGGTCGATACAATGACCTTGTCAGCAAAAACAATCTATCATTAAGTCGAATGCTGACTGAAGTTTTTCATACTAATTTTTAGGCCGTTATCTACACACTGAATTTTCTATAGGTTTTTCCGTTTGCCCGATCATGACAATGAGCATACGGCGGGTGTGACCAGTTTGACAGGGGATGCTTTCTTCTCCATGGCACCTGCTCCAACCCTAACAAAAAATACTTTAGTTAACTATAGTTTACTACACTATCAAAGTTTTAAATAAAATAAATTAAAGTTTTTACTATAGTTGTTCAAAGAATTTTTATGATGGATTTCAGATTTCTTTTTTTTATGTTTTGCAATTCATAAATGCACAATTTTTACATTAACTGGAACCATTACGTGTATATATATATATATATATATATATATATGTTATTTCCAAATTCAATATTACTGTTATTGAATTTAAGAAATGTTAAGCTTTGAAATCTCAAAATAAGATCTAGTGTAAAGTTTCTTAGTAATTTTGACTTTCTAATTTTGTGCACGCGATTTCTCGAAGACTATTGGATGGATTTACATGACATTTTCAGGAATAGTGTGTTGTAACAAGAACTTGATCTGTCTGAGAGGAAATTTGGAAATTCACTTCCGGTGCCAAGTTACAGACCATTTTCTGATTTCAAAATGATATTTTGTCCACGGATAATCTCAAGAACGACAAGAGATATCAATGTCAAACTTTCAGGGATTATAGTTCGTGATAGATACTAGCCGGATCGCTACTTTTCGTTCGTCTTCGGCACTTCCAGTCGCTTACGGAAGTGATCAAAGAAATCATAAAATTTCAACTTTCATTTTTTAAATCAATACCTACATCATATTATTGCATCTATTTTGTAGTTTCGAAATATGTTGGTCCCACCGGAAACAAAAACGTCAACTTCCGGTTAGAAGAGAAAAACTACATAATTTGAGTATTTTTCTTTCCCATTAAGTCGCCCGCGTGGCGCAGTGGTTAGAGCGTCTGCTCTAAAGTCGCGAAGTAAGGAGCTGATCCTTACGTCGCGGGTTCGAATCCCACTGTGGGACGTGGAGACCGGTCCTTCGGATGAGACCGTATAAACCGAAGTCCCGTGTCGCAGAAGGTGCTCGCACGAAAAAGATCCCTCACTGCTCAATGGCCGTAAGTGCCGAGTATAGGACAAAATTTGCAGCTCTCCACCGGCAAGAAGTGGCGTCTCCATATGAGTGAAAAATTCTTGAGAGGGACGTTAAAAACATACATACAAACAAACTTTCCCATTAATATCTTTTGTAGATAAAGTATTTGTAATGAATTTTAAATATGTTATTCAGACTGCAAATGTCCAAAGTAACCCCCAACATCTTTGTAAAATTCACTTCCGGTCGCGTGTTTTTTCTGTCCTCAAAATGAGAAGTTGTCTGAGCAAGATCTCGAAAACGGTAAGAGATTAAGACACCAAACTTATATGAACACTAAACCTTAAGATGTAGACAAAACCATTTGGGTTCAGAGCGTCAGCCGTCACTTTCGGTTGTCACAGGAAGTGATCAAAGAAATTGAAAATTTCAACTTTTCTTTTTTAATTAAAAATTGCATCACTTTATTGTATCTTTTTCGCAGATTTGAAAGATGTTGATCCCACCGGAAACAAAAACGACAACTTCCGGTTATAAGAGAAAAAACTACATAATTTGAGTATTTTACTTTCCCATAAATATTCTTAATAGATAAAGTATTTGAAATGAATTTTAAAAAAGTTATTCAGACTGCAAATGTCTAGAGGAATCTTAAATATCTTTCAAAAACTCACTTCCGGTCGCGTGTTTTCCTGTCCTCAAAATGAGAAGTTGTCTGAGCGAGATCTAAAAAACAGGTAAGAGATTAAAACACCAAACTTTTATGAGTAATAGACCTTGAGACGTAGGCGAAACATTTGGGTTAAACGCGTCAGTCGTCACTTCCGCTTGTCACAGGAAATGGTCAAAGAAATAAAAAAAATTTATTTTTCTTTTTTAAATTAAAATCCATCACTTTAGTACATCTCTTTCGCTGTTTTGGAATATGATAGATTCCACTGGAAATAAAAACGTCAACTTCCGGTCTTAGGAGATAAATTACGTTATTTTGATATTTAACTTTCTCAGAAATATTGCTTATCGATAAAGTACTTGAAATAATTTTATGTATGTTGTAGATACTGCAAATGTCTGCAGAAAAGTCAGAGATTTTTTATAAATTTCACTTCCTGTCGCGTGTTTACCTGTCCTAAAATTTGAATTTGATCTCACAATATTGTTTGGCAACAGTAAACGACTGAAATCTATAAAACTTTCAGGACTGATAGTCAGTCATCAGTTTGCATCGCCGTTACTTCCGGTCGTGACAGGAAGTGATGCATAAAAGTGAATGGTTAATTGTTAGAACGTTGGATTTTCACGCTGACGAGCAGGGTTAAATCTCCAGAGTGTCTGAATTTCTTTTATCACTTTTTTAGCTTGAGTTTTCGTTTTTATTTTCAGAATCGGACGGAAGACCTCTCATTGCTCGCAATGAGTTTCTAGTCTTCTATTATTATTGTCTGGCGACATTGAAACCAACCTTGGTCCAAATGGTGTTCCTATTCATAGTTTAAATATTTTTGTCCCCCACTTTCAATGAAAGCGGGGGATATTAATTTGGGTCTGTCTGTCCGTCCGTCCGTCCGTCTGAATTTCTGTCTGTCTGTAACACTTTCGTTTCCGCGCGATATCTCAAAAACCCTTTGAGCCTTAGTGTAACGTGTCGAGCGGAATGTTAGCTTCTATCAGGGGTCGTACCTTGTCATTTCAAGGTTTTGGGGATGACTTCGATATAACAATTTTTCTTAATAAATGATTGGCAAATGATTGACAACAAAGGCCTGCAAATATATACAGATAATATGGCCTAACCTTATCTAGGTTAATAATCACGACAATATGAAATAGGTAATCAACTAGTTACAAATGATTGTGTAAATGCAGTGGGTAAACTATCAGCCTTACACTGGCCGACCTCGGACTGACGCTTGTACTGCAGCCTTATTCAGGACACAGTCAGTACAAGTGACAGCCCTTCAACTGCTGTGCACACTGCTAGCCTTATTCAGGCAGACACACTGCACACAACAGCCTGGTCGCCAGACAGGTCAATAAGACGAATTACAGGTGGCTAACCTCCCTTTCTGGTTAGCCTCTGAGTGGCTTGCCACTCCAAAACACAACAGCCTTTTAATAACTATCCTTTCTTTTCTCAAAAGGACAACCTCTTCTGTAAGCTGACTTTATTTCTCTATAGTCTCACTTACCACTGTTATGTTCAAACACGTCTTAGCGGTCTTACACTTCACACAGCTTGCACTGGAAAGGACTGTCTGTACCGGGATTCAGCCTTTATATACCTTTTAACACGGATGATTACATCTGCAACATTATAACTAAACCCGAATGATCACACTATAAATTTCCGGAATATTACATTAGCAATGAAATTTTGCATAGCAACTCCCTATGGCCTAAAAAAGAACTCTATTAATTTTGAGGTCAAAGGTCAAGGTCATAAATTCATAAATTTTGTCTGTTTTAACACTTTTGTTTCCGCGCGATATCTCTCGAATTCTTTGAGCTTTTACAATGAAATCTTACGTAACAACTCCCTGTGGCCTAAGGAAGACCCCTATTGATTTTGAGGTCAAAAGGTCAAAGTTCAAGGTCGTAAATTCATAAATTCCGTCTGTGTGTAACACTTTTGTGTCCGGGCGATATCTCAAGAAGCTTTTGAGCTTTTGCAGTGAAATTTTATACTATAACTCCCTATGGCCTCTCTTGCCCCTTTCAAAGTGTCCCGCCCCTTTTATTTATTTATTTATTGTATTAAAAGTCGCTTGGCATTATTTTTAGCACAGGGCATGTCGAGAGTTATTACGTATAATACAGGTTGTCGGCGGACTTTATATTCTAATTACATCTATTAGAACTGTTTAGTAAAGGCTTAAGTAGACAACATTTATTGTGTAAAATTTTGACAATATCAAACGTGAATATAAACATTATATGTGACTTAATGTTTGCATTTTATTTACTGTATAATCAAGTGCCTTCGTAGTCTAGTGGTATGTTGCTCGCTTAGCAAGCGAGAGGTCCGGGTTCAATTCCCGAACGATTCTTTTTTTTTATGTTTTTTTTTTTTTTTTTTTTTTTTTTTGTTTTTTTTTTTTTGTTTTTTTTTTGTTTTTTTTTTTTTTTTTGTTTTTTTGTTTGTTTGTTTGTTTTTTTTTTGTTTTTTTTTTTTTTTTTTTTTTTTGATTTACTAAATGATACTATTCAACATGTGAAATAAAAAAGTTATGATGTCTGGAGTGTACAAACTCATAAAATCATTATTACAGTGTGATAAATATTCTGTATATAGTATATAAAAAAGAATCTTCTATCCACATATTAAAGAATAAGCAATCAAATCTTTATATCCATATTGGCTTTTTTCTAATTTGCTTCAATATACATGTATACATTTAATAATTCTACAAATACAGGGGGGCAGTGTGACCCCCCCCCCCTCAACTGCGCATGCTCTTCTTTTTTCCCTATAAGCGGGGGACACAAATTCTCTAAATTAGCTTGTTCACCTTAACATTAGGAGTATTAGAAACAAAATAGAAATCTTAACCACTTATGTAACTGACTTCGATATCCTATGCTTTACAGAAACACACTTGGACGCAAGTATAAGTAATTGCGAAATTTCAATTGAGGGATTTAATACAATATTTCGAAAAGAAAGGAATTCGCATGGAGATGGAATACTTGTTTATACTTGTTTATATATCTGAATCTCTTCGAGTCATTAGACGCGATGACCTTGAACCCACTTTAATAGATTGATTGATTGTATGATGTTAAACGTCCCTCTCAAGAATTTTTCATTCATATGGAGACGCCACTACTTGCCGGTGGAGAGCTGCAAATTTTTTGTCCTATACTCGGCACTTACGGCCATGGAGCAGTGAGAGATCTTTTTTCGTGCCAGCACCTACTGCGACACGGGACTTCGGTTTATACGGTCTCATCCGAAAGACCGGTCTCCAGTGGGATTCGAACCCGCGACGTAAGGATCAACTCCTTTCTTCGCGACTCTAGAGCAGACGCTCTAACTACTGCGCCACGCGGGCGCACTTTAATAGAATCTATCTGGTTAGAAGTGTGTGTACCTACCTGAATTTTTTTTCTGTCCTGTGTATACCGTCCACTAAATAGCAACAAATCCTTTTGGAATAATCTTATGTGGTCTATAGAAAAAACTTCTGATATTTCCAGTAAAATAATTTCAGTTGGAGACCTTAATGTAGATTTCTTTAACATTCCTCGAAAACACATCATGATTGAAATTCTGTTAAAATACAATCTCACAAACACTATCCATGAAGCCACTCGTATCACGAGCTCATCGAACACACTTATTGACCCAATTCTAGTCAATCCAGATATTTCAGTTCTTCACTCAGGCGTGTTACACACAGACAGTGCAATAAGCGATCACATAGGGACATATATTTTTCTTAAATCAAGCGTTAATCTAGACCAATCTTATGAACGTAAAGTGTAGGTATATAAAAATGTGGACATAGACAAACTAAATTTACTTATTGAAAATACCGACTGGGCAAAATCTCATTTGTAATGCACAAAATGTTAATCAGGCAACTGAAAACCTCTCTTTGGCATTCATGAACATAGTTATACAATGTATTCCTGAAAAATCTGTTATTATACAGCCCAAAGATAAACCATGGTTTAATTCTGCATTGCGCAAAACTCTTCGTATAAAAAATAGACTTAACAATTCTACAAACATTCTACAAAAACGTGACCAATTAAGAATTTTTTATGTCGCTTGCAAATTTACCGTTGTAATATCTTAATTATAAATTTAAAGGTCGATTTTAACTCTAAGACTAAAAATACACACATGGTTATGTAAATATTCACCGATATATATGCAGTTAAAGTTTTGATATGAACATAATGTAATGTTGAAAAACGTATTCCACTGCTAATCTTAATGTCGCTTCATTTATAAACAAATTTCAAGTTGAAATTTTCAGCCGCAAAATCGTTCCGAACAGAGTGCAATGAATGTCAAAAAATGTCTTCTATCCTATATAAAAAGAAATCAAACCACTTCTCGCAACGAAATGCATAGATCTCCTTTCATGCGAATTTATAAGCATGTCGCTTAAAATCGATTAACCTCCGTAACGATTGTGTTTTAAATTTCACGCATAGAATGCAGATTTCAAAAAGAACTGAAACTTATCTGAAAGTGGCACGGAACCTTATATCATCGATTCTAGTTGCGAGTCAGCTATTTTGCACCATTACATTTTCGACATGACAAAATGAATTAGACAAAAACAGTTGTCTCTCTTAAAAGTTTAACTTCCGTAACGGTAATTCGGGAAAGTTTTGGCATTTAAGGTATAAAATTGTTGATTATTTTGGGAGCGAAATGCTTCATACTTTTGTTTAATATCAGAAAACAAGCTTTGTTTTTAACTATTGAAGTGAATTTTAACTTTTATTGCTGGGAATTAACTTCCGTAACGATTAACTTCCGTAACTATGTTTTTCCCGAAAATTGAATTTAAATTCGGATTCATGCGAGACTTCATGAATCATACTTTAGCGTTCTTTATTGAACATCAGAAACGAAAAATTGGTCAAATTCAGCTTTATTAAAAAAATAATAAGGCTTGCTCAAGCATTAACTTCCGTAACATTACCTTAAAATCAATGGTATCTTGAAATTGTTGTAAGAAGTTAACGATACCAGATTTGTGGACAATTCTTTGTTTTCAAGTTCACTGATAGGTCCTTTAGAGAATTGTGATGTTGATTTTGCTATTTGAAACAATTATTTTTTTCATGTTTTTTTTTACTCTGAATTGGTCCATTTCTCGTAGAACGACTGTTAAACGAAAAGCCCAAAAAGCAACAACAAAAAGACTCTGATTGGACAATTTTTAAACAAATGAGAAATAAGTTTAACAATATGAAAAAAAAACACGCAATTGAAAATTACAACAATAATTTAAAATTACATCTTACTGACTCTAGAAGAAACAACTAGAAACTATACTGGAAATTATTGAAGGATGTTTTATAAAACCAAAGTGACCTCTGATATTCCACCTTTACAATATATAACAGATACTGATTGTACAAATATTGCTTATTCAAATGAAGAGAATATAGATGTACTCAATAATTATATTACATCTGTATCATGTGTTGATGATAGTGGTTCAGAATTACCTGAGACATATCATGTATGTAACAGTGAAATTAGTAGTATATGTATTACTGAGCAAGAAATAAATATTGTAATTATACTTCCTACAAACAAAGCTATTGGTCCTGATAATATAAGCCACAAGATGTTAAAATCAGCAAAGTTTATTATTGCTAAACCGCTTTGTTTATTGTTTAATAGATCTCTGAATGAATGTATTTTTCCCTCAGGTTGGAAATTAGCAAATGTACTTCCTCTTTTTAAAAAAGAAAATCCTTCTGTGATGTCAAACTATAGACCAGTTTCATTGTTGAGTTGTGTAGGAAAAATCATGGAAAGAGTTGTGTTTAAATATATTTATAATTATTTTCATGACAATAATCTTTTTTTATAAATATCAGGCTGGTTTTTTACCTGATCACTCAAAAGTGTACCAGTTAATAGAAACATATGACAATATTGTAAAAGCTATTGATGATGGAAAATTTTGTTGTATAGTATTTTGTGATCTTTCAAAAGCGTTTGATCATGTTTGGCATCAAGGTATATTATTTAAACTTAAAACATATGGGATTACTGGTAGTTTGTATAAATTGCTTGAGAATTATCTTGAATGTAGATATCAACGGGTGATGTATCGTAACTTGTTACCAACACCCAAACCCTTATATGCTAGTGTTCCTCAGGGCTCCGTTTTAGGACCACTTTTGTTTTTAATTTATGTGAATGATGTTGCTGTTAATATGGTTACTTTTTGTAGATTATTTGCTGATGATAATTCTTTGCAGCATTCTTCTCATAATATGAAAATTATTGAAAGAGACTTAAACAAAGATCTAAATGGTCTGGAACTTTGGTCTAAAAAATGGTTATTGAAATTTAATCCCTCTAAAACTAAAGCAATAATGTTTAGTACAGAGAAAAAGATAGAATATCCTAAGCTTCTTTTTCAACAATGTCAATTGGACTTCATCTCTGAACACAAACACCTCGGAGTATTGTTTCACACGACGCTAGTTGGTCACTGCATATTGAAAATCTACTGTCTAATGCCTACAAAAACTATCTTTTTTGAAAAATTTAAAATAAATCAAAAAACTCTCTCACTCATGTATACGTCACACGAACACGCTTCAGTGGTGTGGGGATGCTGTCGACATAGTGATAACGATAAGTTAGAAAAACTGTAACTTTATGCTGCTAGAATTGTAACTTGGTGAACAACTATAGCTTCTAAAGATTCGCTATACTTTGAAACTAGATGGGAACCTCTTAGTTGAAGAAGACAAGAAGCTAGAATAAAAACTATGTTCAAGCTTCATAATAATTTAGTGCCTGAATACTTAATGGACATACTTCCAGATATATGATATATCTGATATGTATATCATATGATATATGATATTCCAAAATGTCGATTACAAACTTATAAGTCTACATTTATTCCGACAGTAGTTAATGAATGGAACTCAATTCCACTCGAAATTCGAAATTTACAGTCAATGTCAAAATTCAAATCTAAAATTAGTACTGAAAATCTGCTCCACCCTCATACTTTGCTTACGGTAACAGACGAGTAAATGTTCTTCAAACCAGACTACGGCATAATTGCGTATTGAATATCGACCTTTATAGATGCAATTTGATATCAAGTCCTTTATGCTCGTGTGGTAAAGTTGAGGATACGTATCATTATTTTTTTGTATGTCCAAAGTATGAGAAAGCCAGAAAAGAATTTTTAAATAAATTTTAACAATTTGACAAGATCCACATTCTAGATACACGTGTCTTGTTATGGGGTGTAGATTCATTGAATGCTGCAGAAAATGAACGTCTCTTTTCTTTTGTTCAAACATTTATTAAACATTCAGGTAGATTTCCTTGTTAGCATTAATTAATGTATCAGTATATGCATTTGTACAAAATAAAGTGTATCTATATATCTGCAAAATGCATCGATTTGTAACTTCTGCGAATAATGTATACTTTAAAACTTCATGTTTAACTATGACAATTTAAATGTGTAATTTACATGTAGGAAGAGGGTGTTATAAGTTTTCAGAACTTGTGCCCAATCCCTTTGTATTTATAAATTACAATAGAATATGTTCAAACCAACAAAGTACTGTCCTTTTTCCCTGTATGTTTGAATGCTGAAAGTATTTGATTCATAATAAAATAAGTTTCTCAAAATTAAAGCCGCAAATAATCTTTGCAGATATTTTTTCAACTGTTTAACCTATTTTTAAGGATTTCATATTGTAGACATTTCTTATAATAAGTATTGTATTACGATAAGATTTGTCCGTCAAATACTAATTCTGGGCTAACCCTGAGTTTTCCTCTTATTGTTGAACCCAAATTCAGGAATCTTCAAACAAGCCAGGTTTTTGTACTTTTACATAGAAATAGCAATGAATAAACTTTTACAGGAGTTCTGGATGTACATGTATCAGCATTTAAGGTCTGATTCCAACTGACTATAATTTTCAATAACAAAACATACATACTAAACAAAAATGTAATAGAACAAAATAAAAGGATTAACAAAAGTATAAAGAAATCAGTTATCAAATAGTTATTGAGTGACTGTTGACATTTTAGCAGCATGTTCATAAAAGGTTTAATTAAGATGAAAGATCAAATGTCAATAAATATGAACAGAAGTCAATTAAGATATTTAAAACTGTCCACCTCTGAGTGTGCCTCTGTTGGGATCAAGGCTATGCGAAATTTATAAAATTTAATCTAGAACCAATCAGATGACGCATTGTATAGAATAATTATAATGAGGTATAATAATATTTTTTATCTCATGTCTATATTCCGGGAGGCAGGTTTAATATGTAAATACATGTTCCAGTATTTCTGGGGGGTTTTTCCATATATTATTTTTTTTATTTTTTTCATGAGTATTGATTTCCTATAATTTGAAAGAAAAAAATACAAAGTGATAACTTTAAACAAAAGATAAATTTTAATATACCCTTTTACATTATACCCTTTTCTAACAATAATGATTATTAACATTTGCGGCAGATCTTTTTTGTTTTTAATAATTCTGTCGTAAGATGAATAGAGTGAAAGTGAAAAAAATCAAAATATGTCTCGAATATCAGTGGTATGAAATAAACCGATAAATGTAAATTTTTCATACATACCTGTGTATCTTCTTTTATAACACTGATTTTGATTTAGTTAAGAATACATGTATACAGTGTATCTTGTAAATCTAAGTGCTTCTACAAACACACAATTTTATACTGAGCCGGCTAAAATGATTATTTAAAAAAAATAACTATGGATTACTTTTTTCCCCTTAAAAATATGGTTCTTATGTACGAGGAAGCCTTCCAAATGCCAAAAGTTCCACAACAATATACTGAATTTTAAATTTGTTTGATTTCTTTTTTTTTAACATTTTTTACCAAGAATTACAAAAGCAGACCCTCTCACGTACATTTTTATCAGTGATATATACATGTATTTTATTTGAAAAGACAAGATAATGTAACCAAGCGGAGATGGAAAACGCAGGTTCAGTTTATAAATTTATTAGGAAAAGAAAAAACAATGGCAGATCTACAAATACAAAAAAAAAACATATATACAATATCAAAATACACACAGACTCTGAGACAAAATACTTTTATTTCCTATTCACTTCAAAAATAAGAAAATTTAAGTGTACTAAGCCCAAAACGTCATTTTCATAGTTTAAAATACCCTTCTTTCAAAAATTTGATAAAATCCGTCCGGTGTCATGATTTGAGAAGACAGGTTGTGAGAAGTTTTTCATTTTTCAAGTTAAATTATCTATAACAATGTCTGAAATTGCAATGGGAAACAGGGCTGATACCCTACTTGGTGCTGTATGAATTTCAGCCGTTAAAAACAAGTAATAAAAGAGGAGTTTGCGTTGGCGATATTAAATCCTGTTGAAAACACATGTGGATTTTATTCATTTTCCTTCCGAGATGTTATATTTTTTGTAAATAGAATATAATATACACACCAATTGGTGCAGACAGTATCAAGGCATGTTGTAAGCCTTTACAGAAAAATTGAGAACAAATTAAAACTGAAAATTTTGATTTATTTAAATTTTTGTCCGTTGTCATGACAAGATACGAAAATTCAGTCCGTTGTCATCGGTCCGTTGTCGCTACTGTATTGTATACACTACGAAGGACAATCTTGTTGTTTTAGGTATCGTTAAGCATGCTATCAAAAAGAGAGGTGTGACGGTACATATTGTCGTTTTGTACATATTGTCGTCGGCGACAAAATGTACCTACCCTGACTGCACATATCATCGTCCATCGATACATATTGTCGCCGGCGACAATTTGTACCGAGACGAACCTTTTTCTTCCTCCTGCATAATGGAAGACAAAATGTACAGTCACGTATCGGCAAGTTTTGTCGTCGGCGACAATATGTACTGTGACCATTAGCACATTTTATCGCCGATGTGGTGTGTTGAATATTTACTAAGGTCGTGAAGAGAGAGAGAGAGAGAGAGAGACAGAGAGAGAGATAGACAGACAAAAGGACAAAGTGTTTGGCTGATAAATAAGTAAACAAGTTGTATTTATTTAGCATTACTCGCAATTTTGTAGGGAGAAATGGTGTTGATCAGAAAATTGTGTCCAGCATTGGTTTACATGACTTTGATATGTCAAAATACCGTAATTCTTGAGATATCTGAAAAATCAGTCTATTATTTATTCTCGTTATATATACATGGATGTGAGATTGAAAGTTATTTGTTCAGTAGAATTGTTATCTGGAATTCATCTTTTTGCTTCATTCTCATACAAGTGCCGATATATTGGTGTAGGGGTTGACACATTTTTAGCTCACCTGAGCTGATAGCTCCAGTGAGCTTTTCTGATCACATTTCTTGTGTCGTCCGTCTGTCTGTCTGTAAACATTTCACATTTTCAGCTTCTTCTTAGGAACTACTGACCAATTTCATTTTCAACCAAACTTACCAGAAAGCAAACATGGATAAAGGGAGTCAAGTTTGTTCAAATTAATGGTCACGCCCTCTTTCAAGAAAGTACATGTATAGTTAAGAATTATTGAAATTTTAGTGACATCTTTAAATAATCTTCTCGAGAACCATTGTGTCAGAAAAGTTGAAACTTACGTGAAAGCTTTATTATTAAGTGTAGATTCATTTTTATTCAGATCATGTCTGTGAAAGGGTGGGCTACAATAGGTGAGCAAAGTTTTAATAGAATATTTAAGAATAATTCTTTCAAAATTTTATTCTCAAGAACTTCTGGATCAGAAGAGATGATACTTATGTGAAAGTACATACATGAAGTATACTTTTAATTTTTTTAGATTCTGGCACGAAAAAGATCTCACACTTTTCAATGGCCCTGAGTTCCGAGAATAGGTCTAAATTTTTGGCCCTCCACTGGCAAGTGGTTATGTCTCCATATGAGTGAAAAATTCTCTAGAGGGATATTAAAACAACAAACAAACAAACAAAAACAAAATCAATTTTGTTCAAATCATGACCCCCATAGGTAGGGTGGGGCCACAATTGGTGATAAAATTTTCCGTTAGAATATACGGTATACTCTTTAAAAATCTTCTCAAGAACCAAAGGCGGATCTAGCACCGGCGCATCCCACCCCCTCCCCAATCCCTATCCCACCCTGCCCCTCCGTTTGTTTGTTTTTTTTTTTTTTCATATTTCTTTGCTTTTGTAAATTCTGTTTTTTTAACCTGTATATACTCTCAATTTTGTACACAGGTAAAATTTCATGATAAAATGATATACTTAGCTTATACAGTAACACTCCACACACAAACGATTTTTTTTTTTTTTTTTTTTTTTTTTTTTTTTTTTTTTTTTTTGGTCAAAAAAAAAATCTGAACCGCACCCCCCTTTCCTCGTTCTGAAATTTTTTTTATCAAATATTGAGAACAGCAGTAGGCCCGTGATTAGCGATGTTTATATGGATGCATCCTCAGGTAGTGTAGATTCAAGTTTCTTTTAATTATGACCTGCGGGCCTAGGTTGGGGCCACAAAGGGCGATCAAAGTTTTACACAGGAATATATAGGAAAATTCTTTAAACTTTTTCTTCTCAACAACAGCAAAGCAATGATTAGTCATATCTATATGGAAACATTGCCATGCATTGTCATGCGACATGTACTGATGGACGACAATATGCTCAGTGAGTGTTTGTACACATTGTCGCAGGCGACAATATGAACAGGACGACAAAATGTACCGTCACAATCACGCTGCATGAAATAGCATAGGTCAATGTGATTTACAAACCAATTACATTCACAAAAACAAGACACTATTGGCCACATCGTTCACCTGAGCACTTTGGTTCGGAAATCGCAGAAATCACTTAGGTATTCAAAAGTTTAAATATTAAAGTGGAGGGGGGGTATGATTTGAACAAACTTGAATCTACACCACCTAAAGATGCTTTTGAACTAATATGACTAATAATGGCTTTGTTTTCTAAAGAAGAAATTTTTTATTGATATATCCTTTATAATCCGTTTGTTTAACTATGATCCCCTGTTTGACCCCTCTGTTGGGTCATGATTTGAACAAATTTGAATCTACATTACCTGAGGATGCTTTTATTTTATTATGACCAATCAAGTTTTTGTTGTTCTTGAGAATAAGATTTTTTAATGATTTCCCCTATGTATTCCTATGTTAAACTTTGATTTGAATAAACTTGAATCTACACTACCTGAGGATGCTTCCATATAAATATGACCAATCATGGCTTTGCTGTTCTTTAGAAGAAGATTTTTTAAGATTTTTCCTATGTTATCCTTTGTAAAATTTTGATAGCCCACTTTGGCCCCATCCTACCCCCGGGGGTGATGATTTGAACAATCTTGAATCTACATTACCTGAGGATGCTTCCACTTAAGTTTCATATTATCGGCCGTTGTCTTGCCCGATTTTTTTCTCTTTTTTTTTCGTCGGCCGATCAATTTTATGCATGTCAGTCGGGTCAAGTTATTTTTTTTTCGTCTGTGGCCGATTCAATTGTAGCACTCATTGAATTGTCCGTCCACCAACCTTCGATCATCGGCCGACCATCGGCATATAGTTTTTAAAGTCGGTCGTCAGTCGGTCGACATTTAGGAACTGGGTTTTCGTACAACTGTCGACCGAAGATGAAAATCAAACTGCGGCCTAGCGAACGAATGATCGGGTGATGGTTGGCCAACTTATAAGTATTTTTACTTTTAAAAGTATCGGTGTTCCTAGGAACTAATATGACTACTCTGCGTCGTCCGATACTAGTGTCGGCCGATCATGTTTTTTTTTCAGCCGACGATACGAAAATAATTTGGTCGCCCGACCATCGGCTTAAATGTAACCTAAGCATAACATTTTAATTTTGTTATACTGATGATATACAAGGAATTGTATATGTTTGCATACTAGCTAGGACTCAGGTTCCTAAGAGAAAATGAATTGAAAATAAAAACATCGCAGAATAGTTAGCACGTTGGTGTGAGCTGCTTTAAGAATACCCCGAGATTCAAATATACATGTATTTGTAATATAATTTGTATTCTTTTAAATTAAGCATATATTTGATCATTTCTGTTGCATTTTATTGATTTACTTACATGTTAAGAAAAATGACACCGGACCAGATAAATTTAACATGTACTGACAACGGACTTTTTGCTTATAAACTTTGATTTCTTAAAACATGTTAGCTACAAAAGGCTGTCAGTTGCCTAATACATTGAAAATGAAGTTTCTCTTCATATTTTAAAATAAAGATACCATTTCGATGAATCTATTATAAGAAATATATAATTTTCCAGCTCATAATCATGGCTTCACATATGGGCATGTGATCGCCAACCAAAACTCCTCAAAATGTATTGTGGATATCAAATACATAATTCTTTGTATGGAATACTGAATGTTGTATCTGTTTCCCAAAATACAAATTTATTCTTGGAATTTGTCAAAAACGTTAAAATTTAGGCATCATGTATAAATTCTTGTATATTTTGCATGACACCGGACGGATTTTATCATAACCTCACCTGTTTGTTCATGACAACTAACCAGTTTTAGTGCTTAACTTTAAAGGTTTCTGACAACGGTACTGTCTAGGAACTTAACGTGTTCCTGGCCGTGATGTAACTATACAGTGGTAGTAAGTAAAGATCAATCAAGTGTGAAGTTATGGTGTACGAACAAAGCAGACGGTTTTCGTGCTAGTATGGACCGGTATAAATCTACAACTACCAAAATTGAAGAAGAAATCGGGGATCTAATGAATTTGGAAAATGGGCTGGAAAAAGAGCATTTGAATAGTGTAATGTCAAAAATCTGCAATGTGTTTTTAATCGCAGCTAAAGAATCGTTTGGGATTAAACACAAAATAAAAAACTCAAAGAAAAAAACCAGAAAAACCGTGGTATGCATAATAGAATTAAAACCCAAGATTCTAAAGAAAATCTAAAACGAGCCAGCAAAGAGTATAAAAAAGTAATGGATTAATCAATAAACGACTACAGACAAGATCTCTCTCAGAAAATTAAAAAAAATTGTGAACAAACAACACAAAGGAATACTGGAAAATATTAAATAGTCAAAATAAAAATAACAAATGTACACCTGATTTAGATAATCTGTATACCTTTTTCAAATATATTAATGAAGCCAATTTAGAAGAAACTGATTCAATCAACATCACTGAACAAAGTTGTTATATTGAAATACTTGATTGTTCAATTACGCAAGATGAAATTTTGGCCGCCGTAAAAGACCTAAAAAACAACAAATCTCCCGGAAGTGACCATATTTTTAATGAACATATTAGTGTCACAATTTCACTGTTTCTGTCTCTATACGAGAAGTTGTTTAATCTAATTTTTAACTCTGGAATAGTACCGGAAGAATGGCTTATAGGCATTGTAAAACCTATTTATAAAAATAAAGGAGACCCAACACAACCCGAGAATTATCGCCCGATCACATTGTTGAGCTGCCTTGGGAAACTTTTCACTAGTATTTTGAAAAAACGTTAGAAATCTATGCAGAAAATGTCAGTCTGATTAACGAAAGTCAAACAGGTTTCAGAAAAGGGTACTCTACTTTAGATAATATATTGAATTAGCATTTTCTGTCACAAGCACTTATAAAAAGCAAAAAAAGTTATATTGTGCATTCATCGACTTTAAACAGGCTTTTGATACTGTGTGGAGAGGTGGTCTTTGGTACAAATTATTTTCAAATGGTGTTAGTGGGAATTGTTTCACTTACATTAGAAATATGTATGCAGGCATAAAATCAAGAATAAATGTGGATGGTGTGTCTTCTGAATATTTCACCTGCAATGTCGGGATCAGACAAGTTGAAAATCTATCACCTTTTTTATTTTCTCTGTATATCAATGACTTAGAAAATAATTATCTTACAGAAAGGAATGTTAACGGCTTAGAAAGTTTGTCTAAAGAGATTGAAGATGATCTTACCGTTTTTATCAAACTGTTTATATTATTTTATGCAGATGATACTGTTATCTTGTCTGAAACTGCAAATGATTTACAACATGCATTAAATGAATTTTCTGTATGTAAACAAGCACAAAAGGCAATGTACGGCATTATAAGAAAAAAATCTTTTATATAATCTACCTTTTGATTGTCAGCTAGATCTGTTTGATAAAGTTGTTGTTCCTGTTTTGTTATATGGGTGCGAAATATCGGATTTGAAAATATTGATATTATTGAACGTCTACATTTAAGATTTTTGAAATATATTTTAAACCTAAAATCTAGTACACCGAGTTTTATGGTATACGGGGAACTAGACGTTACCCGATGTACGTACGCATTTATACAAGAATATCTTTCTGCTGTTTTTATACTGTTACATGGAAATGAGAATAAGATTTGTAGAATTATTCATTTACATCTTTATAATAAATATACTAAAAATGGGATCAATAACCCTTGAATATCTTGCATACAGAATATTCTTAACACTGCAGGACTGTGTAATGTTTGGAATGATAAAAATTTTCGTAATGTTAAATGGATCGCGACTACAATAAACCAAAAGCTCAAAGACCAGTTTTTACAAAAATGGTATAGTGATATGAATAATTCCAGTAAAGGTATTACATATAGAATATTTAAAACAAAGTTTGAATGTGAAAAAATCTTAACTATTTTACCAAGAAAATTTAGAAATATCTTTTCAAAATTCAGAACAAGTAACCATCGTCTTCCCATAGAGGTGGGTAGATGGAATAATGTTGAAAGAAATGAAAGAGTGTACTATTTATGTAATAATAATCAAATTGGAGACGAATTTCATCACTTACTGGAATGTAATGTATTATGCAATATTCGAAAAGATTTTCTGTTAAAGAAATACTATGTGCATCCAAATGTTGTAAATTTTGTAATTTAATGCCCTATACTGATCCATCAATCTTAAGAAAATTGTGAATATTTATCACCAAATTTTTTGACACTGTCTGTCCTCCTGTAATCTATGCTCGTCCATAATTATTGTAAATATGTATATATATGTACCTCTTGTACCATTCATATGGTTTTTGAGAGAATAAATGAATGAATGAATGAAAATACTGCACCTTCGTCCTCTATTCAAATGAAAATGAAAGAATGTAAATGTCATGGAAAATTATGTATCCCTTGTCGACTGGTTACACCAACCACGTATGATGATAGGGTAAATTGAATAGTCCCTAGACAAATCAGAAAGAAAAAAATGAATGTTTGCTTTCTTAGTTTTCTGCTTCTGTGGAGTTGGCATGAGAACTGTTAGCTGCTTACTTACCTTACTAAAATCTTTGATAAATCTTCTGTAGTACTAGTATCCTACAAAACCGATAAACTTTCTTACCTCCTCTGGATTTTTTGGTGTAGGCCACATGTTGACTTTTTCGGTCTTTTCCGGATCGATTTCAATACCCTCGGGTGAAACAATATGTCCTATATATCTTACCTTGTCCTTGAAGAAACTGCACTTTTCTGGTGATAACTTCAGATTGGCCTGTTGTATCCTAGTAAGTACTTTCTCTACGTTTTCTAGGTGTTCCTCAAATGTTCTTCCAAATATGATGATGTCGTCAATGAACATGCAGCATATGTTTAGATGGTAATCCTGTAGAATATTCTCCATCATGCGTTGGTAAGTTGCTAGTGCATTTGTTAGTCCGAACGGCATTCTCTGATACTCAAAAAATCCTACAGGGTCAACTGTGAATGTTGTCCTTTCTTTATGGCTCTCTTTGATCTCAATGTGATGGTATCCACTTTTCATATCTATAATACTGAAGTACTTGCTGCCCTCTAAACAATTAAAAATTTCTTCAATTCTTGGTAAAGCATAACTGTCGTTCTTAGTGATCTTATTAAGTTGTCTGTAATCTACACATTGCCTTACTGTTCCATTTTTCTTTCTCACCAGAACAACATTTGATGCCCAAGGACTATGGGAAGGTCTAATCATGTCAGTTGTTAAAAGTTGTTGTATATATTCTTGACTTCATTGTACATGGATGGTGGTATACTCCGATATCGTTTTAAATGGTTTTTCGTCCAGTAAATCAATTCTCTGTTTGACCTGATCTGTGTGTCCTATATCACTGTTATTTGTGGAAAATATATCTCTGAATGACTCTATAAGTTGTTTTCCTCTCTGATATTCTTCATCTGATAACTTTAACTTCATTATGGTAATTTTTTTCATGACATCTATATCCGCTGTCTCAATTTTCTGTGGCATTTCCTCTACTGTGACAGGTTGTACCTCGCAGATGACTGCTCTAGGTGGAATGTTGATTGTTCTCGTTGTCACATTTGAAACGCAGACATTGATGATTTGTCTGGCATTGTAGTCATAATCTATCAGCTGCGGTTCCACATCTAAATCCTGATAGCAGTAGGAGTTTTCTGATGATTGTAGAATACATGTTGTATTGACATAAGGAATTTGTTTGTACATTTCTCCTGGAATTTCAATGACCGAATTTGGCTGAATAGTTATCTGATGATGAGATACATTTCTGATCAAAGCCAAAGTGTTGTTATTCCTGTTGAGCCCTTTTTCCCGAATTGTGATGCATCTAAAAGCCAAATACAGTAAAACTTGTCTAATCCGGCGACCAGTGGTTCCAAATTTTTTTGCCGGATTAGACAACATCCGGATTGGAGAAAATTGAACCATTATAGCAAGTAAAGAATTACATAGATATAAACAAAGAGTGGTAAATGATCAAATGTGTCATTTTTTAGGTTTCACTTGAAAAAATCGTCTATTTTGTTTCTTTTGAACTCTGTTCTTCAGAATTTTCATTTCTGTTTAAGTTTTATATCTTTTGGACATTCATTAAATTTGAAAATCGTTTAATGTTTTAAATACGCTTCAAAACCTCATCGTAGCTGTAAATATTATTTTGTTAGTTACCGATTCCTTATTAATTTCTTTCTTTTAAAATGAATATTCAGACACGGTATTTGTTTATTTCAAATGTTATAATGATTAGTGGACCAAAATCTTCTGTCGTTATGGTCGTTGTATACTAGCGACACAAAGGGAAGTAATTCGCATTGCACGTCGTGCACGCAAAATGAAAGTAGAAAGGAGGTCATGAATGTCTCCACGTTTTTCTACAGACATGCTACACGAAACTATCACCATCACTTTGCGAGTTTCCTCGCCGTACTTGAGCCATTCATGATTTTTTTTAATCAATTTTGTTAGAATCTAAACTGTCGATACAGGATAGATCAATTACCCCATGCGAGACTTCTCTAATGACCAGCGGGCACAGGTAAAAATAAGTGGCCGGATTAGAGGAGATAATTTGTAATAATTATGAGCAGTTAGTTCTTTAAACAGTGGCCGGTTTACAGAATAGGCAAGATCCGGATTGCACAACATTTATTAAACATAAATTATAAAGAAAATTCAAGGAACTAAAATATTACACCGGACTGAACAACATGCCGGAATGCACAACATCCGGATTCAACAAGTTTTACTGTACCATGATGTTCTCAATTTAGAATTTTGTAGATATTTGTTGCCATGTTGTTCTTTGAGTTTATCCATGATGGTCAGAAGAATATTGGTGCCTAGTAAAATGGGAACCTCTGAACTGTAGTTGCTAGTTGGTGTCACAAGAAGAAGTATGGGAAAATTTTCCTGTAAATCTGGAATTTGGATTTCAAGTTCAATGTAGCCTAAATAAGGAAGCTTTTCTCCACTTGCGCATTCAATATCTAAGATGTGTGTCAAATCTTACAATTTTGTATCCTTTAAATTTTTTCTGTAGTAATTTTCTGATACTGTGGAGACTGTTGATCCAGTATCTAGCAAACATTTAACAGGCTGATGGTTGATAAATATCTCTGCTTCTGTAGGCTCACCAGTTAATCCTGCTGGCACTCCATGTTCCATAGGCTTCATCATGTTTAAATTCCTGCGTGTGTGGTCAATTTTCACTCTACAGCCTAATTTAATGTGGCCATACTGTCCACAGCGAAAGCACTGTACTTCTCCATGCCATGCGTTCTGCTTCTGGCGGACACTCTCGAAACTTGGTCCATCTCAATTTGTCTAAGTGCTACTCGTAAATCATCAAAATCTTCTATCGCATCATACTTGTGGCCACTGATGTCTTTCAATGATGGCTTCAGTCTTGTCCATAATATTGATTGTAGCATACTATCCATAGAATTCCTTCTAACTATTCCTTGAATAACAGCTTTGCCTAAAATGCCTTCTAGGCGACAACTCCACGCAGTAAACGTTTCATCTTCTTTTTGGCTAGCTCCGTAAAAATGAGCAAGGATATCTTCTTTCTTTTCTATATCTCCAAAAACACTGTCCATTTTCTGCAATATTTCCTCAATAAAAGCTTCAGGACCTTTTATCATCTGAACTCTTCCTGCTTCTCCTTTCAGGGATCGTCTAATCGACTGAAGTATTAATGGACGTGAATATATCTCCTCCCTCAACAAACAACTGACCTCATATCTCCAAAGGTCATATGATGTTTCATTCTTATTCATACCTCCTGATAATATAGAAATCTTTGGTGGTTCCTTTAAAATACTTGTAGTGACTGTCTCTGTAGTTGACACAGGAAATGGACTACTAGTATCGCTATCCCCTTTCATCTTAAACTTCTTTGGTTTAACTAATGGAGGTGGTAAGAGAGGTGGTATGCTAGTCTGTGGTTTCTTTTTAATTGCACTTGGTGAAAGAGTGAAATGTTTCACCTTCTCTCCTGGATGGACATCTGCCTTTTTACCTCCAGTTAATAGTTCTCCAGACTCCATCAAGTACTCCTGCATCCATATTTTCAAATCATCTGGGTTGCTAAATTTTGGCATCTCTTTTAATTCTTTGAGAGTTTTCAACAAATTTGCGTATTCATCCTCCTTGGAACCTCTTCTGGCGATTCATTTAATTCCAGGCTCTTTTCCTCAGTACCTTCAATTCCATCGCTTTTTTGATTTTTTCCAGTTGCCATGATGTATTTTAGTTGGAATGTGCGGAAAAGATATATGTGTATTCAAGACACGAAAACGCGTTGTACATGTACACTCGAGCAATATCACGACTAAGTCACGCGAAACACAAAATAAAACTGTGAGTCGTAATTAAATTCTAAATAAAGTTAAATAAACTAAATAAATAGATTTAATTAAGTTGACTAACTATGTGTTGAAAAAAATATTGAACCTGAAATTCAAATTTGATTAAATGTCTTATCAAGCTAAATAACTAGTTATATTTCAATCTAAATGATACTATGAAAACTTAATGCGGATAATTGATGACAGAGTCAAATTGATCAGAAATTTAACCTACTTACACCAAACAGAATCAAATACAACACAACTTCTTAGACAACAAACCTCTGAACTTCAAATCACAACTTCAAACAAAATACAACTGTGTGCAAGCAAGATGTGTGTGTGTGTTTCCTTTCGAACAACACTATCTTTCAACCTATCTGAAATCCCTGATGACTTATACTCCTATTTATTTCATTTAATAAATGTTATACTGCCCACAAAGAGATTTCCCTCCAAAACTTCGGCCAATGAAATCTCACTGATCGGTCACTTCATAGGTCACTGACCTCTCAAGGTTAATTACAATAAATACTATAAGGGAAACTTATATTTATTCATACTAAAGTAATTCCTAAATAATTATATCTTCTAAAGTATAATATAGCTTAAATGAATAATAAACTGCTAAAATATAAATAAGTTAAATTAAACAAATTTCCTGTAAATAATAATATCAAAATTATTTTGTAGATAATAATACTAAACATGTCAAATAAACACAAAATCCTAAAATACTAGAAATATATTCACTTTTCAAATATTTACACTTTACCACACACACACACACACACACACACACACACACACACACACATATATATATATATATATATATATATATATATATATATATATATATATATATATATATATATATATATATATATATATATATATATATATATAGAAAGCACAACGAAATTCACTTTTATAAGGATACCCACTTCCTTCCGCCCCAGCCCGGGGTTGAACTCTCGACCTGCGGAATCTGTCTCCTAGCAGTACAGGAACAGCGCGCTAGACCGCTCGACTATCTAGGCAAGTCAAAAAAACTTGCTTTCGATGCCGATGGAATTCTCGCGGCGCTGTCTTACACTACACGTCATTGAAAATGGAAGTGAAATACAGTTTTTTGGACGTAAGTTTTATTAGAGGATCGTTACCAAAACACGTTGTTATGAAATTAATTTTTATTTATAAAGCACATTTTACAAAAATTATGACTAGTTAACAGTTATGTTAGTTTAAGAGTTGTTGTAAAATGTGCTTTATACATATATATATATATATATATATATATATATATATATATATATATATATATATATATATATATATATATATATATATATATATATATATATATATATATATATATATATAATTTCTGAATATTATCAGGTTGAAAGTATTTACTCTGATAATTCCACTTTGCCATCATTCGTATTGGAATTTTCTTTAGATCTAAATGTCTGTCGAAACTAATTTTATTTTTTTAAAATTCATTTCAAACTTAAGATACTGAAGGTGATAATGAAAGAACAAAAAAATTTATTCAACAAATTAAAATGTACAATAATAATAAATAACACCTGCTATGAATATAAATATATTTAGATACAGTGACAATATTTGAAATTCTGAATCTCAAAATAACAAGCAAATCAAATAATTGTATATATTTGTACATATGATACGTATGCATATATAAAATAATTGTATTTATTTGTATATACGATACGCACGTATTTCTAAATTAAAATAATTGTATATATTTCTATGTTTGTATATATAAAAGGGAAGTGACTTATTAATTTAAATAATTTACTAATTAAAATATGTGAAATTTAAATATTTCCACTCGTCTAAAAAATGCTATAAATAATCATAATATTCTTCACTTACAAATCATCTACTGATCATCGGTCGTACAGTTCTGGACATTCATTATCGTGGAACAGTTCTCGCAGAAACTACAAAAATGTCCAACTGTTCTGAAGAAAGTCGGTACCATCTTGATAGGAATGATGAGCCTAGCAATATTGATATCACGGATCCAGTCGCAGAGAAACTTCCGAGGAACACCATTCACAACACCATCGTTTACAAATCACCAGAAGACTACGTATATACGCCATGGACACTTATTACGTGGAATCGTTCAACAACATCCTAAATATGATCTATGACAAATGTATTCAATTGAGAGACAATTCCTATAAAATGAGAACGGGAATTGCCATTGTAATGAGAATGTTGACTGTCACTCTACTGGTATCTATCAGCCTCCTAGCGGGAAAAAGAAGATTTTTGAACCAAGTACATTCAATTACCGTGACGAGATATGGCGCCGTTTTCTGATGAACTGAGTGACAAAAATTGAACACGTTTTAGTGACTGGCGTTTTGAGTGATGTAGATTTGAAGGGAAAAATGAAGAAATAACCAAAAAAGGGTTTTACAGTGAGGAGGTTCCACCTGGCTAGAGCTGGAAACATCAGGAAATTACTAATTTATTGGAATAAAAATTAAAAAATTACTAATATCCAGATGACTAACGTTCCCATAATAGATATTTTCAGAGTGCATACTTTTTAATTGAATTCATCTCATGCTAAACGTGATATGATCTGGAGAAAAGGTGCCGGAAATCGAGTTGCTGAATCTTACCAACACTACTTTATCTTTTTTTGAGAAAATATACGACATTGAGCAGGAATTACCGCAATCTGCTCCCCTGTAGCAAACAATGGATTATCATACAGAGTTTCTACAGAAAAGATGTTTAAGGGCTGTTTTGATCTCTTGTATGTTAAAAAGATAAATGAGAGGATTCAAAAAACTATTACAATTTACAAGTATAAACAATAATACAACCAATTTTGGGTCTGAATTTGGATTATCATTCAGGTTATCGAGCGAAAGAGCCACGGTATAAGGACCAGAAAACACAAATAGCAAAATCAATAAGGCACCAACCAATTTCATGGATTGGAAAAGTCGTTTTCTTTTCAATTCGGTAAATTGTTCTGATAATTCTGGAGAAATGTTCAAATGACGTTTCCATAGAACGTACAGGGCTAAACAATAGGTCGCGAGCGTCAAAAGTAAAAGCATTAGACCAAAAGAGGACATAACCCAACCAAAAACGGAAAGATTGTTTCTAAAAACTACTTTATAATTGCACTGAGCGGTAGCATAATATTTAGGCGGAGAAACCAAAGAAGAAAGAGTTGCCACGATTCCTATCCATCCTAGAATATATACTAGATACTTTTGCTGTTTTCTAAAGAGTTTAACTCTCCGATCATTTTCTGAAATTACAAGGAATCGTTGTAGACTTATACAGAAGCTTTGATAAAGCGACATTATCAAACTTGATAATGTAAGGACGCTAAATACAATACATAATTCCAAAGATTTTGACAAACTTATAAACATGAAGCGAATTCCTTGCAGAAATATGAAAAACCCAAAAAGAAAGTCGTTTACAGATAACCCAAGAACAAGGCATAAGTATGTGCTTTTTCGCAGATTACTGTTTCCACAAAATAAAACAACTCCTACACCATTGATAGCCATAACAGCAGCGCCAACAGGTAATGCAACTAATAAAGGATTTGAGAAATAAGCATCATGATCAGTTGTATTTTCCGCAGGTTCTTGCTTGTTTGTCAATGTTTTAGTCTCATTGCACGTCATTCCTGACATTCCTGACCCAGCATTAATTGCGACAGATTCTGGTGTTAGATTAGAGTTATTTGTACCAGTTTCTTCACTTTTCTGTCTTGACTTTTTTGAATTACTTGTTCCTTTCGTATCTCCACTGCAAGTGATATTTTCCACTCCACCATCTGCTTCGAGAGTTGTTTGGGTGTCTCCATTAACAATCAATTCCGTTTGCAGCTCGCTACTCGTTACAGCTGTTGTTATATCGAGTATTTCTCTGTCATCGGCAATTGTTAAATCTTTAAGATTAGTTGAAAGAAAAGTGGTTGTTGGTATGCTAAGATGGTGTTTGATCATCATCATAAATAATACAAACTTTAGCATTGTTCTTGCTTTGTAGGTAAGTCCTACCTCGATGAAAGATTTTATCGTATTCCTGTTTGTTGCACTTTAAATTTACTAGAGCTGAAAATATATTTCCTATAAAAATATAAAGAAAAGGAAAATGTTTTCAGTACACTTCAAGTAATTTTATCACATATAGAACTATATTTGTAGAACAGTATTTGTTTTATCACTTAAACAAAAAAGTATCTATGTATGAATATGCTTATCACTTGTCAACCTATCTTGATCCGAATAATTGAAGTTTATCGAAATAAGTACCATTTTATAGAGTTTTGCATCCCCTAAAACATTCCTTTCTATATTTGACTGTATAGAAGACCCCTTCCCCCCGTAAACGGACTCTAGAGAAGGATTTCCTCCACACACACACAAAAAAAAACTTTTGGTCATGGTTTATGGCACTGTGTTACGAAAAGACAGAGGCAAAGGGAAAATCAAAGAAAAATGTATTAAACAGAAAATTCAATGTTTTCTAGATGAATATGGAATTTATTGCACGAGTGGGACAGGTTTTTTTTTTATATTTTCACGAATGCGAAGCACTCCCTAAATTTTAACCCGTTGATTAAAGGTACTCATTATTAACTATATCTACGTCACCAGTATTAATGTGTCAAGCAGGGCTATATTTTTATGGTGAAGAAGAACATGAACACGATGGAGGATTATGTTTCAGATGCTCAATATCCAGGCTCTGTAAAGTTTTTGGTAATTAAAAAGTCTGTATTCTGGTGTCGAGGAATCCAAATATGGACTTTCCTTGACTTTTACAAATAGACTATTCAAATCTTTCAAAGGGACAGATTAAAGTTTGTTGCGAATGTGATTAAGGCCCAATTGTTTATTTATATACGTAAAGTAGTAGTGAATCAAAGGAGACATCATGTATAAAAGGTTTATTGTAAGACCGATGTCCATGACTACGCTCACGTCTCTTTGCAAGGATTTTGAAATGTAATTAATGAAATTACAATTACTTTGCAAATGTAATTAATTCACTTACAAATTTCATTTTAAGAAAATACTTAGGAAAAAAGTCATGAACTTTCCTCTTTATTCATATCAGATTCTTTCTCAGCATTTTCTTTACATCAACATTATTCAAATGTTCATGAAATTTTCAAATGCTGTGTCCCTTAACCTACATTTATCAGGTTTGAAGATTTTCCTGCCATTCTGAAGATAGTTTCCACTGGGGCATTTGTGACAGGAATGAATAGATACTGACTAGAGCAAGTTTACTCAATAAAAAGACAAAATGAACCGTAATTCATATGTGTTACAATATTTGATGTCATTTTAGCTTTCTCATATATTTATGTAAAACAATAGATGCATTTTGTCATTTCCTTTTTCAGCATTCTAACCTATATCTCAGAATGTTGGAGTTGCCCACGTGGCGCAGTAGTTAAAACGTTCGCTCTAGAGTCACTTAGTAGGGAGTTGATCCTTACGTCGCGGGTTCGAATCCCACTGTGGGACGTAGAGACCGGTCCTCCGGATGAGACCGTATAAACCAAGTTCCCATGTCGCAGTAGGTGCTGGCACGAAAAAGATCCCTTACTGCTCAATGGCCCTTAGTGCCGAGTATAGGTCAAAATTTGCAGCTCTCCACCGGCAAGTGGTGGCGTCTCCATATGAGTGAAAATTCTCGAGAGGGACGTTAAACAACACATACAAACAAACAAACAAAATGTTAGTATTGGACATATTGTGTGTCATTAGGCAAAATAAAATATTTATTAAAGTTTAGTGTTGAACTGTCATCTTAAGGCACTAATTAACACCTGTCAATCAATTCTAATACAAGCTGTAAACAAAGGATTGGAAGCCACTGGACTAGGTATTTTCATTGTCAATTCATAAACAACTTAATCAAAATTATTAATTCTATATGTACATTGTTCACAGAGAGATTATTTTGATTTGAAAGTTTTAAAGAAAATGCACAAGAGGAAACAGCAATTCATAAAAAGGGGAAATACATTTATGAAAATTCCTGTAAAAAAATTAACCATAAAAATATTTTGCATAAAAGATCAGCTAAGACAGTTAATACAAACAAACTTTCTTCAAAAATCAACTTAAATCATACATATATCAAGTAAAATGAATAAGTTTAACCACATAGATTTTATTTTTTTATTCAAATTTTCACAATAATGTTCTGTAAAACTACAGAAATTGGTACAGATTTATAAGGGTGATGGTAAAAAGGTAGAATTTTAAACATCACAGAATGTTAGCAATTTCTTAATATTTTAGAAATTTGATATTTGGATAATTTACAACCAAAATATGTCAAAAAATATAGATCAGTCCAGGCACGATTTGTTTGTCTTCATCTGTCCTGAAGCTTTCTTGAATAGTGTGTATGGGGAAGGGAGGGGGAAGGGACAGCTTTTTTTTCATTCATTGAGCATCCGTCTAATTGGATGTAATTGAAAAGTAATTGTGAATTACATGCCTTTTCTCGAAAGTAATCAATTATATTACAATTACATGTAACTGAAAATTTGGCCAATTACACATTCCTTTCAATTACATCAAAATTTGTAATTAATTGTTGTTACCATTAAACATTACCAGTACCTTATCCATACCGAGATAACTCGCGAACAAAAGAGTACCCAGGAAGAAGAAATAGAAAGAAGAAGAAGAAACAGAGTACACACAATATATTCCCAAACTTGGGGAACATAATTAATAGCAGTTAATACGACAACTACTGTAATACGATTTGATTTTAAAAAGTATACTATTATACTCGTTCCATTATAATCGACATAAGAATTTCTGAACATCAAGAGAATGTGCCAACTTTATGTATTTTTAATTAAATAAAAGAAATAAATAACATCAAAAATAGCTATTCAAGAAATATTAGTAAATACCTTTGTAGTCAGAATACAACAACTCGATTTACCCCGACGCAGCACTTCCTTGAATCATAATTTGTAAAAACTATTGACGAATGCTGCTCTGGCCTTTGTATATAGTGGTCATCTTAATCCGTCACTGCTAATACTAACCAATCAAAGTGAATCTAAATTCGATATATGTTACAGTCGGGTCAAGCTACTGTTGTCAGACAATAAAACATGATATTTTTTTTACTACTTTGTTTTAATACAATTACATGTACTCAATACTTCATGCACAACATATATTATGTAATAGACATATCAATAATAAACTTAAGCCGTTATAAAACGGTGATAAATAAGCTGTAATATTGATGATGCGGGTCTTTGGGCTTCCACGCATCCTCAGTTATTAGGTAATAGCGACCTCCCTGTGTTCTGAGCCTTCCAGTGTCTATGATGTGGCCTCGATGGCCCATCATGCATCCATGAGTTTTACATTATGTAGGTGTGTTAGACAAGAACCAGTATATAGTTGAAATTTATACATCAGAAAAATTATACAAGGAAAATTAATACAAAAATCTGTTACTTTCACAAGTTGCTAAACATCTTTACTTACACATTGATACTTATGTACTTATATAAGAGGGTCGTCCCAGAAAAACGCGAACATTTTCAATATTTTTTTGTTTCACTAATATCATGAAGTTAAGAATTGGCACGAATCAACATATTCTGATTACTACAGAAAAATGTCAACGAAATATCATATAGATAACATTTTCCTCTTCGTTAAAAGAAATCTACATAATAGCCACACCGACAACGTCAAAGCATATTTTATGCAATTGCAAACTTGCCCATGAATTGTGCCTCTTTTTTTAGATTGATTGATTGATTGAATTGTATGTTGTTTTACGTCCTAATTTTCACTCATATAGAGACGTCACCATATACCGGTGAAGGGCTTCAAAGACCTTTACTAGGCACTCAGGGCCATAGAGCAGTGAGGGTTCTTTATCGGTTTTTAAGGTCTCATCCGAAGGACATGCAACTTTCACTTCAAAGAGCCGAGCGCTCGGCAAAAGAACAATTGCTACCTATTTTTCATCGACTTAGGTCAGTTGTGGCTGTGATTCGAACACACGACCTTCCGATAACGGAGCGAGCGCTCTACCGACTGAGCTACCGTGACGGTCTTTTCTTTCGAATTTTAAAAGCTTTACTAATGTATAAATTCGACACTACATTGATTTTTAAGTTGATGTGCAAAATACCCATCTTGGAATACTATAAACAACGAAAGATCGCGAAATTAATTCTTTGAATAGACAACCTCACAGTCCTGATCATGAACTTTTAGTGAAGTCAAACGGCGACCCCCACGTATGACGACAACCTCCTGACTTTTCAGTTTTTCATGTTATCCAGTCATCCTTGAACCTCTTGTCTCAGGTACAAATCAGTCTCCGAGATACCTATTTGTGTCATTTCATTTCCATCTCTTTTCCCGTATGGACAGAAATCATACCCAATACAATTCTGAACGATAGTTTGTTGCTCCGCACTAACATCCAACGTCACCATTAATATTACTGGCAATGGTTAACGGAAAATGTTTGTGACGTCATATAGTTGAAATTTATAATGTTACATTAATGAAGTTTAACATATTAATACTCCAGATCATATAATTTTTTAAGTCAATTTTGTCAGATTATATTTTCGTACAATATGGTAATAAACAAAACATCAATGGCAATGCTATTTCTTAAATTGCAAAAAATTTCAGTGCGCCTACTAACGATATTTGACAACCTTTAAATGTCGCTTTTATAAGCATATGATATCACACTTCATAATATTCCGTCAAAATCACGATATCATTTCCCAGCAATGTTAAAAAAAATGAATAATATTGGTCGGGTAATTTATGAGATAGCCAAAAAATTCGCGTTTTTCTGGGACAGCCCTCGTAATGTAAAACTTTTTATAGCATATGTCACTAAATACTTATAAAACTCTAAAAGTAAGGAACTTTGAAACAATTTTGAAAAGTTAAAAACAGAAGTCACTGAGGAGACTGTAGCTTTACTAGTTCATACTTTTAACAAAGGCAGAAGGTAAGTAGCACTTGAACTTGAAACTATGGCAACAACAATCCTTGGTTTTGTCTCTTTGTGTGCACGCGACAAGTTTAACTGACATCGGACGAAAACTGTAGGAGAAGTAGTTCTTTTTTTAATCACATTAATTTCTGTTTATAATTACCATCTTTTTTCTCTTACACCTTTCCTTTTTTAATTTAAGTCCATAAATAAAAATTGGGAATATTTGTTAACAGTATTCAAGCTCAGAATCGATTAAAACACTACAAAATTGAAAGAAGGCGAACACAGATCATTGGAGCCAAAACTGATTGAGTATCCCTCTGTCGATTGTCAAACCCACCATTAGCTCTTTCCGTGATTAGAGAGACGGAATAATCCTTATGTATATTGATATCAAAACAGTGACCAAACAATTTGACAACATTCGACCTTACCACGGATTGTATTTGCAAAGAACATCTTTCTAATAATAATAATAAAAATAAGAAATGTTGACTTTTAAAAAAATTGTTGATAGCTCTTTATTAACATCAACTCGTTTATGCAGCCTGCATCAGTTTATAAAGTGATCGTGTGGAAAACATGCTCTTCATGTAGCAAGTCAATTCGGAATCATAAACGTCATATGCATCTGATCTACTTTTTTCCAAACCAAATTCATTATGATTCTGAAAATTGATCATCCTGTTGTCTCTAAAATAAAATTGAGAGAGAGAGAACTAAACACGAAATCTTGGATCTGTCCTGTAAGGCGAACAAATGATTCACTTCAAAAATACTGGCCAAATTAACATAACATTTTATCAAACTGCGATATTTTCTTTCATAATTGGTGCTTAAACTTTTATTAATCAGGGTGTAGTTCAAAACAAACTGTAGGTCTTGAATATGAATCAATTACTTGCCCTCGCAAAGCAATCAATTAAACAGAAGTGCTTTGACTTCAATCATAGGGGGGCAAGTCACAAACTACAATGAGGCTTTGCTAAAAGATGTATCAGGTTGACTTTTCACAACAATAATGAGTGATCCAATGCGAAACGAGTACCACTGATTGATTGACCCTAACAAAAATATACTATAGTTAACTATAGTTTGCTAGATTACTTACTTTAATTTTTTGAAACTTTATGTTATGATGTCGATAGTGTTGGGAATCTTCAAGTTCACAGTGTAACAATGTGAATGTGATGGGCTTTTTAACAATATCCAGAGTCGTAAGCGTAGTCATGGACATCAGTCTTACAATAAACCTATTCTACATGATGCCTCGTTCGATTCACTACTATCTTATGTAAATAAACAGTTAGGTCTTCACCACATTCGCAACCAAACTTTACTCTGTGACTATGGATATTGAAAATTATAGGCTTTTTAAACCGCCACATTTAACGGGAGAAAATGCAACTGAAACAACCCGTTCCTTTTATTGCCAGAAAAGAATTGACGCAGTTAATATAAAAATATTCTTAATAGCAAAAGGGTCCTGTCTTGTATTCCATTATATTTCAAGTCCACACCTTGTATTTCTTACAATTATACATTGACTACTGCTTCCAAACTTTTTAATTACAATGAAATATGGAGATAACGAACAGTATTCAAGCTCAAAATCCATTTCGACAATACAGATTGGGAGCAGAGCAAACACGGACCTCCAAAAACATCATAGGTGGGATCAAGTGCCATAGAGGAGTGAGCATCCCCTGCCGACCGGTCACACCCCCGTGTGATCCCTGCCATGAAAAAAAATCTAAAGTGCCTAGATATTGAACATCTGGAAGATAATCCTCTAACGTGTTCCTGCTCTTCTTCACCCTACTATTGTAGTCCTGCTGGACACATCATTACTGGTGACGTAAAAATAGTCAATAATGATCTTCAATCACTTATTTTAAAAGAGCGAAAATTAAGGGAACCCCGATTTTTCAACTGCCGTCATAATTTCATAAGTTTGAATTCTGTGGAAGATTACGCCAGACGATGGGTCAGACATGAAAAAGACCTTGACACTTTGTCAGGATGGATTAAGAAATATAAGATGGATGTTGAAATCTTGCATTAAGCTATTGAGGGGCAATATGAAAAACATCTATCTTTCTGTCTTCAATTATTCGGAAGTGATAAAAGAATTAGACAGATTACATGATCAGTTTGTATTGGTCCCTGCTGACAAAGTTGGTAACAACATTATTTTTGTAAGGCTCATTACGCCATCTTTTATTCACGATTAGTCCGTTTAAAATCAATTCGCGACGATTAATTTTCGCGACTGAGGAAGCATTCTCTACAAATACAAAGCGAAATAAGTGATTCGCGGCGATTGATATTCGCGAGTTAAAGTAGGTCGCGAAACTCGCAGACCTATTTTTACATTCATATAAAGCAGAATTTATTCAAAAACTTAAATATGAAACGAGGAAGTCACTTGATGTGGTCGTCAATACGACATTTAGATATATCGACGAAGTATTATCAATTAACAATAGTTTTTTTTCCATTCATATGTCGACTCGATATATCCCTGTGAACTTGAAATAAAAGATACCACAGAGTCTGACACAACTGTTTCAGATTTGGATATTTTTCTAGACAAAGACGTAAATGATAACCTCACAACAAAGCTTTATGATAAACGTGATGACTTCAACTTTTTTATCGTCATCTTGCCTTATGTATATAGCAATATAGCCTTATCGTCTGTAATGGGGTTTATATCTCACAATTGATTACATACGCAAGGACATGCTCCACGTACAAGCAATTTTTAAAATGAGGCAAGCTATTGAAAAACAAGTTGATGAAGCAAGGATATCAAAAGTTTCGTTTAAAGTCATAATTTTGCAAGTTCTAAGGTCGATACAATAACCTTGACAGCAAATTCAATACATCTTCGAATGCTGGCTGAGGACACGGCCGATGTGATAGGAGATGCTTACTCCTCCATGGCACCTGAACCTTCCTCTGGTGTTTTTTGAGGTCCGTGTTTGCTCTGCTCCCGATTTGTATTGTTTCAATGGACTTTTGAGCATGATTACTGTTTTTATCTCCATATTTCATCTATTACTTTTAATAAAAAAAGAGTCTATGCTTTAATTTCACTGAAATTACACAACAATGATATAACAATAACAATATTCAAAAGAGTATTTGAAATATCCCCGTTTAATTAAAATGAATTTGCATTTAAAAATGGGAGAAAATAAAGTATAAAAATTGAAATTTGAAGTAATTTTTTTATTTTTTTGATAAACATGATAAAATTTAATACTATAGTGTGTATTTGTTAGGGGAATTAAAAGTATACCAGCTTGAATATATTGGTGTATTTATGTATTATTAGCAGTCCTCAGTGAAAAATACTTTGATTTATGAAAGTAAAGCTTTTGATACTTTGATTAGCTATAATGAATGCTATGGACCTTTGATCTTCTATAGTAAAGACTTTGATACTTTGATTTACTATAGCTTCTACGACAATAATATTTTTACTATACTGTTTTGTTTTTGTAAAGGCAGATAGTTGAACTTAACGCATTATACTGTAGCAGTTTTACCGAAAAAATCACGCCAAGGTTAAATTTTACCGGACAAATCATTTCAAGGTTACTTTTTACCATACAAATCGCTTCAATGTTACCTTTTTTACCGAACAAATCAGCAGCACATTAATTAAGACCATCTCAAAAGTCATTTTATGCTCATCCTGCAGTCAGATCGTATCGAATTCCAGTTGCTTGATATGTTTGCATTCTATTCTGTATGTAAATCTATGTTAAGCAAATCTAAAAGAAAAGGTATATACACGAACTGATTTATGAGAAATTACGTCGTAACAGAATGATACATTGCAAGATTCAAAAGAAAATTATTTCTACACCCCCTTTCCATATCCATAACATAGATGATAGAATATAAACAAATAATGCATTGAGAATATTTAGATTAAAGAATGTACGAGGGTTGCCCGGTAAAATACTGGACAACTTGTCTAGAGTGAAAAATAATCGTCACTGCGTTCTAAAATTTTCACCGCTCTTTTGTACATTTTTCATGAATACACATAGCAAATTTCAAATAGATATATGCTCAAATAAACAAAATATGAGATTTTATGTTATGGGTTGTATCGCCTTACGGCGCACGGATGATAACGCCAAAGTGTCTAAAGTAGCGTCACGTTTCCTCTTTGGTAAAAAAAAAAGTTGGATAAGCCCTACTTAAATTCGGAAATTTCTTTTCTTTTACTCGAGTTTCCCTTTATTACCCCATAAAAAGTCGAGGAACCAATCTCGCATACACATTGGACCTTCTGAAGATTTATCAGTAAGTTATGGACAGTACTCTTATTAATATTCACAGATTCAACTAAATAGGTAATTCTTATATCGACTGTCTACAGTGACAGCCTCTATTGCTATTGCTAGTAGCTGTTTTTACTTTTGTATCGATATAAAACTCACGTATTCTCTAATGAAACCCTGATTTTTTTTTTTTTAACATGCGCCGTAGGACGGTACCCTGTGCACATTCGAGTATAATAAAATATTTATTTTTGTCTATATCTTATCAAAAAAATTAAGATGTACTTAAATATGATAAATAAATATTTGCTGAAAATTTAGTTTAGTGCGCCTGTTATTTTTTGATAAAAACGCTTTGTCCACGATTTTACCGGACAACCCTGGTACTTTAAAGGTTCGGCAAGCTTCTCATATTTAGTGATTCCATTATAAAATACATCAAGAAAATTGCAAACATGACAATTTCTTTTTATCATGTTTTTATATCTAATTACAGGTTAAATTCCGATGTTTTTTCTTCTAATAGCATGTAGTAATTATTGCTATTTTTTTCATCTTCCAAAAAGTTCAAGCATGAGTGAAATTATAGACGGGGTTGGCAGAATGAAACAGCAAAAAAAAAGTCTTTATACCATTATCATAAAGAATTAGAAGCCAATATATAATAAACGAAACCCTCTTTGCCTACAAATAACTTGCAGAAAGCAATTAATTATATGAAGAGTGGTATTTTACTTGCACATAGATGATATCAAGAAAACTGGGAGCTACTTTAAACCTTTAATTATTCAAGTTGGGGATATAGGTTATTGCCATCTAATTTGTATACAACCCTCAATTATGTGGAAGCCTGATGATCAGACAAAGTTTGATGAATGATTTCTTCTCTGAACTCATACTGGAATATTTTTGCAAGAACATTTTTTACTAATACATATACATAAAAAAGGTAAATATCTCCTTATTGTCCACTGTATAATGAAGTGCGCAAAATTGACTAATAATTGATAATAAAATTTGAATATTTATTCAAGCATTCAATAATCGTTAACAAAAGACATTTTTACGTAAAAAGTTTCCCTATGAACTTGGTTTTTCCAAGTTAAAATTACAACTAAGATAGATGTTATGTAAATGTTACAAAACAAATAAAAGTAATATTCTCCTGAAATCAAAATCCAGCATAAGTAGTTTTAATGTCATTTTGATCATAAATTTCAACTTTCTTACTTTTTGTACATTTTTATTAAAATCAATTTGGTTTTTCCGCATACTACTTTCTTCACAATTGAGATAATACATACATGTATACTTCACTAACAAAACAAAAATCATTGATTAAAATTCAACTATTAGGAATAACAGTAACCTACTTAGTGTAGCAGTCACTTATGACAGTCACTGTAGTAAGTTTTTTTTATCATATTGCTGATAAAATGTCTGTAATAAAAACTCTACTTCAAATCAAGAGCATTCTAGAGATGAATATCTTGGCAATTTATTGAACGATGAGTTTGCAATACGTAATTGAATATGCCCCGAAAGATTCCGATTATGAACTTTCAATATTGAACACCCCGCTGTAAACAAAAATCCAGTTTTAATATTTTTCACAAGAAATTGCAGAGACAATGTAGAAGACTTAATAAACTGTTTATTTCAAATTTCATTACAGCACCCCTTATTATGTAGATTTCTTCGTTTCTTCATAGTTCATACTTTTCTGTTTAAGTATTGCATTAAAAAATATTTGCTTATTCATTCCTTACTCATAGGATATTATTTCTTCATTTCAAATGATAAATCTCACAAATTCTGACAGAAAGTAGAAATAACAAAAAAAAAAAAAAAAACGAAGAAGGAAAAAATAGCACAATAAAAGGGTCTTCTGTTGGAGATGAAAGTAAATGATGAGATGATCATAAATAAGAATTATATATAATTGAATTAAATCCTAATGACCCTCTGCTCTAAATTTTATTTTTAAAAAAATCCAGACACGGTGAAAAAAAGAGCAATAATTTATTATCGCAGTATGAAATTAAACTTGAGGTATATATAGAAATAATATTAAGTGTCGTATCTAATAAATTTATATTAAAAAAAATTAATGAAGTGATGCTTTTTAAGTCAGAATATTTCACTGTATTCTATGTTGGTACAAAAATAACGGGTCCTTCTAGCAATTGTTAACTTACTTAAAATTTTCTTTATATAATAAAAATGCATGTATATAATAACGATAAAAATACTAATCATGGTACATATTAAAATATTCAAGTTTTAACATTTTATATAAAAAAGATAAATATATCCTAATTTGCTAACAGTTAAGAAAAGGGAGGAACAAATGCTTTGGGCCAAATATTGTAAATAATTATTAAAAATATTGGAAAAGGAAAGTACAAGTCAGTGTATGTTCCATCAATCAAGTGTGAGATATGAACAAACATTTGGGTAAATATATTACACAGGAAGAAGAGAATTCTTGGATAATATTCTTTGGAAGTTATCTCTCCTATCATAGGGTTGCTAGACCTTAAAACAAGAAAGGAGTACCAAGCAAGTATTTAATCTTGCGGTCAAAATAACACTTCTATAATATATAACAAATATTTTCAAGCAACGCTCCATTTATCATTCTTTTATGTGCAAACAAAATACATGTATCCAAATGTATTTACATGTAGTTCACAGTTCAAAGAATAATTCTACTAGAAATCAACACTTGCATACAATTACTGACCTTCCTTAATAACAACATCGGAGGTAAATATGTACCTTTGCTTTTCTAAAATGACAAGGAGCAAAATGATAGTAATAATAAAAAGGCATGCAAACTTAAAAAATAAATGAAATCACAAGAGGGAAAACGTTCAGAGCTATACAATTTCTCTCGACATAGTAGTTCAATATAGAAAGGGTGGTATTTTACCTGTATATAGATGATAGAAAGAAAACTAGCGTTTTATATAAAACTTTAGCCTTTAATTACATGAATTGATGCTTTCTATTCTGTATACTTTTAACAATATCACAAAACTCAATTTGTGGTCTATGTGATTATACAGAGCTTGATGAGGGCTATAATGTACAGAAGTAAAAAAGGTGAAGAGAACAGACAGTAATCGATCTCTAAAAGCCTGTAAACAATACCAATCTGTGAACAGGGCATAACATGACCTTTCTTTGAATCTCGTACTTAAAAATTGTATTGGTATTTGTATATACAGAAACAAAAAGTAAAGCATCTCCTTATTGTCCTTTGCATCAATAAATAATATATGTAACTGATCTCCAGAGCTAAATATAACAAACAGAATTACAGATACTGTCCTGTGAGAGTGTGAAAAAATTATATTACTAGTGATCTAAATGTGTTTGAAGAATGCGACGAGCATTATAAAGAGACAAATTAATTAATAGAAAAAGAATACATTTGAAATAATAGACACTCATATTAATTCCTTTTCAAAGTATTTTCATGTAATTCTATTTTGAAAAAAAAAAATATTAAGAACTAAAGCACAAAGAAAATTTATTTACTCGAAAAGTATAACAACTTACATAAGTACACGGTTGACAGGGGATGCTTACTCCTCATAGGCTCCTGATCCCAATTTAGTGCTTCCAAGGGTCTGGGGTTTTTCCTGTTTTCGATTCGTATTGTTAATTGAATTTATGAGTCTGATCTCCGTTTTTATATCTCCCTGTTGATTCGATACGCACGGGCGAGCTCTGAAGCAAAGCAAGTCATTTCCAAACAAGTTTATGAAACAGGGATATCAAGAGTTTAAGGGGATGAAGGACAAATGGTCTATGACTCAGTTAAACAACGTTATCGTATCTGATAATTAAAGAGCAAAACGTGATTTAAATCATCAATACTTGCATAAATTTTTGAAAATTGTTTTACCATCTTATATAAAAAATTTTAAAAGTTTTACGTTCAAATTACGAAATATACTGATCCTCTCCTCTGTTTCCCGTTTTCGCGTAAAACAAATTGGTGTCGTCATAAGATTATACTCGGTTAATACACCGGTAGTATTATTACGTAAAACAGGTAATAATCAGTACTTGTTTACCGTGTCCTGTGCAATATTGAGGAAAGCTTCCCCTTTCAATATTTTTACAGTAAATAAATAAAATGAAGAACTTAAGTTTCAAAGTAAATTTTCAAATATTAAATGATGCATATTCAGTTTTTTTTTGTTTTTTGTTTTTTTTTTTTGTTGTTGTTTAAGTTATCTAATAAGTACCCAATTTTCCCAATCCAGATGCATTGTGATAAAAGAACCTTGCTTCTTTAAATTTTAAACCCTATTCATATTCTACGATATTTTAAAAGATGTTTAATAACATATTTTTCAGCTATACTTAAAATTTATCATTATGACAGAATAATGGCCCATAAACAATCAGGATCAAAACTCCACTTAGACACTGTAGGGCTTGATATTTGTTCATCAATATCTCCAAAATAAGTTAAGAAACCTGCATAATAAAACTGCTTTAAAATGCGGGGGACATACTATATTTGTAATGTACAAAATATGAAAAAAATGAATGTCATCTTTTTTTTGCTCATCTTATGGTTCTTCTTCACCTTAAAGTTATCATTTAACGTTTCAGTCGTCAACTTCCCTTACTTATGCTGCAGTATACTCTCATCACCTGCATATGGGGTTTATATCTCTCAGTTTATTCGATACACAGAGCATGCTCTAACATATGTGCAATTTGTAAAATGAGGAAAATTATTGATGAGACAAGAATATCAACAGTCTCGTTTAAAATCATTTTTCGCAAGTTCTATAGTGAACAATGACCTTGTCAGCAAATACAATCTATCATTAAGTCAAATGTTAACTGACGTTTTTCATACTAATTATTAGGCCATTATTTACACACTGAATTGTCAACGGATTTTTCCGTTTTTTTCCCGATCATGACAAGGAGCACACGGCGGGTGTGACCGGTCGGCAGGGGATGCTCACTCCTCCCAGGCACTTGATCCCACCTCTGATGTCTTAGAGGTCCGTGTTTGCTCTGCTCTTATTTTGTAGTGAGCTCAAATATTGTTCGTTATCTCCACATATTTCATTTATGAGCTTTAATGACGAACTCTTTTTTCCAGAGATCCCCGAGGCACCGATGGGAATAATCTCTCCTTAGGCCATACAGATTATCACACCTAATTAGGCCTTCATCACATCGGCACTAATCTCTACTCGGTATCCTTGAATTTTTTGAATGGACTATTTGAAGAAGCTAAAGCAAGTCCATACTTAGATTCTTCAACTGCAGAATACAAACTAGTGTTTGTGAATATGAATGTTTCCCAGCACAGATTCTTTTAGCGTCACGTGTGTCAGATGATAATTCTGACTCAACCCGTCGGTTCCTTAAACTTGAATTTGTCAACAAAGGAATAGATGCTGTGAAAATTATACTTAATCTTTAAAAGATTAATCTTGCATTCCACCATATTTCAAGTTGAGGTCTACACTCTGCATTACCTATAGATATTCCCAAACTCTTGCTTCCAAACTTATCAATTTTAAACGAATTTTACATGCCTAGATACTGAACATTTTTATCAAAATCCTCTTCAATGTTCTTGCTCTTCTTCTTCTTTCAACTATAGTCTCGCTGTACACGTCATTTCTAGTGATGTCAATATAGTTGAAAATGAAGACCTAAACGTAATCATCTTAAAAGGTCTTAAATACAGGGAGCCCCGATCTTTCAATTGGCGATAAAACTTATGCTTCATTTCCATCATGAATTCTGTCTAAGATTATGCCAGACGATGGGCTAAATATGAAAAGGAAGTCATAACACTTTGTCAGAATGGATTAAGTCTTTTAGAAATATATTTAAAAAATCGAATAAGAAATTTAAAAGGCAATATGCGAACCATTTATCCTTCCGTTTTTACTAAATCAGAAGTGATAAAGAATTAGAAAGAATACATATGATATGGTTCCAGCAGACAAGACTTGAAACAATATCGTCTTTGTTTTGTAAGGCTCATTATTATAATTGAATTTTAAAAGAACTTGGTTTAAATTCTATGTCTGAAATTCCAGCTTATACTCACATTTCACTTTCTAAGGATGCAATTCTTCAAAATCATATTTCAGTTTTTAAAACTTTTAACATTCCAGTCAACTAAGGCGAATTCGATCAGCCCTTCGTATTTTGGGTTTCTAAACTTCGTTTAATCTTTATAAAGATACATAACCGGGTCCAGCAATTGCTCTACCAGCCCCTTTCTTTACTCCTCACAAAAATATTAACTACCGTAAAGGAGAAACTTTAGACTTACAGTGCTACAACATATTCTAGAAGTAGTGTAAATCAAATAAGAATTCTTAAAAACTCCTATGAACGTTTACAAACTTTAAAATCACTATGTTTATCAAAAGTCAGTAAAATCAAAACATACAAGTTTTCTACACTTTATCCAACCATTATTCACGATAAATTAAAAACTAGGCTTTTTGAAATTATAGATAACTGCTTCGTAAATAAAAACAGGACTAGGAAATACAATCAATATCGTATGATTGGTCATCAACAGAATTATCTTGTTCATATTCACACTGATTCTACCCACAAGTAATACGAAGTTGATATTAAAGGATGCTGGAGTTCCTCGTTGACAACTAGATGAGCAAGCTCAGAATTTTTTAGCCTTCAAGTACATGGACACGAAAACAAATAAACGATATATATCAGACCTTTATTGCGTCATATAAAGTCATTTTGCCTTTATTTTAAAGTGTGATTCAATATGATTTCTTGGTATTATTTCTTTATTCGAAATCTTAAAGCATCAGATATTTTGAGTGCCTAAAAGCATATGTCTCTTTATCTTATTTTTGAGCTATATTTTCACATTATTTGAACGTATTTGATAAAGTTTCTATTTATATAAAAAGTTTTTCTTAAGGTCAAAACATTCTCTTAAGAATGACATGCCATTTTGATCACTAAATTTGTAATACCCTTTTTTTACTTGTATTTAAATACTATATCTGTTTGAGCTATTTTTTGTACTTTATTTGTAAGCATTTGTTTACATTTTTTGTAGCTTTTTACCATATACTGTGCACACTCATGACCCACACACCATGAAAAATAAAACTTAAATCGTGTGACTTTGACTTCTCATGTTGCTCATTTATTAGCTATCTGCCTGCACCAGGCAGGATATTCGCAGAAAAGCCTGCTAGAGAAAAACATTCATCCCTGTTTACATTCTGATTGACCAAAATATAGCATTTTTAGTTTGAGGGTTTATGTCTCTCAGGAGATTGGATATGCAAGAGCATGCTCTACGTATAAACAATTTCTAAAACCAGGCAAGCTATAGACAAAGAAGTTGATGAAACAAGGATATCAGCAGTCATTTTTGAAGTCATTTTTTCGCAAGTTTTACGGTCGATACAATGACGTTTTTCATACTAATTGTTAGGCCATTATTTATACACTGAACTGTCTACGACTTTTTCCGTTTTTTCCCAATCAGGACAAGGAGCACACGGCGGGTGTGACCGGTCGGCAGGGAATGCTCACTTCTCCATGGCACTTGACCCTACCTCTGATGTCTTAGAGATCCGTGTTTGCTTTGCTCTAAATTTGTATCGTTTCATTGGACTTTCGAGATTGAATACTGTTCGTTATCTTCATATTTCATTTGAAAATACAATGTATTAAAAAAATATTCTAAGCGGATTGAATTATGAAAATTTCAAATCTCTTCTCTTGATTTGTATATATGAGATTTATTAATACTGTTGTTTTAAGGCATACACGCCTGTCTATAATGTGCCTCTTTATCTTTGTGGAGATAACAAAGGGAGTATTAATAGATACTAATTAAGGCATGGATTTAATATATTCATATATCAAATTATATACACTATGATTGGTCAACATTGGCAGTAACAGAATAAAGCTAGCACTATATATAAATTAAGACACAGCAACTACCATAGATTTTTTTCTTTCAAAAGGTAAGAAGGTGTTGACTCCTGGTCAGACTGGTTGTCGTGGTGTTATCACAAAGGTATGTACTAATTACTCTTGTATTGCCATCTTTCCCATAATTCATTTTTTTTCCAAAAAGAGTAAGGTGGGTAAAAATTTACAAATACAAATGTATACGATATCCATTTAAAAATTAATCATTCCTGTGTAGAGTATAAGGACAAAAGTGTTTTAAGTCATACTTTTCATCTTAAAGTCCTATAAACTAATTGTTTGCTTATATTTTCCAACTTCATACTTTTATACTGTACGAGCTATTCCTTTTAGGGTAAAAAATTAGAATACAAGTGCAATTACTAAAGGTTTTTTTTCTTGATTGGATACTGTTTTAACGGGAATGATTGAACAAATATTAATCCTGTCTGAACTAAACCGGCGCCTGGGGATGCATTTCAATAAAGATCTAAAGAAGTTGTAGGAGACCCGTTTTAAGAGATCCAGTTTAGGGAATATATTCGTTCACTCATGTGTCGTCTTCTGAGTGTGATGTATATTTTACAGAGATGAAGTAATTGTCTAAGGGTTTTAATCACTCGCTTTTCAGTGCTTTTTTTATCCTGACAATTGCAAATCTTAAAAACTTTAAGTTGGTCAAATATGTTAACAAAGGTATTTATTTTAAAATGAGTTCGCTCCAGAGTTTATCAAAACAGTTTAGAAATAAATTGCGTTATTCGTGATGGTAGCTTCTCGTTATTTAATCTCTAGAAGTTTATGTAAATAATTTCTTGAATAGTTGCTATATCTTCACCAGAAAAGTTGAAACAGGTTATGCTTTAAACCATAGTTATGCGAGGGTTGTCCATGAAGTTCGTAGACAATGAAGTTTTGTGTCAAAATGAACAGTCCTAGATATAATTATTGTATACTAAAACATTTGTAATGAAAATCCAAGTTAGAATAGTTTGGTTTTAAGTATTTGATCTTAATGATTTTGTAAAAATTGGGGTCTTTCAAGGTCACAGATAGTGCGCACACGACCCAGGGTTAAAATGCCATTAACTTTGAAATAAAGTGTTCTGATTTAGATGATCACTGTATATACGGGGTTTTTTCGCGTGTTGTAAATTTTTGTAAAAAAAAAAAAAAAAAAAGGTAGATTGGTAGAGTCTTTATTTTGCGTAAGTTATTTCTTTGCGATTTAAAATGTAAAACAATAACAATAGCCGATATAATTAAAAATGATTGCAAAAAATGAGAAAAAAAAAGATCATCACGAAAAAAACCCGGATATACGGTATTTTCTTTATAAAACAAGTCAAAGCGTAATAAAAACTAAATGTAACACAAATAAAACGACTACCGTAATTGTCTGATATCTTAAGTATAGATAGTCTTAAGTACAGATAGTGAAAATATTAAGAAAAATACTGCAAAAATATTTTTTTCAAAAATTGACAGAAAAAGGTAATCCCAATGGAACAGAAATAATTTTTAATATGGTCGAAACGACCTCCAAAACAAATTATTTATTCAAACAAATTGAAATTATCGGGTTATACGAGGGTTGTTCGAAAAGTCGTGGACGATGTCAATCTTCTATATACTACTTTCAAGAAATTTAAAATAAGCACAATATCATGTGTAAAATTTTTGTTTTGTTGATGTGTGAAGTTTCAATCCATTCGATTTAATAGAAATCAATTTACTTCATTTTAAAATCAACATGTTTTGTAACCACGGAGCACACTTAACAGCAAATGTAACGTCAAAAACATAGCGTCAAGAGTATTTCAAAAATAATATTCCTATACATTTAACGCACTATAATCCAATGAACAATGCACTCGCCCAACGGTCGCACCGTCAACATATTATCGTTGATTGATTGTGTCGATTTAAATGTGTAAAAATGTAATGGTGTTTGAAAGTTACTGGTGTGATCACACAAACTTGTCACGTAGGAATTTTTTTTTAATGAAACGAGGCTATTGGTGTACCTGTAACTTACATCTCTTTCATATCGTTCTCATCAAATGCATGTTTGCTTTATTCATTGGATCTCCTTTGTAATTCCTGCATTTTGGTTAATTCGGTATTATAAACAATTTATTGCATAATAGTGAGGGAGACATAAAGATTTCAAATGAAAAATCATATTTCTCTCGGGCGTTGCCTTCGGGGAGTATGATTTTTCATGGGCGAAGAAATCTTCATGTTGCCCTCGGGGAATATGATTTTTTATGGGCGAAGAAATCTTCATGTCTCCCTCACTATCATGCAATAAATGCAAACTGTGAACTTTTCAATTCCGAAACACACAAAAGGGTATCCCTGATATCATACAGAGTGTATCATTGCCTTGATTAGGCCCATAGGAAGCAAATTCAGGGGTTTTTTTTTTTGGGGGGGGGGGGGGGCACAGCCATACATTTTCAGTTGACAGTTGAGGGGGCACTACTACCATAAATTTCCTGACAAGCAAAAAAAAAGGTCACCAACTACCAAAAATTCCTTGACAAGCAAAAAAAAAGAAGGTTATCAGACGTTTTTATTGAGGTGGCACAAGCTATAGTATCTATGTCTACTATAGTAATCTATATATCGGCAAATTATTGGGGGGCACGCCCCCCCCCTCCCACGGTTCCTACGGCCATGTTGATTAAATTTAGGGTCACTAAGGAAAGAATGTTTTGACTGGATGAATGGTCTGAAAGAACATGTGTTAACTTGTCGAGTCGGTAACACATAGATGGGGTTTGCTAATAACCAGAGTGTGTCATGGTTTAATGCAAGGTCATTTGAACGAGTTCAAGGCCATCAACGGAGAAACAACATTCCTTAACTGTCTTTCTACTGGTGAGACATTGCAAGTTGATACTCCTTACAAGATTGCTTATAACCTTAGAATGTGGCATGACCTTGACTCAAGGTCACTTTTTCCTGTTCGCAGCTCCAACGGAAGACCTACTCGTTGCTTTGCAACGAGCTCTGCTCTAGTTTTTTTCTTCTTTTTCCTAGACGCCAACTTTGAGACCTTATATCTCGCTCATTTCTCAACGGATTTTGCTCAAATTTGCAGGGTTTATAGACGTTACAAAACTCTATCAGAATGCTGTCAAACGGTTCAAAAAGTCACTTCCGCTTTTGAGTTATTTCCCTTTAAATGAAAATTTACTAGGCTTCATTTTCAGACAAAGACTCCGAGACTACAAAAGTTGGAGCAGAAATTCTACCGAATTTAAATAATAGAAGGATTGAAATTGTGCACATCGGTTTTTGTTTTTCTATTTCTGTATTCAAAATGGCGCTATATAGGGGTCAAAAATTAGAATGCCTAAAAGAGCGAAAATTTATACACATTTTCCTTTTTATCTTTAAAACTAAAAATATTTTGATAAGACATGTAGAATAAAAGTTGTGCACAATTTTAAGGCCTTTCATTTGACACTAATAAAAAGGGGCTGGCCCCTCAAATTAGGGATCTGGAGAACTTTAAAGTTTTTGCTTTATAACTCAAAAACGGTAAATATTTCGAAATGGTTGTCGCTAAAAAAGTTGTTCTTTAACATCTTATTGATCTCATGAAAATGTTATTTTGTTCGAGTCTTGTGTTTTAAATGCGCCAGAAGCTTGACCCATATACAGGTAACTGTTTTCATTCAGCAAGTAAACGAGAGCTCTTCATGCGTGTAACTAAAATGAACTTACTATAAACTAGAGCGAGCTCGTTGCAAAGCAACGAATAGGTCTTCCGTTGGAGCTGCGGAAGGAAGAAGTGACCTTGAGTCAAGGTCATGCCACATTCTAAAGTTATACATGTAAGCAATCTTGTAAGGGGAAGCAACTTACAATATTTCACTAGGAAAAACTGTAAAGGAATGTACGTGACCTTGAACATTCCAAATGCCTTGCGTCAAACCATGACACACTCTCGTCATAAAACCCAATCTGTGTGTTACCGACTTGAAAAGTTCACAGTGACACGTCATGTTCTTTTAGTCCATACATACAGTCAAAACATCTTATCCTTAGTGACCTTGAACTTGAGTCCCGTCGGCATTTAAAAAAAGTAATAAAACATAATTTGATTTGATCTATTTTATTTCATTTAAACTCTATTAATTTGTTTTAAAAGTATGATTGATCTTTTTCCTTTTAATATACACTCAGGGTAAAAAAAAAAGTATATATTGACTCGCGTAACATCATGGTTGTAGTTACATTTGAAAATGAAGAAATAATGAAATAATGAAACGTTGAAGGGACTGGTGTGTTGTATGGCTAGACAACGCCTTGCACATGCAGAGAAATTTACCACAGGTACTCTAGGACAGGTGTGAAACCCCTAGCGCATGCCGTTTCCTGCTCTTGCTCTGCTAATCCCTATAGACAGGAAATGATCGCGACTAATACTTAATACACAAAGAAACAGAATATATTCAAGTAAACTTGGTATTGATTTTTTTCTTGAGTATTATTGAGAATAATAAGTTTTAGTGATATACCGCCCCCCCCCCCCCCCCCGTTTTAATTGTTTTCTGAAGTTCATCACCATGCACATTCCATCTTCTGTAATTGGAGAAATGTTTAAATTAAAAACAAACCAATGTTTACAAAAGAAGTAAATATCGAGGGAAAAAAAATTGTTATATTTTATTGATATCTTTTATAACGTTCACGCGCCCACTCACTGCAAACGCTCACCATCGAATATTACAGCTTTCCGGTCATTCGACAATTTCAGGGAAATGCTTGCACATTAATACGGTAAAGTGAAATTATTTAAATGAATTATATTGTTCTAAATTTGGTAAAAAAAAAACATGAACAGTATATAGATATATTTTTTTCCTCATAGGAATGCTGAAAACTGTTAATCGGAACTCGCACTGACTATTGTTTAGCACGTGTATGTAACATTGCAGTTCGCATATAATTTGAAAAGAGAAGTTATTAGAACTTATATTTCCGACATTAAAATTTGTCACGTTAAACTCTCAAATGACTCAGCTTATAAATAGTTTTCTTGATACTATTTAAAAAAAGATGTCGCTTTAGTATTGATATATAACTTAACAAAATTAATAATGATAAATAAAAAAATAAAAAAATAACGATTAAATATATTCTGCTTTACAATTTTTTTTGTTCGTTCATTATTTTCACCTTTTGCGAAATAAAAGAAAATACTTTCATAAATATACATACACTGCGGGATTTTAATTTGTTTTTTTTAAAGAGGGAATTTCGCAAAATTCCTGTTCGGGGAGATAACTCCCGTTTGTTTACGATACTAGTTGATCGATGATTTAACCGCGGCGGGGACAGGTAGGTGATGAATTCCCCGCGGAGGGAACGCGGTTTACCTGTCTCACCTGGCCAAATCCCGCGTTGTATTTATACCGCGACGGGGCGTGGGAAATACTGTACTGTACATGTATAGTCAATCAGATTAGAAATACAGCGACTATCAGAATTTCGGGCTGTAAAAAAGATCTGATTTTGATTTGATTTCAGGTGTAGGCGAATGTGTGTGTACTGAGGGGTTAGTTAATTCATTCAAGATTTATTATATTGTTCGTTTAGACGAAGGCTTCATAAAAATTTACACACTGCTTGTACAGGTACACATCAATGAATGTTCAGATTAATTCAAAAATCGGTGGACATTAATTTATTTTAGTTATCTAAAGGCAATGTTATTTCTATAGACATTTATATTTTCTGTTTTTTGTCTCGGATTTTTCTTTTTTGTGATTTACCGGTTTACAAAGGCCTGTGTTTTAACAGCTGTTCATAAACGCTGTCAACTAATATATCATCAGAGAAAATGAGACATCTCCCGGTAATTCATTTCTTATGGAAAATATATGGATTGACATCTAAGTATTTACCTGTGTAATTACGATGTTACAAACCGTGACGATGACTGGCCAGGAGGACTACCCGTTATGAAAACAACTCATGATCAACTCAGCGGACCTATAATTGACTTTAATATATGCTGTAAATCAATAAAATCATTTCAGTTTAACCGATATTTTATTGCAAAGATAATGGGGAAAAAGACTTGGGATTTAGAATTTTTCTGAATTTCAAACGCTCGATGTGCATATATTTGGGGCGCTCTTGCATATGCACTTATAAAACGTGCATGTTCTGTACTTGCATGCGTGTACATTGTATGTATCCGTAAAACCTTAAGAGAGCTGATAAATGTGTTCTGATTATCAGAAAAAATAATGGGAACCTATAAATAATTACATGTTTATCATTTTGTTCGCATACAATAACAAGTTAAGTAGAAAAAAATAATTTGTACAAGGTTAGGTGTCTAATAAATTTGTAATATTCAAATACAGTTACGCATGTATGTCTCACTTTACATATTTTGAAGGCGCGTGTGAATGTGGGATTTTGTATTTCCATACGCTCGATATGCATATATTTGGGGCGCTTTGTATATATACAGTTGTACATTTTAAGGGCGTCGACAAAAGAACGTATATTAGATTACATACATGTACATTTAAGTTTCAAAAGTTCCATTACTAGTAGGAATTAATTAAGGTTACATATTTTGAATTTTATTATGAATAAAACAGACAATTAACTCGATATCGAGAAATAAATTGTTTATAAAAATAACTATGCAACTTTCCTGTAATTCAGCGAATAAAATATTAAATAAAATACACTAGCGATTTAATCAAAGACTATATTATGAAATAATCTAAAAAATTCAACATATTTATCCACTCATGACTTAGTTTACAAAATGAATTTGGAATGGCCATTCTATGATTTGTTTTGTGTATGACTAGGTCGCTGGATCACACACGCCGATTGATCCCCGGTGACCTCCTTTGCCACGCGCTATCGAAGGAGGTGTTACATAATTGTAAACACACAAGGTGAATGTAAAAGGCGCACACTTAATGGCTGTAAATAGTCTATGCTTCAAAGTTATGTTTATTTTCTCAAGTATATTGTTTGTTTTTATATGATAAGAAGAAAAGGTTAACTTCTTCCCCTTTTTTTAGTAGACTGGTTTATTCGACTTTGAAAAAAAATGAAATAAAACGAAAAGTTGTAAAAAAAAATAACTTGGAAATAAAGCACAAAACACTTCAAGAACCTTATTCTAAAGAATATTAGCATCTAATGTAGCCAGATTTATTATTTATAGTAAGTTTATTTTAGTTACACGCATGAAGAGCTCTCGTTTACTTGCTGAATGAAAACAGTTACCTGTATATGGGTCAAGCTTCTAGCGCATTTAAAACACAAGACTCGAACAAAATAACATTTTCATGAAATCAATAAGATGTTAAAGAACAACTTTTTTAACGACAGCCATTTCGAAATATTTACCGTTTTTAAGTTATAAAGCAAAAACTTTGAAGGGCTCCAGATCCCTAATTTGAGGGGCCAGCCCCTTTTTAGTGGTGTCAAATGAAAGGCCTTGAAATTGTGCACAACTTTTATTCTACATGTCTTATCAAAATATTTTTAGTTTTAAAGATACAAAGGAAAATATGTCTTAATTTTCGCTCTTTTAGGTGTTCTAAATTTTGACCCCTAATTAGCGCCATTTTGAATACAGAAATCGAAAAACAAAAATCGATGTGCACAACTTCAATCCTTCTATTATCTAAATTCGGTAGAATTTCTGCTCCAGCTTTTGTAGTCTCGGAGCCTTTGTCTGGAAATGAAGCCTAATAAATTTTCATTTAAAGGGCAATAATTCAAAAGCGGAAGTGACTTTTTGAACTGTTTGACAGCATTCTGATAGAGTTTTGTAACGTCTATAAACTCTGCAAATTTGAGCAAAATCCGTTGAGAAATGAGCGAGATATGAGGTCTCAAAGTTGGCGTCTAGGAAAAAGAAGAAAAACTAGAGCCGAGCTCGTTGCAATGCAACGAATAGGTCTTCCGTCGGAGCTCCGGACAAAACATAGCGACCTTGAGTCAAGGTCATACAACATTTTAAGGTTATAAACAATCCTGTAAGGGGCATCAACTTCCAATGTTTCAACCGTAGAAAGACAGTAAAAGAATGTAAAATTCCCCTGCAGTGAACTTGAACTTGTCCAAATAATCGTGCGTCAAGCCAGGACACATTCTGCAGCTGGTTAAGAGCAAACACCATCTGTATGTCATCGACAAAAAAAAAAATTCACAGTCACGTATTCTTTCAGACTATTCATCCAAAACATCATATTCTAAGTGACATCGAATTTAAGTCAAGGCCATTACACACTTTGGATGATATATTTATCATCTTTTCAGTGAAATGCAAATGCATTCAATTTTTTCTATTACAAAATTAAAGACCTTTTTGTTTGTTTGTTTGTGTGTATGTTGTTTAACGTCCCTCTCGAGAATTTTTCAATCATGTGGAGACGCCACCATATTTGCCGATGGAGATCTGCAAATTTTGACCTATACTCGGCACTCATGGCCATTGAACAGTGAAGGATCTTTTTCGTGCCAGCACCAACTGCCAGACGGGACTTCAGTTTATACAGTCTCATCTGAAGGATCGGTCTCTGCGTTCCATAGTGGGATTCGAACCTGCGACATAAGGATCAACTCCTTAATCCACGACTCTAGAGGAGACACTCTTACCACTGCGCCACGTGGGCAACTAGACCTTTTTGAATTTTACATTTATTGTATCAGTGACCTTGAACTTGCCTAAATGACCTATTTTAAGGTCAAAAACAACCTTTGAACTAATTATGAGCTTCCAGTGATACTCAATGACCAAGATATTCCTGAAAAAGAATATTGCACTTTTCTGTCAGTGACCTTGAACTTACCAGAAAGACCTTGGATCAAGGTCAAAACACATCTTTGGATCATAAGCAATCTCTGTATCAAGTAATATCTTCCAGTGATTTTATATTACAAAGTTATAGCATGGAAAAAAAAACCTCTATTCAAGGTCAGGACAAACCCATCTCAAGCAATCTGAGAAAAAGTTTCCTGTGTTCCTCCCATCCCTTATAAATTTATAATCCAGGCACGAGTTTTGCCACTTCTTCTGCCAATCTAGTACTATGTTATCTCAAACCGGTGGATCATAAGCAATCTTTGTTCCTAGTATGAGCTTCCAAAATTATAGCACATACAGTAATCTTACACTTTTCTGTCAGTGACCTTGAACTTACAGGAATGACCTTGAATGAAGGTTGTGGCAAACCCTTTTTGTCATAAGCAATTCCTGTATCCAGTGAGCTTCCGGTGACTCTCTATTACAGATAAATGAGTCGGACAAAACTTTGCTATTTTTTTTAAGTGACCTTGAACTTGCCGGAATGATGTTGGATCAAAACCATGACACACCCTCGGATCATTAGTAATCTTTGTACCAAGTATAACCTTCCAGTTTCTTCATAACAAAGTTATATCCTGGGCAAACTATCACGTACAGACGGACAGCTAGGCAGACGGACAGTGTGATTCCAAGACTCAAAACACCCCCACCCCAAACCAACACACTTCGTTTGGGGGGATATATAAATTCCTATGTTAAATTATGAACACTCTTTCCGGCCCAAACCTTCTCCCTTGAATCAAGATTTGAAAAATAAAATGAATGTATGCTATGTTGGAAATTTTCTCATTCTAGTCCAGGGGTTCTTGAGAACACTATTTTCAAATGACCCCATGCGCGGATCTAGAGGGGGTTGGGGGCAGTTAAATGTATATACTAAAGCAAGTAAAAGTAACCATCCCCCCCCCCTAGAAAACGCAGACCCTTCCTCGATAACGCGGATCTGTGTTAAAATGGTATGAAAAGTCTTAGGTATGAAGCTTTAAAAGTCAACGAACCCCCCCCCCCCCCCCCACAAACACACACACGAAATAGGTTTTTCACGTTTGTGAAAAGAATTTCTTTTTTTTTGGCTCGTCAAGAAATTTCTGGGTTGAAATATTTTTTTATTGGGATCCCCCCCCCCGTGGAAAAAAAATTCCTTGATCCGCGCCTGGACCCCATCTAATTTTTACTACATGTATCCGTTAAAAGAGGATGTGACCCTTCATTTGAACAAAACTTTACCAAAAATATTCTATGTTAATTTTCGTTGTTATGGCCCAGTGGTTCTTGATAAGATAAAAATGAGAAAAAAATATATATGTTTCAATAATTTTATCTTTTTCATCGCTTTAACGGCTTAGAAGTTCCGAAACCAGTGTCACCGGGACAGAAATATGTAGACAAGATATCATCTCGCTGTGTGATACGGTCACGCCATGACCTCTGACCCCCTAATAAGTTTGTACAGAATTGAACATATTTTCTCTTCAATAGGTTCACCTAAGAAAAATATTTGAAATGTAAATAATAAAAATTGAAATTATTTTGTCATTTTTTTACGATCGACGGGCCTGCATTTCAAAGAGAGAGAGAGAATTTCTAGCTAGGTCTTTGAATAACAGTGACATCGGTTCAGAAAACCAGGTCCCTAGGAATGTACATGTATATAAAATAGGCAGTGCCTTTCTCTCGGAATTCATCACCTGCTTCTGTAAAGCTCCATCCTCGCTTGTACTTACATAACCGGCTGCGAAGGAAAACATTCTATTTATTTCGGGGATGGGGGTATACGTATAGCAATGAGAGGCAATTTATTCACCTATACGCTATACGTTCATTAAATATGAAGATTGCTTCTGAGTATTTGTATACGATCGCACGACTTTCGTGTTAATTTATAAAAGTTAGATTATATAAGCAAATAACTAAACTAACTTTTGTTCTAGATGAATTAAATAATTACTTAGCCGTTTGTAAGTTTTTTTTATTTTTACATTTGTAAGAACCACTTTATTTTAAAAAACAAATAATCGTCCTATTATGGGCGCCCATGATATATTAGACAGGATGTTTAAAATATAATTCAGATATCGACATCCAAGAGAACAACACATTCTTTTTTTCAGTTGCGGATAAAGGAATCTAGAAAAGGGGGCCGACCAGTTTTGGGTCGGGGTAGGGGCCCAAAGCCACATAAAAATTGATTTATTAAATCTTGTGTATATTTTGGATACAAAAAGGGGGCTTGCAGGCCCCCTGAACCTCCTCTAAATCTGCCAGTGGTTTTTTTTTTTCATTAGTCAGCCCGCGGGTTGACTAGTTACGGTGGGATAAAACTGCAAGTACGCTTGCATAATTTGGAATTCTGGGAAAAAGATGTACACGACTTGTTCTAAAGAAACTCGTGCTATTTGCTCCAACCAACAGAGCTGACCAAAGGGCGTGATTCTTCACAAACACCTCTAAACAAAGACGCGACCTCGATCTATTTATAGACTGCATTGTTCTTCGTCGTTCTCGACGAAAAATTAAAGAAGAGATTGTTCTAAGTGGGAAATATGATACTATGAAAATATTTCAGTGCTTCTTATAGAAGATGAGAAGTTTATATGCAGGGCACATTTAACACTTGATTTATACCCTCAATCGCCGTTGCAAGTTCAAGGATTTGTGTGTATTCCTCTGAATGCCTGATGCAAGACTCCCTCGATCAATACCTGGCATAAGACAGGTACGGGTCGGAATTCACACAATAATCCACTTGCACAAAGGTCCCAAAACAGTGAAAAAAAAAGAATCTCTTTACTTTAATGATGAAAGTTATGAAAACGTCAGAATATCACTTAAGATGTGTAAATTCTTATAATTTACACGATGATAGACATGTACATGTAAGTGCCGCTTGTGCACGTGAACGCGCCCACAGGTGAGAAACTGACCACAGTAGAACTGCGATAGTTGAGAGAAACTGCGCGGATTTATAGACAGCCCCCCCCCCAATTAGAGAGAGTGAGCGAGATGGAATCCAGTATCATTTTAGGGTATACGTACTGTGTGTATAAAATATTTTGAATCTCCAGTTTATTACTTTATTTTGGAAGCAATTCTTTTCTTTCCTAATAACACTAAAATGGATGCTTAAATTTAGAAATTGAATTAAATATACATACAGTATGCACCCTCCCCCTTCCCCTATCATGCATTGTCTCGAACCTGCACGATTAAAAAACTTTTATCTAATAATAATTAACACAATCTAACCCAAGGTCTACCTTCCTTTTCAGCATCATAATCTATATTATTTATAGAATTTAACAGTAAAAATGAAAATGTAAACATTCTTACACGTTCAATGATTGGGATCATAGTGGCTTTGTTCATTTCTGAAACGAACTTTATCTGATGTCCGCGCCCACGAGAAATTAATTGGAGGTCATCATAATGATCACGATGTAGTTTAACTAAAATTTATTCTATGCTTTATTATTTATTATGTACAGAATTATGTTACAGATAAGAAAACGACTGGGCGAATTTTAACTTAGACGACAATGACTTTTAGTGAACACAACATGATGGACAAAAAAAATCATATACCATCACAAACCAAGAAAGAAACTGTCTGTATTCCAGTGGCTGACTCTCAGCTTTTTTTTAAAAAAGCTAACCTTCTTATAAAGACTTGCAGAATAAGCGAAATACTCCAGATATTTAATAAAAATCTCGAACCCGATCTAAAACGCGTTGACAAAGTCAAACCAGACGGTTTTAGTTTGTAGGGCATTTTTACAGTGATATGAGAAAAGTCTGATAATTGCTGTTAATTTTAAGAAATAAAGTTCGTCATTTTTCAACCTCGTTCGGTATAATATAATTTACTGATAATTTTTTCCGTTAAGGAGGAACACATGGGCGAAGGATAAAAAAGAGGTATTCTGCATGTACATGTACACAACATTGTTATTGTGTACTCGGATTAAACCGAAAATCCTTCGTTACATTGTATTTGGGTATAATTTTCACATGTTCTCAGGCGAATATTCATTTATTTTTATCTGTCTAAAGATAATAATTTCAGTTGATAGAGAAATGTTTTTATTTCATCGTTTTCCCCCATCCTTTTGATTTACACGTTTGCGTTGTACACAAAAGCGTGTGTTCATATACCGCTGTTTCTACGCGCTATCGATATGATCAGGGAGAACATGATATTCTCCAGCAATTTATTTTTATGAAAACACTCAATGAAAACATATTAGGTGAAAATATATATACCGATAGTATCTTAATATCTTATTAGTATATACCTGTTTGATTGCAATGTAACCAAGCGTAACGATCGCTGCATGGCCAGGACTTTTTTGAATATAATTTATAACCGTTATTAAAACAACTCGTCAGCTGAGCGGACCTATGATTTAAACAGTAAAATAGGGAAATTCCAGAGTTCGAAGTGTATTTATTTTGGGCGCTCTTCCACATAAACAAATAAGACCGCATTTACGCGTACTTACATGCATGTACCAGTAATTCGTATCATGGGAAAATTCAGTTCATTAGATGAAATAAAACAAATGCATAAGGTTAATCTTCCTAAACAACACAGTTTTAAAACAATCTCTAATATAACTGACGGTATAAAATAACAAAGAAATAACGGGATTGTGTAAACTTGTATTTAATTTGGAATGAGAACAAATCTTAACCTGTCAAATCATTTATAAAACATACTTCGTTTTCCAGACACTAATTGTCGTGCGTAATCTTCACATGCACTGACCAAGAGGTCACAAGTCTGAAATGTATGGCTTCTCATTGCGTGAGTTTTGTCAACACATGTCGGAGTAGACTATCTAAGACAATTGATTCCCAAAGAAAACTGCATAGGAAGGTTTTTTGTACACTTTTTAACGGGTAAAATTCATTCGACGCTCGATAGAATTTTCAAATACAAGTGAAATATTTAGGTTACTTGCGTCCGACCTAGTATTTTGTATGCAATAATATTGTAAGTTAGGAAGAAAATAATACAAACTCAAAAGTAGTTAATTTTATTTTCGATTTTCCTGACAATTAAAAATGTGACCTCTACGTACAATTATCGTAATAATTATATACATGCTGTTTAATGTTCATGAAAGAAATAGCAACTCGTTAAATAATAACATTAGAGAGATAAATAAACTGTTTCTTTAATACGCAAACAAAGTGGTCTTTTCGGTATTTGAAATGCATTGAATTTGAAGTCAGTTAAGACTAGTTGATTAAAACGAGCGAGTGATAAACAGTAAGACGAAATAATATGAAAGATTCTGAATTATTTTAAAGTAATTTTTCACAAAGCGCAATTATCTCGATATCGAGAAATACAATGTTTATAAAAATAAAATTAATATGCAACTTTCTTGTAATTCAGCGAATAAAATATAAATTGAAATGTACTAGCGACTTAATCAAAGATATTATAAAATAATCAGAAAGATTCAACATATTCATCCACTCATCACTTAGTTTACAAAATGTATTTGGAAAGGCCATTCTATGGTTTGTTTTGTGTATGACCTTAGGTCGCTGGATCACACGCCGATTGATCCCCGGTGACCTCCTTTGCCACGCGCTATCGAGGGAGGGGTTACATAATTGTAAACACACAAGGTGAATGTAAAAGGCGTGTACTTAATGGCTGTGGAAGGTCTATGTTTAAAGTTTCGTTTTATTTTCTAACTTTATTGTTTGTTTTTATATGATAAGAAGAAAAGGTTATCTTTTTTCCCTGTTAAGTAGACTGGTTTATCCAAATTTGAAAACAAACGAAATAAAAGGGAAAGTTGTCAGTAAATAATTTAGAAATAAAGCTCAGAACACTTCAAGAACCCGATTCTAAAGAATATTAGCATCTAATGTAGCTAGGTTTATTATTTATAGTAAGTTTATTTTAATTACACGCATGAAGAGCTCTTGTTTACTTGCTGAATGAAAACGCTTACCTGTATATGTGTTATGCTTCTAGCTCATTTAGAACACAAGACTCAAACAAAATAACGTTTTCTTGAGATCAGTAAGATGTTAACTAACAACTTTAATTACGGCAGCTTTTTCGAAATATTTCGATGTAAATGTATTGTTGCGTGAACAGACAAAAACAGCGATTAAAATTCAAAATGATTTTTATGCACCAGTGTTTGGAATTAAGATTATAAAAGATCGGTAAAGTAATCTTACTGATTCGATATAATTAAAAACATAACTTTCCATTAATTATTAGCTCTTTGTACAAAATTGACATTATACGCGATCACAAATACTAGCTTTGTTTATGGCCACAGGTGGCTAGTACACTGGTGACCTCGATCAAAGGCGTGGGATTCGCGCGTTGGGTTACATAACTAAACATCGAGCTGAACATGGAGACCGTAATATGCATACAGCTAATGATCGTGAATTATTCAATGCATACAGTTTAAAATCACTTACAAAGTTTGTTGTAATAATAAACGTAGAAAGATAGATTTAATATTCTCCGCTTTTGAACACTATTAATCTAATTTAAAAAAGAAGAAAAGAAAGACTAGTTGTAATAAATAATTTAATAGTGAACCATAAACCACGTTTTAAACCTTATTAAAAAGAAAATTAACATTAAATACCGCAGGGTATATTATTGATAGCAAGTCTGTTTAAGTTATACACATGAAGAGGTCTGATTTCCTTGCCGAATGAAAAACGTTACCTGTTTACCTGGCCAGCTTTCTAATACGTATTACGCAATACCCATGGTATACTCGAACAAAACAACATTCTCATTAGATCAAAAAGGTGTAAAAGAACAATTTTGTTCCCAAGATCCAGATCGAAATATTTACCGTTTTTGAGTTATAAAGCAAAAACTTTTAAGGGCCCAAGATCCCTAATCATAGGGGCCAGCCCCTTTTAAATAGTATAATATGAAAGCCCTTGCAATTATGCACAACTTTTGTTCTACATGTCTTAACAAAATATTTCTAGTTTTCAAGCTATAAAGGAAAATATGTCAAATTTTTTGCTGTTTTCCACGTTCTAACTTTTGACCCCTCTCTAGCGCCATTTTTAATGCAAAAATCAAAAAACAAAAACCGATGTGCACAACTTCAATGCTTCCTCTTTTCAATTTCAAAGGGTTTTGTGCTCCAATTATAACCATTTCTGAGCCTTTGTCTGGAAATCGGAGGCATGCAAAATTCAATCAAAGGGGAATAACTCGTGAACAGAAGGTAATTTCCAAATTGTATTACGGTATTCTGACAGTGTTTTGTAAAGTCTAAAAGCTCTGAAAATTTGAACAAAATCTGTTTAAAAATGAGGAAGATATGAAGCGTCAAAGTTGGCGTCTAGGAAAAAAAAAAAGAATAATCTTAATCATCACAATCAGTAGAAGGTCTTCCGTTGGAAACGGAAGACCTTAAAAAAAAGAATAATAATCTTAACCATCAGAATCAGTAGAAGGTCTTCCGTTGGAACGGAAGACCTTAATAATAAACCTGGCTACATTAGATGCTAATATTCTTTAGAATAAGGTTCTTGAAGTGTTTTGTGCTCTATTTCCAAGTTATTTTTTGGACAACGTTTCCTTTTATTTCATTTTTTTTCAAAGTCGAATAAACCAGTTTACTAAAAAAAGGGAAAAAAAAGATAACCTTTTCTTCTTATTATATAAAAACAAACAATATAGTGAGAAAATAAAAAAATAACTTTGAAGCAGAGACTATTCATAGCCATTAAGTGCACGCCTTTTACATTCACCTTGTGTGTTTACAATTATGTAACACCTCCCTCGATAGCGCGTGGCAAAGGAGGCCACCGGGGATCAATCGGCGCGTGATCCAGCGACCTAGTAATACACAAAACAAATCATAGAATGGCCATTCCAAATTCATTCTGTAAACTAAGTCATGAGTGGATAAATATGTTGAATCTTTCAGATTATTTCATAATATCTTTGATTAAATCGCTAGTGCATTTCATTTAATATTTTATTTGCTGAATTACAGGAAAGTCGCATATTTTTATAAACAATTTATTTCTCGATATCGAGGTAATTGTCTGTTTCATTTAAAATAAAATTCAAAATATGTTACCTTAATTAATTCCTACTAGTAATGGAACTTTTGAAACTTAAATGTACATGTATGTAATCTAATATACGTTCTTTTGTCGACGCCCTTAAAATGTACAACTGTATATATACAAAGCGCCCCAAATATACGCATATCGAGCGTATGGTAATACAAAATCCCACATTCACACGCGCCTCCAAAATATGTAGAATGAGACATACATGCGTAACTGTATTTGAATATTACAAATTTATTAGACACCTAACCTTGAACAAATTATTTTTTTCTACTAAACTCTTTATTGTATGCGAACAGAATGATAAACATGTAATTATTTATAGGTTCCCATTATTTTTTCTGAAAATCAGAACACAACTATCAGCTCTTTTAAGGTTTTACGGACACATACAATGTACACGCATGCAATTACAGAACATGCACGTTTTATAAGTGCATATGCAAGAGCGCCCCAAAAAGATGCATATCGAGCGTTTGAAATACAGAAATATTCTAAATCCAAGTCTTTTTTTTTCATTATCTTTGCAATAAAATATCGGTTAAACTGAAATGATTTTATTGATTTACAGCATATATTAAAGTGAATTATAGGTCCACTGAGTTGATCATGAGTTGTTTTTATAACGGGTAGTCCTCCTGGCCAGTCATCGTCACGGTTTGTAACATCGTAATTACACAGGTAAATACTAAGATATCAATCTATATATTTTCCATAAGAAATGAATTACCGGGAGATTTCTCGTTTTCTCTGATCATATATCAATTGACAGCGTTTATGAACAGCTGTTAAAACACAGGCCTTTGTAAACCGGTAAATCACAAAAAAGAAAAATCCGAGACATAAAAAACATAGAAAATATAAATGTCTCTGGAAATAACATGGTCTTTAGATAACTAAAATAAATTAATGTCCGCCGATTTTTGAATTAATCCGAACATTCATTGATGTGTACCTGTACAGGCAGTGTGTCACTTTTTTTTGAAGCCTTCGTCCAAACGAATAATATAATAAATCTTGAATGAATTAACTAACCCCTTCAGTACATACACATTCGCCTACACCTGAAATCTAATCAAAATCAGATCTTTTTTACAGCCCGAAATTCTGATAGTCGCTGTATTTCTAATCTGATTGACTATACATGTACCTTTAAGAAATATTCTTTAATTTTCTTCAGGACCCCTGCATCACTAGTCAGGTGCTCTACAGACTGATCTACCCCTGCAGGCCGATATCCACGACCCAAACCATTACAGTTTTATTAACTAATATCTTCATTTTCTTTTCTTTAAATCTTTTTTTTTAAATAAATTTTTAACTTAATTATAAGAAATTCATGCAGGTGCTCCACGTGTCAATTATTGTGATAGAAGTACTTACCATGTGACCTGATCATAATGCATTCATATGGTGTGTATTTATCAAACCTTTCAAAACCTTTCCTCTTAACCACATCTTTAAGTGTATTAAAAAGTCAAACGACTACCTGTCAATTTTGAATATTGCCACCGCACGTATATTTTGAACTTTGATTACCAATTTCATTATCTTCATCAATAATACATATCCTTTTAGCTTGTCATTTTCGGATTTTTAAAAACTAAACTTCACACAAAAAATCACGGACTTCTTGTTAAGTTATAATGCAAATAAACGACTGAAGCATCTTGAACACAAGAAGGGTGGGTGGGGTGCATAACTACATGTATAAAATAGAAAAAGCAAAGGCGGATCCAGGGCGCCGCCCCCCACCCCTCCGTTTGAATTTTTTGTATGTAGAACTTATATGTCCATTATCCTAAAATCAAGGAAAAAACATCTGTTATTTGTAAGAATTTGTCAACTTCTAGGGGCTTCGCCCCTGGATCCCCACCAAGGTTTTGTCGTAGACTCACTGGGGGCTTTAATGCAGCCCCCCATACTCCTCCCCTGCCTTCTACTTTGCCCCCCGTTATGAAATTCCTGGATCCGCCACTGCAAGGGGCGTAATAATCAAATTAATATAGCTTTGAAGGGATGTGATCTTCGGTATTGGTACTTTTACCTATGATATATACACAATGACCTCTAGATCTACACGACAGAAATAAAGCTTGAGCGGCAGCTCTGCTTTAAAACATGTATCTACTTTTCGGTACAATCATAGAAAATTATAAGTATTTATCAAATCCTCGGTAAAAAGCACAAACACCATAATATTAAACTTGACATGTAACTAAAATTATTCCATCAATAATCCACGAACATACATCAAAAGGATTAAAAATATCTGTAGAAATTAAAAAGCAATTTGGAATTTAAAAAAAAAACTGTCGGCGAGTTTCTTATTGCTGCTATTGCGTTAACGTTGAACATGCCATTTGATTGACAATCTCTCTATATATGCCAGGACAGACATCTCTGCATGTTAATTTTCAGGGACGTAGCATCGTTTTTGAAGGGGGGGGGGCAGCCAGAGAGAAAAAATTAACTTACCTGAAAAGACTTCACAACCAAAACCAAAAAAGGAAAATTGCCCAAAATCCTATTTCCTGGCGGAAGGGGGTGGGGGCAACGGGACTATACTGCAACAAAAAGTGGGGGCCAACGGGACTTTCAATGAACATTACTAAAGAAAAAAGTTAGGTCTGAAAAGGGGGGGGGGTGATTCTAAGTGCCTGCCCTTATAGCTCATGCTTTATTTGATCTGCAATATCATAAGTTTACTTGATTGAATACCTTAGAGTCTCTCTTATCCTTTCGACAGCCTTTTTAGTTTAACCAACTATGCAAAATTTAGCCTTTTGAACAGTTGGCGTTAGGACTTTCATACTTCACATCCGAAATTCTTTGCGACTAGACCTTTCCTTGGGAATAGATATTTTTGACCTTGTGACTTCACCTTGGAGTTTGACCCACTTTTTAAAAAATCCACCCTTGGCAATACCTTTTGAACGGTTGGGACTAGCGTTTTCGCATTCACAGGTGTATTCCTTGTGACAACGCCGTTCATTAGATATCAACAATTTTTACTATTTGACCTTGGAGTTTGACGTACTTTAAAAAAAAAATAAAAGTTTTGACTTTTTTCCTTTGACCTTAGAGTTTGACCTACATTTGAAACATTTTAATCTCATTCATAACTTTTCAACGGTTGGTGTTAGGGTTTTCATATTTTTACATGTGTGTTTCTTGTGACAAGACCCTCCCTTGAGAACCGACAGTTTTGACTTTTGTCCTTGACCTTGGGGTTTGACCTACTTTTGAAAACAAACGTTGACCTTTGCTATAACTTTTGAATAATTAATGCTAGGGCTTTCATATTTCAATGTCTATTTCTTGTGACGAGGCATTCCTTTGGACACCGTTAATCTATCCTTGACCTTAACATTTGACTTGAGTAAAAAAAAAATAACCTTTGCCATACTTTTCAATAGTTAGTCCTAGCGGTTTCATATTTCACAGCTATATTCCCTGAAATGAGATCTTTCTTTGGGTAACATGATTTTTTATCTCTTGACTTTGACCTTGGAGTTGGATACGGATATGAGAAACTTAAACCTTTGCCAAAAGCTGCAACACCAGGGCATCAGTGTTTCATAAACACATCTTGTTCAATATCCAAACTGGACAAAAACATTCACAATGAATCCTTAAATCATTGTGTGGAACCTGATACATCATTTGACTCGATCTTATGGTCTGAAAGAACATGGCTGAACTTATCCAGTCAATAACTCATAGATTGGGATTTTTCTTAACCAGTGTGTGTTATGGTCTTGATGAAAGGTCATTTGGATGAGTTTGGATGAGAAACTATAAATTCGTTACCGTCTTTTTCTAGTGGAACATTATTGGTATCATTCAGAGTGTGACATGGCCTAAACTCAAGTTCAAGGTCACTAAAGATATTTTGACTGGATAAATGGACTGTATGAAGATGTTTGAATTTGAGAAGTCAGTAATACACAGATCGGGTTCGCTCATAACCAGAGTGTGTCATGGCTTTCGCAAGGTCATTTGGACAAGTTCAAGGTCACATACATTCCTTTATCGTCTTTTTTCTACAGAGTGAAACATTGTTAGTTGATACCCCTTACAAGATTGCTTATAACCTTATGATATGGCATGACCTTGACTCAAGGTCACTTCTTCCTGCCTGCAGCTCCAACGGAAGACCTACTCGTTGCTTTGCAATGAGCTCGGCTCTAGTTTTTCTAACAGTTGTTCTCGTTGTATAATTTCCTTTGTCAATGTTTTAATTTCTTTTACCGCTTAACTGTGCTTTTACAAGATCAGCAACTCTAAAGCACCTATGTTTTTCCATGAAGTTCCAACTTCTAAAAGTATTTGTTAAGATTTTTAGTTATGCCGTTTCTTCACAGATTGTCCTCGTCCGATACAGTATCTCTGTCACTCAAATACCGCTTTTACCATTTACACACACATGCACGACTCGCTTGTGACATATTTTCTGATTCCTCCAACATTTTTAGAGTTTATTCAGGATTTTTCCCGAGAATAACACAAAATTGCATCGTTAACTGCTGCTCCGTGACGTTCTACAACGTCATCGTTTTTGTCGGTTTCAATGAGGAATACCGTTCTTCTCAAATTGATTTCTTATCAACGAAGCAAAATATTAAGCCCTAATTTGGAATATGAATCTATGTAACAGTTCTTAATTTAAACGTCGAGGAATTTTTTTCCGGTTTTGCTCCATTTTACATAGAATATGACTACAGATATTATTAAATTTGGACCTGCGCCGCGATCCGATTTTTGCAGTTTTTAATTCCAGATAAGTTTGCAATAATTATAGGATCTCCCATGATTTGTAGTTGGATATGATTTTTATCCAACGAGTTGTGTGTTTTTTATCCCCGAGCCTTGGCGAGGGGATAAAAACACACAACGAGTTGGATAAAAGTCATATCCAACTACAAATCATGGGAGATTCTTTTTATCCCATGTTTAATACTTCACAACCAATGTTTTACACTGTTTTATATAGGACTCCACTTTATTTTACTTCATCGCGCTAACGCAAAAACCATTGTGACGTCACAACTGTGGATTATGAAAAATTTATCCAATGAGTCATATCCACGGGATAAAGGGGTAAACATGGGATAAATCATGATATTTTAAAAAATTTAAAACAAATCATTTGAATTTATTGTTAAAATATTTCTTCCAAATTTGGATACCATATGACGTTAAATAAAAAAGGTATGACAGAAGTCCACGAACTTTCCGAACAACCCTCGTACTTAGTTCCTTGATTGATTTGAAATCAGTATATATACGATTTCTAAACTGTGTGTACAATTTTGGAGACACTACAAGAAGTGGAAAAACACTGTTATTTGTTCAAAATAGAATATCCCTACTCAGGACGTTGTTATAAATCTAGCGCAACGGCGGACTTGGCTGCGCAGCCAATGTAAACGATATGTATACTGATGACACTCGTTAATTATCGTGTATTGATTTTAAAAATCAAAATCAATTTTGTTCTATACATAATACCATTGCACACATTATGCAGTGTGGCATAAAAAAAAGAAAATGTAGCCTGTAATAAATATTCAAAATCCATATTTTTGGCGTTATCATAGAATTAGTTTTACGTCAGACTGCGTATAGCGGCTGATACATACAAAGTATTTACACCTTTAACGTTCGTAAAATAGTGTGTATTGTTTTAATTTTTAAATTTTTATTAAATCATGGTCTCTATTAAAATATTATTGTACACGTTTAATAGTACGAACTTTATTAAGAAAATTAAAGCATTTATCCACGTACTTTATGGTTAACCCTATCATATCTGTAGATACGCCTGTCAATTTATCTTTCAAAAAGATATATCAAAAAAGGTTTCTATAGGTTATGAAAAATCAATTAGATTTTTTTAATCTATTAAAATGTACAGGTGCAAGTAACGATATTATAATTCTTCAGATGAACACACCTAATGCTGCTCATACATTACTACGAAAGCAGTTCTAAGAAAATGATCTGTATGCGATAAATGTAACGAATTTAAAATTTGTCATAAAATTTTCATTGTTTTGATAGGAAATACGGGTGATTTAAAGTACGATAACAACCAGCGACAAAATGATGAAATCGTTATACAAGGAAGGGGTGATCTATAATGCAAGAACAATGATTAAATATATCATTTTTCTGAAGATGATCAAAAACGTGCTCCTCATATCAGCAACGACTTCTCCTACAATAAACTTTGATGATGCAACCACAACTGATGACAAAGATATGTTTGATCTCACTTCAATTGAAGCGAGAAACCAGTCGGAAATGGAACTAATCTCCAACGTATACACACAAACAACTGTAGAACAACTTGATGACAAGGAAATTGAAAATTACACTGGAAGAAATGAAATGATGCATAGTACAAACGCTTCAAGTCAAGGAACAGATGCAGATTACTTACAACAGGAGCCAGAATTTATAACAAGTGATCCTGAGGCAGGACTTCTGGAGATGGTGGACAATGAAACAACAACACTGACATACGAGGAAAAATCTGTCAGGAACAATTCAACAGAAAATGAAACTACAATCTCTGTATTGGCGTTGTCATTAGGTTCTATACCTATAGGCACAGCTGTTATGGTTGTCAATGGTGTAGGGGTTGTTTTATTGTGTACAAATAGTAATTTGCGAAAAGATACATACTTTTGTCTGGTTCTTGGTTTATCTGTAAACGACTTTATTTTTGGGTGTTTCGCAGTTTTGCAAGGAACTCGTCTCATGTTCGAAACTTTATCAAAATCTTTGAATTTATGTATTGCGTTAAACGTACTAGTTTTCTCAAGTCTATTAATGTCGCTTTATCAAACTCTCTGTATAAGTTTACATCAATTTCTTGTTATTTCGGAAATTGATCTGAAGGTTGATTTGTTTGGAAATAAACGGAAATTTCTTGTATACATTCTGGGATGGATAGGAATCGTAGCTACTCTATCTTCCATGGCCTCTCCACCTGGGAATTTCGCTGACCTTTGGTGCAACTATTTGGCTGGTTTATGGCCTCTACTGGTACTATGTTTATGTTTTTGACACTCGTTTTATATGGTCTAGCTATGTATCTTCTACAGAAACGTTACTCAAACACATCGAAACTTATTGAAGAAATGAAAAGAAGGCGACTTTTCAAATCAATGAAATTAGTCGGTACTTTATTGGCCTTGCTACTGGTGTGTTCGTGTCCTTATACAGTGGCTTTTGTGCTTCAAAGCATAAATGGTTTTCAAAATTCAAATACAATATTGAGTATCTTTTCGGTAATTCTTGCAAATTTTAACAGTTTTTTAAATCCTCTCATTTATCTTTTTCAAATTCAAGAAATCAAAACTGTCCTCAAACAAGTTTTTTGTGGAAACTCTGAATGCTGATGCACTTATTATTCTTTACCACAAAGTGTCGGATCCTGGTAATTCCCTTTCAATACGGTATTTCCTCCTTACCCATTAAACATACAATATCAAAGTGAGGCAAAGTATCCATATACCATTTCGAAAAAAGAAATGTATGCATTAAAATGGATCAGATCAGAGTAGAGAGCATAAGAAATATCAAACATTGCGAGAAAAATTGAAAATTCCAACTTAATTTATTGCCAATCCCAAATTGTTCAAACAAATAATTATACTTGTTATTTGTTGACACTATAATTTGAATTACTTGTGGTTTTCTAATTTGGAAAATCTTATTTTATCACTGTATGTAATCCGTTAGATGTAGGACTTGATCATAAAATTTTGTTGTTGTTGTTGTTGCTTAAATAAATTCTTTCTTCTAACATCATAATCATGCACTTTTTCTGATTACATTTATATCTGCTGTATCCAACGATGATTTTGGAATCATTAAGTAGAAGGGTAACGTGGTATTGAGATAGTTAATTAAAGTTATATGCCATTAATATTGATGAAAAAGTGACGATTGATTGGATGTTGTTTTACGTCGCACTTGAGAATTTTTCACTCATATAAAGACGTCAAAATATACCGGTCAAGGGCTTCAAATTTAGACCTTTATTCGGCACTCAGCGCCATTGAGCAGTGAGGGTTCTTTATCGTGCCAACGTCTACCGTGACACGGGGCATGGTTTTTAAGGTCTTGTCCGAAAGACCCGCAACTTTCACTTCAAGATGCCGAGCGCTTGGCGAAGGAACAGTTGCTACCTATTTTTTATTGACTTAGGTCAGTCGTGGCCGTGATTCGAACACACGACCTTCCGAACACGGAGCGAGCGCTCTACCAACTGAGCTACCGTGACGGTCGAAGAAGTGACGAATACGAGAAATGAACTGCGGGAGATGATACGGGCTCAAGGATTAACCAAGTATTATCACAACCATGTTACATATGTAAATATATCTTCGCCAGTGAAATGCACTAAATTACCTGTTAAATAAAATTGATTTGCTATCCATTTCAACATTGTCTTATATATATATATATATATATATATATATATATATATATATATATATATATATATATATATATATATATATATATATATAAATTTAAATAAAATCCAAGATAAACAAACAAGTTCACATTTAATTATTACACTAAGCGCTTTCGCCGTGAGGCTCTTCAGAGTGTAACAAAGTTTATAAAAACAATGTTATTTCATAAAGTTACTAACAATCAGATCACAAAACTCTCCAATTTTCTCTTAGTCACGAAAAGTGATTAAAAGAATACTCTCTATAGACAGCTAACTGTAGAATTGTAGCGTTGTGGTTTTATATATTAGTCTTTGACCAAGAATAAAATATAAATTAAACCAAAAAACTACAGTTCTGCAGCTATGTAGACAGCGACAGTGATTAAACAAACCTTAAAAAGACTAGCCAAGGATTTTCCACATCGTTGTTTAAATCTAGATTTACAAGTGTCTTTTTGTTCAAACTTACTGAGTTCTTTATCTTACTGGACCTACTTCTATGCTCACCACACATTATCATTTGAAGTTCAAGAAAGAGACGGCTACATGTAATAGGGGCAACAGGAAGGGAGAAAGAAAATAATGAACAAAAAAAAACCATTGTTTTGAAATTGGATATGGAATTTTTTTTAATAAATGGGTTTTTTTTAATTTTTATGAGTGCGAAACACTGGTAAAATATCAAAAAGGAATCCTGTCACTTGAGACCTCAATGCATAATTTTATACATTGTAATACCAAATATGGTCCATAGCTGGCTTTGAAAGATAGAGAAGTGTCAAACTCCGTGGTGTCGAATCAACGTAGAAATAAAAATGAATGAAATATGAAGAAAACGAACTGTAATCACGCTTAAAAAGTCCAATGAAACAATACAAATTTGAAGCAAAGCAAACAAGAACCACCGTCGACTAGTGACATCCGCCGTGTGATCCTTGTCATGATCGGGCAAACGGAAAAATCCTTAAACAATTCATGACCTAATAATTTGTATGAAAAACGCCAGTCAACATTCAACTTAGTGATAAATTGTATTTTGCTGATAAGGCCATTGCACCGACCATTGAATTTGCGAAGTGTTGACTTAATTTAACGAGAAAGTTGATATTCTTGTTTCACCCACTTATTTCTCAGTAACTTTCCCCCTTTTAGAAATTGTTCTTACGTAGTGCATGCTCTTGCGTATCAAACCAACAGGGAGGCATGTGACGGTACATATTGTCGTTTTGTACATAATGTCGTCGGCGACAATATGTACCTACCCTCACTGCACATATTGTCGTCCATCGGTATATATTGTCGCCGGCTGAAAAATTACACATGTACATATTGTCGCTGGCGACATTATGTACCTCACCCTCACTGTACATATTGTCGCCCCACAGATATTGTTGCTTAAAGTTTTCTTTTGTTGTTTTTTCGTAGTTTTGTGAATGTAATTGGTGTGTGAATCACACAGACGTATCTCGTATGCCATTTTATGCAGCGTGATTGTGACGGTACATTTTGTCGTCCTGTTCATATTGTCGTCGGCGACAATGTGTACCTACCCTTACTGCGCATATTGTCGTCCATCAGAACATGACGCAAGACAATGCACGGCAATGCTCCATATAAATATGACTAATCATTGCTTTGCTATTTTTGATGAGATAATTTTTAAAGAATTTTCCCATATATTTTTATGTAGAACTTTGATCGCCCATGTGGCCCTACCCTAGGCCCGGTTTGATTTGAAGATACTTGAATCTGTGCTACCTGAGGATGCTTCCACATAAACATCACTAATCACGGGCTTACTGTTGTTTCTCAGTGGTGGATCCAGAAATTGCAGAATGGAGGGGGGGGGGGGGTGCGGTTCAGAATATTTTTGACAAGCCAAAAAAAAAAATGAAATTTGTATGTAAAGATGTGTTACTGTATATGTTAAGTAAATTATTAAATTATGAAATCTTACCTGTGGACTAAATTGAGAGTATTTACAAGTTAAACAAACAGAATTTCCCAAAGCAAAAATATAAATGATGAAATAAAAAAAAAATCAAACCACCGGACGGGGGGTGGGGGTGAAGCGCCGGTGGTACATCTGTCTGGCTTTCGAAAAGATTTTTTAAGATTTTCTGTATACTTCCTATGAAACACTTTGATCACCCAGTGTGGCCCCACCCTTCCCCTGGGGTCATGATTTGAAAAAAAAATGTTTTTGTTTGTTTCTTTCTTGTAATAATGTCCATCTCGAGAGAATTTTTCATTCGTATGTAGAAGTCACCACTAGCCGGTGGAGGGCTGCAAATTAAGACCTATACTGGGAACTCAGGGTCATTGAGCAGTGAGGGATCTTTTTCGTGCCAGCTAGGACATCAAAATTGAACGTACGCTATGTAATGAAGCTTTCACAGAAGAATCATACCTTCTGACCCAGTAGTTCTTGAAAAAAAAATGATAGAATTTTTTCTAAATATTCTATGAAAAACTTGTATCACCTTTTGTAGCCACACGCTTCCCCCGAGGGTCATGATCAGCATAAAACTGAATCTACACTTCATAATGAAGCTTTCACATAAGTTTCAACATTTCTGACACAGTGGTTCTTGAGAAGATTTTTAAAAGATGTCACTAAATTTTCACTAATTCTTATCTACTTCCATTGAAAAAAGACAAATTCCTTTATTTGAACAAACTTGAATATCCTTTATCCACGGATGTTTTGTGGCAAGTTTGGTTGAAATTGACTCTGTACACGTTGTTCTTGAGAAGAAGCTGAAATTGTGAAAAGTTTACAGGCAGAGGAACGGTCAGAAAAAATGTGACCAGAAAAGCTCACTTGAATTTCAAGTCCAGGTGATCTAAAAATGTCAACCCCAACATCAATTATATCGGCACATGATTATATATAAGAATAACGCAAAAAATAATTTCCAAATAATCATGACTACTGAACAAAAAAAATAATACATGTATTCAATCTCCAAGTATATATCACAAGAAAAAGAAAAGGCTGATTTATCACATATCTCAAGAATTACGGTATCTTTAGCATATCATAGTGATGTACATCAATCCTGGACACAATTTTCTGACCAAAACGTTTTCTCCCTACAGTATTGCGAGTAATGCTGTCTGTCTCCCTCCGTGCTTGTGTGTGTGTCAATCTCTCTTTCCTTTCTCAGGTAAATATTCGTCAAAACAATATATCGACGACAATGCCGACCATGAGTGTACATATTGTCGCCGACGACAATATGTGCTGATGCTTGACTGTACAATTTGTCGTCCATTATGCAGGAGGAAAATAAGGCTCGTCTCGGTACATATTGTCGTCGGTGACAATATGTACCGATGGACGACAATATGTGCCGTGGGGGTAGGTACATATTGTCGCCGACGACAATATGTACAAAACGACAATATGTACCGTCACAAGGCATGACCTACATAAATAAGGGAAGTTGACAATAGATAAAAATGCAAGAAATATTTTCATTTTTTTTAGAATTAGAAATAAAATTAAAATTTATGTATTTCCTTTTAAATGGTAAAACAGTCATTCTACAAAAACATGGCTAATTAAGATTTCTTATGTCGCTTACAAATTTACCGTTGTAATATCTTAACTATAAATTTAAAATCGATTTCAACTCTAAGACTTAAGATACAGATATGGTTTTGTAATTATTTACCAATTATATAAGCAGTTAAAGTTTTGATATGAACATAATGTAATGTTGAAAAACATATTCCACTGCAAATCTTAATGTCGCTTCATTTATTTACAAATTTCAAGATGGAATTTTCAGCCGTAAAAGCGTTCCGAATAAATTGCAATGAATGTTAAAAAAAGTTTTTTATCCAATATAAAAAGAAACCAAACCACTTCTCACAAAGAAAGAATTCTTTCATACCAAATCATAAGCATGTCGCTAAAAATCGATTAACTTCCGTAAGTAACGATTTTGTTTTAAATTTCACGCACAGAATGCAGATTTCAAAAAGAACTGAAACTTGTCTGAAAGTAACCACGGTACCTAATATCATGGATTCTAGTTGCGAATCAGCTATCTTAGACGATTACATTTTCGACATAACAAAAGGAATTAGACAAAAACAGTTGTCTCTCTTAAAAATTTAAATTCCATAACGGTAATTCAGGAAACTTTTTGCATTAAAGATTTAATTTTTTTGCTTATTTTGGGAGCGAAATGCTTCATACTTTTGTTTAATATCCTAAAACAAACTTTGATTTCTATTGCCGAGAATTTTAACTTTTATTGCTGGGAATCAACTTTCGCAACGATTAACTATTAACTTCCGTAGCGTTATCTTTCCGAAAATTTAACTTAATTTCGGATTCATGCGAGACTTCATGAATCATACTTTAGCAGTCAGAAAGAAAAATTGGTCAAATTAACACTCAAGCTCAATAAAATGGTGCAAATGATGTCGCTGGGGGTTAAGCGTAAAAAAAATTATGAAATGTCAAAGAAAATACTTTTTGAATGAATGCACGAATACGTAACCTTTAAGTCAAAAATACAAAAATGGAGTGAACAAATCATATTGAGATATTTTATTTAGCATATAGTGATTTTTTTGAAACGTACGTTACTGTCCCCAACATCGATTAATTGTTTGTTTTAAACATATTTTATTGACAATGTGTCAAAGGGATTGGACACAAGTTCTAAAAACTTAGATAATCCTCACACTTAAATGGCTACTTTTTGTACAAATAACAGTTCAATCTTAAATGAGATAGCATATGTCTTCAAAACATTTATTTGTAAAATGTTTTTAATAAATTATTGAGCACATTTACAAATATATTACCAAACTTTGATTTGATATCCCCATGTCGCCAGAAACAGAATGAAAACGGACTGTGGCATTAAATATAGTATGAGTATCCTGTATTGTGTGCCTGTAAGATTGGAAAACGTTTTATTTTGAAGGAAACTTCTTGAAAATTAAAAATAAATGGTACAAAGCTTTGTATATGTTTCCAATACTTTGAAATTACACTTCCTATTTTACATGCGTATGGATAGGCATGAAACATTCGTTATATTTAGTTTAATAGATGAAATAGAATGATATCATAGTTAAACATGTGATACTTTTTCTTATATCCAACAACTGTATTCCATGCTCCAACCATGATTTAACAATGTTTTATTGTTAGCTTACTATTTAAGAGAAAATGATTAAATAAAACAACCGTTACCGAAACATTCGTTACCAAACCTCTTAAAAAAGAATGATTTATGAGTTCAAACATCTTCTGCACATATACGTGGTCAAATATTTTGCGCCAGTATTCAAATTTTGACATCCAGAGTACGGTACTGCCTTTTTATGATCTTTTTTCTAAAGTCTAGACAGTGTTGATGAGTTTGTTTTCTTTTCTAGAATGCAATAACACTGAATCAAATGGAATGAATTAGTATGTAACTGTTAATATTTATATAACGACTACGCAACCAGTGTCAATCTACACCTGAATGTCCTCTATTAGTCTTGAAAGGGTTGAAACATTCGTTACTGAACGTAACGAATGTTACAAAATTTTTCACAAATCATATATGAAAATTGCAACAATATTTACAGAATTTTTTCCATGAGTAATTGTACGAATGTAAACTTTATTGATTGATTTGTATCATTTTAAGCTTACATTACATAAATTTTATTATATACTGATTCTAGAGACGCATTATTGAACACACACATTAATTCTGAAGAAAAACATTAATTGAAATTATTTTAAAAGACTTGAGTTTTTATTCTGAATCTGCATCGGGTTTTTTGTTTCTCTCTTATGATTCTGATACTGTTAAACTCGCATTTTATGTTAAGTAACGTACGTTTCAGCATTTTATTTTAGTTGAACTATGGCATTGACCCAAGCAGAAATACGAAGGAAGTTTCCATTGATGGTTAAATGATTTCAAGCTGAAAGTCATCAGAAAAATTGTTATTTACATTATTTTAGGTTCTGTTAAAACGTCTATACAGACAATTTTACATATATCTCTTATTCGTTTGTACATATAGTACAGTTCACGGAAAATATGACACGATGATATATATGATGCAGTTCAAATTATGATTTCAATAAAATTGGAACTCGTAAATATACTTACGCAGCACTGTTAAGGCGTACTTCGAAGAAATCAACAGAATATAAACGTGCATAAATACATACCTTTTTAAAATGAATTTTTATTTTATAAAGGTACTATATTATTCTATGACTTTAACATTCTTTGAAATAACATTGTATACCCCGCTCTGTACTGAATTTGGTTTGGTCACGTTATTTGATAGTCACGTGATAAATGCATGTAATGTGTACTGTATGTAGGACACAAACAAATTTCAATATCGCAAGGGCATACCCTAGTTAAAGTTAAAAATTAAAGTAATAGATTGTTTCTACATAACTCGTAGTTTATGGAAAGTGATGCTGCTTTAAATAGAATTCGCATTTTATTAGTTTAAATTTCAAGTTATCTTGCTAATGTCAAAGTATGTGTGACCTTAACCAAGTATTTTATGTATTTATTAAGTTATGCTACCGATTTCAGGAAAGCAGCAGCACTTTTCAAGTTAAGGAATATGTCCATTATGTATATTCAAAAAATGGTCAAGATCTATTAAGTGTATGCCCTTGCAAAAAGGCGATTTAATGAGGCACCTCAGCGTGAAACATGCACACCCTGTAGACAAAAACACGGTAGAATTAATTCAATACATTCTCTCGATAGTTTTTAAATAATGGCACTAAACAAACGTTTCAGATTTGTATTAATGGTCTACCTAAGATTATCAAATAATATTCTGTTTAATAATAAAATGCATTTTTCACTGTGAAAAAATTACTTGATCCGCCTCTCACTGCACATAAAATGCGTCAAACTTTACCATGATGACGTCATGTCGACAAGTGCATTGCGATCAGTGACTTGTTTATATCTTGCTGTGTGGGATTTAACTAGCGATAAAAATGAATGCAGTGGTAAGTTTTGATGTAGTTCATTACTCTTATGCAGTTTAGATTCGCAAATTATTTCATTTTCTGTTATTGTGAGAAATTGCTATATTTGTGTGATGTCACAGTAAACTTTTCCCGTATAAATTTGGCCCCGCCCCCTTTATGTAGCCTTAACAGAGCTGCGTACCTAGTCATTGGTCGTTTGCAAAATTGATCAGTTAAAAACATTCTGATTGTACCCACAAATACTCCGAAGTTGATATTAAAAATATGCTTGAAATTCTGTTTGACAATATCTATATAGTTTTTGGAGATCAGGTCTTCCAAAAATCTGTCGGAATTTCTATGGGTACTAATTGCGCCCCGTTATAAGCAGACCTATTTTTACATTCATATGAAGCAGAATTTATTCAAAAACTTAAATATGAAAAGAGGAAGACACTTGATGTGGTCCTCAATACCACATTTAGATATATTTACATTTGCAAATGCTTTCCCTTATATAACACTATTGAAAGCAACGCGTATCTATATCCGTATAAACACGGGTTCCTCGCGTCATAAACGTTCGACGTAATTTCTCAGTGACGTCATAAAGGGTCGACGCGCAATCAATGGATTAGACACGTGCCGTTGACTTTGAAAAATAAAACACCTCACACGTTAAAAATTATAATTAGGCAAATTTAAAATATAAATAAGTGACAAATGTAAATATAAGTAATAAGGTATCATTTTTAAACATCTATCGGGATATAAATACGGGTTGGTACGAGATCAAATTTACCATAAAGCCCTTCGGGCTTTATGGAATTTGATCTCGTGACCAACCCGTATTTATATCCCGATAGATGTTTAAAAATGATACCTTATTTCTAATATATCGACGAAGTATTATCAATTAACAATATTTTTTCATTCATATGTCGACTCGATATATCCCTGTGAACTTGAAATAAACGATACCACAGAGTCTGACACATCTGTTTCAGATTTGGATATTTTTCTAGACAAATACGTAAATGATAACCTCACAACAAAGCCTTTTGATAAATGTGATGACTTCAACTTTTTTATCGTCATCTTGCCTTATGTATATAGCAATATAGCCTTATCGTCTGTAATGGGGTTTATATCTCACAATTGATTCGATACACAAGGGTATGCTCCACGTACAAGCAATTTTTAAAATGAGGCAAGCTATTGAAAACAAGTTGATGAAGCAAGGATATCAGCAGTTTCGTATAAAGTCATAATTTTGCAAGTTCTGTGGTCGATACAATGACCTTGAAAGCAAATTCAATACATCATCGAATTCTGACTGACGTTTACCATGATTTTTGTTAGACAATTATTTGAACACTGAATTGTCTACAGATTATTTTATTTACCAAATCATGACAATGAGGACACGGCAGTGTATGCTTTAATTTCACCGAAATTACATAACAATGATATAACAATAACAATATTCAAAAGAGTATTTGAAATATCTCGGTTTAATTAAAAAAAATTTGCATTTACAAATTAGAGAAAATAAAATATAAAAATTGAAATTTGAAGTAAAATATTTTCTTTTACAATAACTAAAACGTTGATCAACATGATAAAACTCTAATACTATAGTGTTCATTTGTTAGGGGAATGAAAAGTATACCAGCTTAAATGTTACTGGTTTATTTATGTATTATTAGCAGGCCTCAGTGAAAAATACTTTGATTTATGAAAGTAAAACTTTTGATACTTTGATTGCTATACTGAATGCTATGGATCTTTCATCTTCTATAGTAAAGACTTTGATATTCTGATTTACTATAACTTCTCTGACAATAATATTTTCACTACACTGTTTTGTTTTTGTAAAGGCAGATAGATGAACTTAACGCATTACACTGTAGCAGTTTTACCGAAAAAATGCCAAGGGTATCTTTTATCGAACAAATCAGCAGCACATTAATAAAGACCATCTCAAAGGCAAAGTCATTTTATGCTCATCCTGCAATCAGATCGTATCAAATTTCAGTTGCTTGATATACTTCCATTCCATTCAGCAAATCTTTGAATTCAATCTTCCATGTTTTGTAATTGAGCAAATCTAAAAAAAAAAGTATATACACGAACTGATTTATGAAAAATAACATCGTAACAGAATGATATAGACTGCAAGATTCAAAACAAAATTATTTCTACATCCCCTTTCCATATTCATAACATAGATGATAGAATATAAACAAATAATGCATTGAGAATATTTAGATTAAAAGAAGGTACGAGGGTTGTCAGGTAGAATCGTGGACAACTTGTCTAGAGTGAAAAATAGTCGTCACTGCGTTCTAAAATTATCACTGCTCTTTAGTACATTTTTCATCAATACACATAGCAAATTTCAAATAGATATATGCTCAAATAAACAAAATATGAGATTTTATGTTATGGGTTATATCGCCTTACGGCGCATGGATGATAACGTCAATGTGTAAGGTAGCGTCACGTTTCCTCTTTGGTAAAAAAAAAATTGGATAAGCCCTACTTAAATTCGGAAATTTCTTTGATGCACATGCTCGAGTTTCCCTATATTACCCCATACAGAGTCGAGGAACCAACCTCGCATACACATTGGACCTTCTGAAGATTTATCAGTAAGATATGGACAGTACTCTTACTATAATTCACAGATTCAACTAAATAGGTAATTCTTATAACGACGGTCTACAGTGACAGCCTCTTTTGCTATTGCTAGTAGCTGTTTTTACTTTTGTTTCGATATAAAACTCACGTATTCTCTAATGAAACCCTGATTTTTTAACATGCACGTACCCTGTGTACATTCAAGTATAATGAAAATATTCATTTTTGTCGATATACTATCAAAAAAATCAAGATGTACTTAAATGTGGTAAATAAATATTTGCTGAAAATTTCAGCTTAGTGTGCCCATTATTATTATTATTATTATTATTTTATAAAAACGCTTAGTCCACGATTTTACAGGTCAACCCTCGTACTTTAAAGGTTCAGCAAGCTTTTCATATTTAGTGATTCCATTATAAAATACATTAAGAAAATTGCAAACATGACAATTTCTTTTAATCATATTTTTATATCTAATTACAGGTTAAATTCCAATGCTTTTTATTCTAATGGCATGTAGTAATTATTCATATTTTTTTTATCTTTCAAATTGACCAAGCATGAGTGAAATTATAGACAGGGTTGGCAGAATGAAAATACAAAAAAGTCTTTATACTATTATTATGAAGAATTAGAAGCCAATATATAATAAACGAAACCCTCTTTGCCTACAAATACCTTGCAGAAAGCAATTAAATATATAAAGAGTGGTATTTTACTTGCACATAGATGATATCAAGAAAACTAGGAGCTACTTCAAACCTTTAATTATTCAAGTTGGGGATATAGTTCATTGCCATATAATTTTTTTTTCATCCTCAATTACACGGAAGCCTGATGGTCAGACAAAGTTTGATTATTGATTTCTAAAATTAGCAGAAAAATGACAGTGTTCTCTGAACTCATACTGGAATATTTTTGCAAGAACATTTTTTACTAATATATATATATATATATATATATATATATATATATATATATATATATATATATATATATATATATATATATATATATATATATATATATATATATATATATATATATATATATATATAATTGACTGATAATTGATAATAGAATTTGAATATTTATTCAAGCATTCAATAATCGTTAACAAGGGACATTTTTACGTAAAAAGGCTCCCTATGAACTTGGTTTTCCAAGTTAAAATGACAACTAAGATAGATGTTATGGAAATGTTACAAAAAATAAAAGTAATGTTCTCCTGAAATCAAAATCCAGCATAAGTAGTTATAATGTCATTTTGATCATAAATTTCAACTTTCTTACTTTTTATGCATTTTTAATAAAATCAATATGGTTTTTCCGCATACTACTTTCTTCACAATTGAGAAAATCCATACATGTATACTTCAATAACAAAACAAAAATCATTGATTAAAATTCAATATTAGGAATATCCGTAACCAACTTAGTGTAGCAGTCACTTATGACAGTCACTGTATTAAGTTATTTTATTATATTGCTGATAAAATGTCTGTAATAAAAACTCTACTTCAAATCAAGAGCATTCTAGAGATGAATATCTTGGCAATTCATTGAACGTTGAGATTGCAATAGGTAATTGAATATGCCCCGAAAGATTCCGAAAATGAACTTTCAATATTGAACACCTCGCTGTAAACAAAAATTCAGATTCAATATCTTTCATTAGAAATTGCAGAGACAATGTAGAAGGCTTATACACTGGTAGTTTATTTTAAATTTCATTACAGCACCACTTATTATGAAGATTTCTTCGTTTCTTCATATTTCTTCATTTTCTGTTTAAGGAATGCCTTAAAATTTTTGCTTATCTATTCCTTACTCATAGGATATTATTTCTTCATTTCAAATGATAAATTTCACAAATTCTGACAGAAAATAGAAATAACAAAGAAACAAAAAAAGACAATAGCACAATATAAGGGTCTTCTGTTGGAGAAGAAAGTAAATGATGAAATGATCATAAATAAGATATATATATATATATATATATATATATATATATATATATATATATATATATATATATATATATATATATATATATATATATATATATATATATATATAGATATAGATATATTTGCTATGTTTTTCTACTAAGCCAACTGTGAAATTGATTTAAATGTCATTTTCGTGTATACTCACGCGTAGAAATATGAACGGAGGAACTTGTGCTAAAGTGACGTCACAATGAGCTACAGAGACGTTAATAAAAATGTAACGATATAGGGCAGCGAAAAATTCAAACATTGAGTATATTTTTGGTGCTTTTGAACATGTAAAATGTAAATATAAGGAATGTTTTTAAGTTTAGTGTGAATTATTGGTGTGCTTTATGGAATTTGATCTCGTGACCAACCCGTATTTATATCTCGATAGATGTTTAAGAATGATACATTATTTCTTTTACATATATATATATATATATATATATATATATATATATATATATATATATATATATATATATATATATATATATATATATATATATATATATATATATATATATATATATATAAAGGAACTTTTAAAAAATTTGAAATCACAAGATTTTACTAAAATCAATCACATCAAAACATACGACTTTTCAACACTTTATACAACCATCCCCCACGATAAATTAAAGTACAGGCTTTTTGACATCATATACAGCTGCTTTTTCAATACAATTGGAACTCGTAAATATACTTACCTTGTCATTGGTCGTTTGCAAAATTGATCAGTTAAAAACATTCTGATTGTACCCACAAATACTCCGAAGTTGATATCAAAAATATGCTTGAGTTTCTGATTGACAATATCTATATAGTTATTGGAGATCAGGTCTTCCAAAAATCTGTCGGAATTTCTATGGGTACTTATTGCGCCCCGTTATAAGCAGACTTATTTTTACATTTATAAGAAGCAGAATTATATTCAAAAACTTAAATATGAAAAGAGGAAGACACTTGATGTGGTCCTCAATACGACATTTAGATATATCGACGAAGTATTATTAATTAACAATAGTTTTTTTCCTATTCATATGTCGACTCGATATATCCCTGTGAACTTGAAATAAAAGATACCACAGAGTCTGACACATCTGTTTCAGAATTGGATATTTTTCTAGACAAAGACGTAAATGATAACCTCAAAACAAAGTTTTATGATAAACGTGATAACTTCAACTTTTTTATCGTCATCTTGCCTTATGTATATAGCAAAATAGCCTTATTGTCTGTAATGGGGGTTTATATCTCACAATTGGTTGGATACGCAAGGGCATGTTCCACGTACAAGCAATTTTTAAAATGAGGCAAGCTATTGAAAAACAAGTTGATGAAGCAAGGATATCAACAGTTTTGTTCGATACATCTTCGAATGCTGACTGACGTTTATAATAATTTTTGTTAGACCATTATTTGAACACTGAATTGTCTACAGATTTTTCCATTTACCCAATCATAACAATGAGGACACGGCAGACGTGACAGGAGATGCTTACTCCTCCATGGCACCTGATCCTTCCTCTGATGTTTTTTGAGGTCCGTGTTTGCTCTGCTCCCGATTTGTAATTCTTTCATTGGACTTTTGAGCCTGATTACTGTTCCTTATCTCTATATTTCATCTATAACTTTTATTTAAAAAACAAACGAGTGTATTTAATTTCATTGAAATTACATAACAATGATAATCGCCCGCGTGGCGCAGTGGTTAGAGCGTCTGTTCTAGAGTGGCGGAGTAAGGAGTTGATCCTTACGTCGCAGGTTCGAATCCCACTGTGGGACATGGAGACCGGTCCTTCGGATGAGACCGTATAAACCGAGGTCCTGCGTCGCAGTAGGTGCTCGCACGAAAAAGATCCCTCATTGCTCAATGGCCGTATGTACCGAGTATAGAACAAAATTTGCAGCTCTCCACCGGCAAGTGGTGGCGTCTCCATATGAGTGAAAAATTCTCGAGAGGGATGTTAAACAACATACAAACAAACGTTACAATGATATAACAATAACAATATTCAAAAGAGTTTTTGAAATATCTCCGTTTAATTAAAATGAATTTTGCATTTAAAAATTGGAAAAAATAAAATATAAAAATTGGAATTTGAAGTAAAATATTTTCTTTTACAATAGCTAAAAAGTTGATCAACATGATAAAACTTTAATACTATAGTGTTCATTTGTTAGGGGAATGAAAAGTATACCAGCTTTAATGTTACTGGTTTATTTATGTATTATTAGCAGGCCTCAGTGATAAATATTTTGATTTTTGAAAGTAAAACTTTTGATACTTTGATTTGTTATTGTGAATGCTATTGACCTTTGATCTTCTATAGTAAAGACTTTGATACTTTGATTTACTATAGCTTCTATGACAATAATATTTTTACTATACTGTTTTGTTTTTGTAAAGGCAGGTAGTTGAACTTAACGCATTACACTGAAGCAGTTTTACAGAACAAATCACGCCAAGGTTAGATTTTACCGTCAAATCATTTTAAGGTTACTTTTTACCATACAAATAACTTCAATGTAACATTTTTTTTACCGAACAAATCATTTCAAGGGTATTTTTTACCGAACAAATCAGCAGCACATTAATAAAGACCATCTCAAAAGCAAAGTCATTTTATGCTCATCCTCGGTCAGATCGTATCAAATTTCAGTTGCTTGATATGTTTGCATTCTATTCTGTAAATCTGGGAATTCATTCTTCCATGTTTTGTAATTAAGCAAATCTAAAAAAAAGTATATACACGAACTGATTTATGAGAAATTTTGTCGTAACAGAATGATACACTGCAAGATTCAAAACCAAATTATTTCTACATCCCCTTTCCATATCAATAACATAGATGATAGAATATAAACAAATAATGCATTGAAAATATTTAGATTAAAAGAATGTACGAGGGGGGTTGTCCGGTAAAATAGTGGCTAGAGTGAAAAATAATCGTCACTGCGTTCTAAAATTTTCAGCGCTCTTTAGTACATTTTTCTTCAAAACCGAAGCAAATTCCAAATATATATATGCTCAAATAAACAAAATATGAGATTTTATGTTATGGGTTGTATCGCCTTACAGCGCACGGATGATAACGTCAAAGTGTCTAAAGTTTCCTCTTTGGTTAAAAAAAAAAAGGTGGATAAGCCCTACTTAAATTCGGAAATTTCTTTTCTTTTACTCGAGTTTCCCTTTATTACCCCATAAAAAGTCGAGGAACCAATCTCGCATACACATTGGACCTTCTGAAGATTTATCAGTAAGTTATGGACAGTACTCTTATTAATATTCACAGATTCAACTAAATAGGTAATTCTTATATCGACTGTCTACAGTGACAGCCTCTATTGCTATTGCTAGTAGCTGTTTTTACTTTTGTATCGATATAAAACTCACGTATTCTCTAATGAAACCCTGATTTTTTTTTTAACGTGCGCCGTAGGACCGTACCCTGTGCACATTCAAGTATAATAAAATATTTATTTTTGTCGATATATCATCAAAAAAATTAAGATGTACTTAAATATAATAAATAAATATTTGCTGAAAATGTCAGCTTAGTGCGCCCATTATTATTTTTGTTTTTTTTTTATAAAAACGTACTTTAAAGGTTCGGCAAGCTTCTCATATGTAGTGATTCCATTATAGAATTCATTAAGAAAATTGCAAAAATGACAATTTCTTTTAATCATGTTATTATATCTAATTACAAGTTAAATTCCAGTGTTTTTTTTATTCTAATAGCATGTAGTAATTATTGATATTTTTTATCTTTCAAATTGACCAAGCATGAGTGAAATTATAGACAGGGTTGGCAGAATAAAAAAACAAAAAAAAGTCTTTATACCATTATCATGAAGAATTAGAAGCCAATATATAATAAACGAAACCCTCTTTGCCTACAAATAACTTGCAGAAAGCAATTAAATATATAAAGAGTGGTATTTTACTTGCACATAGATGATATCAAGAAAACTAGGAGCTACTTTAAACCTTTAATCATTCAAGTTGGGGATATAGTTTATTGCCCTCTAATTTGTATACAACCCTCAATTACGTGGAAGCCTGATGATCAGAGAAAGTTTGATGAATGATTTCTTCAATTAGCAGAAAAATGGCGGTGTTCTCTGAACTCATACTCTAATATTTTTGCAAGATCATTTTACTAATACATATATACATAAAAAAGGTAAATATCTCCTTATTGTCCACTATATAATGAAGCGCGCAAAATTGACTGATAACTGATAATAGAATTTGAGTATTTATTCAAGCATTCAATAATCGTTAACAAAGGACATTTTAATAGAAAAAGGTTCTCTGTAAACTTGGTTTTCGAAGTTAAAATGACAACTAAGATAGATGTTATGGAAATGTTACAAAAAATAAAAGTAATGTTCTCCTGAAATCAAAATCCAGCATGAGTAGTTATAATGTCATTATGACCATAAATTTCAACTTTCTTACTTTTTATGCATTTTTAATAAAATTAATTTGTTTTTTCCGCATACTACTTTCTTCACAATTGAGATAATACATACATGTATACTTCAAAAACAAAACAAAAATCATTGATTAAAATTCAACTATTAGGAATAACAGTAACCTACTTAGTGTAGCAGTCACTTATGACAGTCACTGTATTAAGTTATTTTATCATATTGCTGATAAAATGTCTGTAATAAAAACTCTACTTCAAATCAAGAGCATTCTAGAGATCTTGGGAATTCATTGAACGTTGAGTTTGCAATACGTAATTGAATATGCCCCGAAAGATTCCGAATATGAACTTTCAATATTGAACACCCCGCTGTAAACAAAAATTCAGATTTAATATTTTTCACAAGAAATTGCAGAGACAATGTAGAAGGCTTATACACTGGTAGTTTATTTTAAATTTCATTACAGCACCACTTATTATGAAGATTTTTTCGTTTCTTCATATTTCTTCATTTTCTGTTTAAGGAATGCATTAAAATTTTTGCTTATTTATTCCTTACTCATAGGATATTATTTCTTCATTTCAAATGATAAATCTCACAAATTCTGACAGAAAATAGAAATAACAAAAGAACCGAAAAAGAGACAATAGCACAATATAAGGGTCTTCTGTTGGAGAAGAAAGTAAATGATGAAATGATCATTAATAAGATATATATATATATATATATATATATATATATATATATATATATATATATATATATATATATATATATATATATATATAGCTATGTTTTTCTATTAAGCCAACTGTGAAATTAATTTGAATGTCATTTTCGTGTATACTCTCGCGTAGAAATATGCACGGTGAAACTTGTGCTAAAGTGACGTCACAATGAGCTACAGAGACGTTAATAAAAATGTAACGATATAGGGCAGCGAAAAATTCAAACATTGAGTATATTTTTGGTGCTTTTGAACATGTAAAATGTAAATATAAGGAATGTTTTTAAGTTTAGTGTGAATTATTGGTGTGCTCTATGGAATTTGATCTCGTGACCAACCCGTATTTATATCCCGATAGATGTTTAAGAATGATACATTATTTCTTATATATATATTGAAAAGTCGTGTTTTGATGTGATTGATTTTAGATAAATTTTGTGATTTCAATTTGATTTCAATTTTTTTAAAAGTTCCTTATATATATATATATAGAGAGAGAGAGAGAGAGAGAGAGAGAGAGAGAGAGAGAGAGAGAGAGTTGGTTTTCGCGTACTCAAGAAATGTAAACATGGCCGGTTTTTACGATGCTTATGTCTTGTTTAGCTGTGTCCTGTGCAATATTGATGAAAGCTTCCCCTTTCAATATTTTTACAGTAAATAAATAAAATGAAGAACTTAAGTTTCAAAGTAAATTTTCATATATTAAATGATGCATATTCAGTTTTTTTTTTGTTTTTTTTTTGGGGGGGGAGGGGGGGGGGTGTATAAGTTATCTAATAAGTACCCAATTTTCACAATCCAGATGCAGTGTGATAAAAGAATCTTGTTTTTTTTTTAAATTTTAAACCCTATTCATATTCTACGATATTTTAAAAGATGTTTAATTACATATTTTTCATCTAAACTTAAAATTTCTCATTATGACAGAATTATGGGCCCATAAACATTTAGGATCAAAACTCCACTTAAACACTGTAGGGCTTGATATTTGTTCATCAATATCTCCAAAATAAGTTTAAAAACCTGATGATAAAACTGCTTTAAAAAACGGGGGATACTATATTTCTAATGTACAAAATATGAAAAAAAATGAATGACATCTTTTTTGCTCATCTCAAGGTTCTTCATCTTAAAGTTATCATTTAACGTTTCAATCGTCAACTTCCCTTACTTATGCAGCAATATGCCCTCATCACTTGCATATGGGGTTTATATCTCTCAGTTGATTCGATACACAAGAGCATGCTCTAACATATGTGCAAATTTTAAAATGGTGAAAATTATTGATGAGACAATAATGTCAACAGTCTTGTTTAAAATCAACATTTCGCAAGTTCTAAGGTGTACAATGACCTTGTCAGCAAATACAATCTATCATTAAGTCAAATGCTGACTGACGTTTTTCATACTAATTGTTAGGCTATTATTTACACACTGAATTGTCAACGGATTTTTCCGTTTTTTCCCGATCATGACAAGGAGCACACGGCGGGTGTGACCGATCGGCAGGGGATGCTCACTCCTCCATGGCACCTGATCCCACCTCTGATGTCTTAGAGGTCCGTCTTTGCTCTGCTCTTATTTTGTAATGTTTAATGGACTTCTGAGCTCAAATACTGTTCGATATCTCCACATATTTCATTTATGAACTTAAATGACGAACTCTTTTTTCCAGAGATCCCCGAGGCGCTGATGGGAATAATCTCTCCTTAGACCATACAGATTAACACACCTAATCTCTACTCGGTATCCTTGAATTTTTTGAATGGACTATTTGAAGAAGCTAAAGCAAGTCCATACTTAGATTCTTCAACTGCAGAATACAAACTAGTGTTTGTGATTATGAATGTTTCCCAGCACAGATTCTTTTAGCGCCACGTGTGTCAGATGATAATTCTTACTCAACCCGTCGCTTCCTTAAACTTAGATTTGCCAACAAAGGAAAAGATGCTGTGAACATTATTCTTAATCTTTAAAAAGTTCAATCTTGCATTCTACCATATTTCACGTTGAAGTCTACACTCTGCATTTCCTATAGATATTCCCAAACTCTTGCTTCCAAATTTTCCAATTATAAACAAATTTTACAGTGCCTAGATACTGAACATCTTTATCAAAATCCTCTTCAGCGTTCTTGCTCTTCTTCTTCTTTCAACTACAGTCCCGCTGTACACGTCATTTCTAATGATGTCAGTATAGTTGAAAATGAAGACCTAAACGTAATCATCTTAAAAGGTCCTAAATACAGGGAGCCCCGATCTTCCAATTGGCGACAAAACTTAAGCTTCATTTCTATTATGAATTCTGTCGAAGATTATGCAAGACGTTGGGCTAAATATGAAAAGGAAAATACGAACACTTTGTCAGAATGGATTAAGTGTTTTAGAAATATATTTTAAAAATCGAATAAGAAATTTAAAAGGCAATATGCGAACCATTTATCCTTCCGTTTTCACTAAATCGGAAGTGATAAAAGATTTAGAAAGAATACATATGACATGGTTCCAGCAGACAAGACTTGAAACAGTCTTTGTTTTGTATGGCTCATTATTATAATTGAATTTTAGAGGAACTTGGTATTAATTCTAAAATACTAATGTAAAATTGAATTATGAAAATTTTATATCTCTTGTCTTGTTTTTTTTTTTTTTTTATGTATGAGATTTATTAATGCTGGTGTTTTCAAGGCATGTACGCCTGTTTATAATTTGTCTCTTACTTTATCTTTGTGGAGATAACAAAGGTCAGTATTAATAGATACTAATTAAGGCATGGATTTCATATATTTGTATATCAGATTTAGATATACTATGATTGGTCATCATTGGCAGTAATAGAATAAAGCTAGCACTATATATTAAGTAAGACACAGCAACTACCAATATTTTTTTTCTCTCAAAATGTGAGAAGGTGTTGATTCCTGGTCAATCCGGTTGCCGTGGTGTCGTCATAAAGGTATGTACTAATTACTCTTGTATGGCCATCTTTCCCATAATTCATTTTTTTTTCAAAAAGGGAAAGGTGGATAAAATTTTACAAGTACAAATATATACGATATCTATTTTAAAAATAATCATACCTGGTGTAGAGTATAGGGAAAATAATGTTTTAGGTCAACTTTATGATAAAGTTTTCTGATTTAAATGATTACTGGGGGTGTTTTCCTTATAAAACAAGTCAAAGCGTAATAAAAATTAAATGTAACACAAAAAACGACTATCGTGATTGTCTGATATCTTAAGTATCGCTTACTTTACATATAGTGAAAATATTAAGTAAAAAACTGCAAAAATATGTTTCAAAAATTGAAAAAAAAAAAAAAAAAAAAAAAAAAAAAAAAAAAGCCATTTGAACGGAACAGAAATTATGTTTTAATATGGTCGAAACGATATTTAGTTCATTGATTTGAAATCAGTATATATGATTCTCAAACGGTGAGTACAATTTTGGAGACACTTCAAGAAGTGGAAAAAACACTCTTATTTGTTCAAAATAGGATATCCCTATTCACGACGTTGTTATAAATCTAGCGCAAAGGCGGACTGAGCTGCGTAGCCACTGTAAACGATGTGTTTACTAATGACACTCGTTAATTATCGTGTATTTATTTTCAAAAATTAAAATCAATTATGTTCTATACATAATACCATGGCAGACATTAGGCAGTGTGGCATAAAAATAAAAATGTAGCCTGTAATAAAAATTCAAAATCCATATTTTTGGCGTTATCATTAAATTAACTTTACATCAGACTGTGCAGAGCGGCTGATACATACAAAGTATTTACACCTTTAACGTTCGTAAAATAGTGTGTATTGTTTTAATTTTTAAATTTTTATTAAATCATGGTCTCTATTAAAATATTCTTGTACACGTTTGCCAGTGTGGACTTTATGAAGAAAATTTAAGCATTTATCCACGACCTTTATGGACAACCCTATTATATCTATACGCCTGCCAATTTATCTTTCAAAAAAATATATCAAAATTTCTATAGGTTATAAAAAATCAATTAGACTTTTTAAATCTATTAAAATGTACAGGTGCATTTCAATGATATTATAATTCTTCAGATGAACACACCTAATGCTGCTCATACATTACTACGAAAGCAGTTCTAAGAAAATGATCTGTATGCGATAAATGTAACGAATTTAAAATTTGTCATAAAATTTTCATTGTTTTGATAGGAAATATATTTTTGGGTGATTTAAAGTACGATAACAACCAGCGACAAAATGATGAAATCGTTATACAAGGAAGGGGTGATCTATAATGCAAGAACAATGATTAAATATATCATTTTTCTGAAGATGATCAAAAACGTTCTCCTCATATCAGCAACGACTTCTCCTACAATAAACTTTGATGATGCAACCACAACTGATGACAAAGATATGTTTGATCTCACTTCAATTGAAGCGAGAAACCAGTCGGAAATGGAATTAATCTCCAACGTATACACACAAACAACTGTAGAACAACTTGATGACAAGGAAATTGAAAATTACACTGGAAGAAATGAAATGATGCATAGTACAAACGCTTCAAGTCAAGGAACAGATGCAGATTACTTACAACAGGAGCCAGAGTTTATAACAAGTGATCCTGAGGCAGGACTTCTGGAGATGGTGGACAATGAAACAACAACACTGACATACGAGGAAAAATCTGTCAGGAACAATTCAACAGAAAATGAAACTACAATCTCTGTATTGGCGTTGTCATTAGGTTCTATACCTATAGGCACAGCTGTTATGGCTGTCAATGGTGTAGGGGTTGTTTTATTGTGTACAAATAGTAATTTGCGAAAAGATACATACTTTTGTCTGGTTCTTGGTTTATCTGTAAACGACTTTATTTTTGGGTGTTTCGCAGTTTTGCAAGGAACTCGTCTCATGTTCGAAACTTTATCAAAATCTTTGAATTTATGTATTGCGTTAAACGTACTAGTTTTCTCAAGTCTATTAATGTCGCTTTATCAAACTCTCTGTATAAGTTTACATCGATTTCTTGTTATTTCGGAAATTGATCTGAAGGTTGATTTGTTTGGAAATAAACGGAAATTTCTTGTATACATTCTGGGATGGATAGGAATCGTAGCTACTCTATCTTCCATGGTCTCTCCACCTGGGAATTTCGCTGACCTTTGGTGCAATTATGAAGTTGTTTTTAAAAACAACCTCACCCTATTTGGCTGGTTTATGGCCTCTACTGGTATTATGTTTATGCTTTTGACACTCGTTTTATATGGTCTAGCTATGTATCTTCTACAGAAACGTTACTCAAACACATCGAAACTTATTGAAGAAATGAAAAGAAGGCGACTTTTCAAATCAATGAAATTAGTCGGTACTTTATTGGCCTTGCTACTGGTGTGTTCGTGTCCTTATACAGTGGCTTTTGTGCTTCAAAGCATAAATGGTTTTCAAAATTCAAATACAATATTGAGTATCTTTTCGGTAATTCTTGCAAATTTTAACAGTTTTTTAAATCCTCTCATTTATCTTTTAAAAATCCAAGAAATCAAAACTGCCCTCAAACATGTTTTTTGTGGAAACTCTGAACGCTGATTCACTTATTATTCTTTACTTTAAAGTGTCGGATCCTGGTAATTCCCTTTCAATACGGTATTTCCTTCTTACCCAGTAAACACACAATATCAAAGTGAGATATCAAACATTGCGACTTAATTTATTGCCCATCTCAAATTGTTCAAACATATAATTATACTTGTTATTTGTTGACACTATAATTTGAAGAACTTGTGGTTTTGAAATCTGGAAAATCTAATTTTATCACTGTATGTAATCTGTTAGATGTAGGACTTCATCATTAAATGTGTCTTTTTTGTTGTTGTTGTTGTTGTTTAAAATTCCTCTAATATCATAACCATGCACTTTTTCTGATTACATTTATATTTGCTGTAACCTACGATGAAATTGCAATTGTAATTTGAACAGGATTTTTTTCGAGTACAAACAAGAGCATTAAATATACGCAAAGAATCTTGCATTTTTGTCTGCTCTAGAGTCGTGGTGTGAGGAGCTGATCCTTACGTCGCTGGTTGGAATCCCATTGTGGGACATGGAGACCGGTCCTTCGAATGAAACAGTGTCGCAGTAGGTGCTGGCACAAAAAAAGATCCCTCACTCCTCAAAGGATGTAAGTAATTTGCAGCCCTCCACCGTAAGTGGTGGCCTCTCAATACGAGTGAAACATTCTTGAAGGGACGTTTAAAAACAACCAATGACATTTTTGTGACGTAAAAATGATCCTAAAGTGATTGTAATGAAAATCAAAAAATTCAACTCAGGACTGCATTTTTGTTTGTTCTGAAGAATGTGAAATTATGGCAACATTTATTGTATAATTATAAAAACAAATAACTTAACGTTTAGCACTGTGCCGGATTAATCAGCCACTTTTAAGTTGCAAATCGGTATCCACAAACTTTTATTTTATATAGAATCTTAATATACTTAGGTATCATCATGTAGACCATCACTCAAGTTCCAACTACCTATTCATGCGAAGAAATTTCCTCTTAAAAGACAATTCCCATGGGAATAATAAAGTTCCCGTAGGTTAATTAATGTGTTAGAGGAAAGTAATAACATCCTTTGAATTTGATCATTTGATCATTTACTGCGGTCATTTCAGAATTTCTACAGAATTATGATGCATTAATTTATTTCCTAGGAAAACTAATTTTCCTAAACTATGATAGAAAGAAAAATGTTTTGTGAAAAAACTCTCCTAACATAGGAACTTTCACAAGGTTAATAATATCAGCTTCATTGCATTGCGTGATCTGAAAGTTAAACTGTTCAGAAACGAATGAAAATATCATTTCCCCATATAAAATTAAAGTCCAGGGTTTTTGACATCACAGACAGCTGTTTTCCAATAAAAAATGGTACTCATAAATTTACTAACCTTGTCATTGGTCATTTGCAAAATACTTTTGTTAAAACATTCTGATTGTACTCGCAAGTACTCTGAACTTATATATAAAAAAGATGCTTGAGTTTCTTGGAGATTAAGTCTTCCAACAATTTGTTGGAATTGCCATGGGTGCTGATTGCGCCTCTTTATGATCAGACCTATTTTTATATTCATATGAAGCAAAATTTATTCAAAAACTTCCACACAAGAGGAAGAAAGCACATTGTGGTCTTCCATTCGACATTTAGACATATCAAAGACGTTTAATCTATTAACAATATCCATTTTCATTCCTACGTTGATTTGATATATCCCTTTGAACTCGAAATAAAAGATACCACAAAGTATGACACTTCTGTTTCATATTTGGGTATTTTACTAGAAAAAGACGTTAATGGTAACTTAACAACAAAGCTTTGTGATAAAGGTGATGCCTTCAATTTTTCTATCCTTCTCTTATTAATGTATAAATATATATCCTTATCAAGTGTATATGGAGTTAATGTCTCCTAGTTTAGCAATTTCTAAAACTAGGCAAGCTTTTGACAAACAAATTGATGAAACAAGAACATCAACAATCTCAGTTCTATGGTCGATACAATGACCTTGTCAGCAAACACAATCTATCATTAAGTGCAAAAGGTAAAGATAACGAACAGTAATCGATTTCAATAAATCTACAAACAATACAAATATGTAAAGAGGGCATAAAACGCAGACCCCTGGAAATTCCAGAGGTTAATTCAAGTGCCTAGGAGGGGCAGGCATCCCCCGCCGACTGGGCACACCCCCCGTGAGCCCTATGTATTGATCAGTTAGACGGAAAATTCCAAAGTCAAATTCACTATAAAAACAAAAGCCTTCTAATTAATTGGTATGAAACACGTCCGCCAAAAATCAGACCCAATGATATATACATAAGACATAAATATACATTAGATGTATTTGCTAAATAGGTCATTATAACGACCATAAAATTTACGAAATGCTGACATTAAACGAGTTGTTGAAATCCCTTTAACATCAACTTATCTGTCAGTAGCCTTCATCGTACTCGGAGCATGCTCTTGAGTATCGAATAAGTTGGGAGATGTAAACACCAAATGAAGGTGATAGCGGGATAGTACTACATAAACAAACATTATGAGAGTATTGTATTAGCAATACTAGTCCCTACTGGCAAGTGTAATCAGGTTACCATTAAAAATTGAAAATGCCGTAATTCCATCAAAAAAAACATTGAAGCGAAACATAACGCAAATTTAATTTAAAACTCATCAAGGTAGACTCACATACCAAAAATCAGCTCAATATCTATCTGCAAGCATTTAGGAAAAAAGTGCGGAAACCCCTTAAGACTTAAAAAGACCGTAATTCCCTGAAAATCAGCAGAATGAAATCCGAACTTGATCTGTAATTATTAAGATACACTTACATACCAAAAATCAGCTCAATATCTGCAAGAGTTTAGGGAAAAAAGTGCAAAATCCGTTAAAAATTAAAAAAAAGTTGTTATTCCCTCAACAATCATTGAAGCGTAACAAAATCCTAACTTGATATGTAACTCATCAAGATACACTCACATACCAAAAATAAGCTAAATGTCTTTAAGCGTATAGAAAAAAGTGTAGAAAACAAAGTAGGACAGACTGACAGATAGACGGAAGGACAGCTAGACAGAAGGACAGACAGACAGACTGACGGAAGGACAGCTAGACAGACGGACAGACAGACAGACGGAAGGACAGCTAGACAGACGAGGAGGAAACCCAAAGTCCACTCCGGTTTCACCGGTAGGGGACTAATAAGGAAGAGTTGAAGTCATCTCGTTTGTCATGCAACGTAGTTCTTAGCTGACCCTTATCGTCTATAGTCAGTACAACATCCAAATATAAATCATATGTTCTTTAATTATAAGTTCACTGGGATATATCGAATCGACATATGAAAAAAAAACTAACAATTGTTAACTATTGATATTGATAATACATCGTCGATATATCTAATTGCCGAGTTGAAGGCAACAGCAAGTGTTTTGTTGTTCTCGTGTAGAAGGTTTTGAATACATTCTGCATCATAGGAATATAAAAAACAGGTCGGCTAATAAAGGAGCACGATAGGAATTCCAACAGCATGTTAAAAGACCTGATCTCTGAAGACTATATCAATGTTGTCAATGAGGAACTCCTGTATCCTGCGCTACGCGCATTTATGACGTTTTCCGTCCAATTTTTTTCTCTGATACGTCGGCCAAAGAAAAAAATATTACATTCATTTCTTAAATCAATTCTTTTTGAAGTTGTCTGATAAATATGCATGCTAACATCATTTCATAGTAGGGATACATTTTCACAGGAAATGAAAATATGAATTTGTCTCAACTTAATGTTTACTATGGTGGCATATTTCTGCCCCTTGTGTGCAAGTTATTTTTCTGTCAAATATGTCGACATGCAAGATAAATATGTTGACATGCAAGATAGTTATGCCAACATGGAACATAACTATGTTGACATGCAAGAAAATTGCAATCAAATAAGAATTATAAAAAATCTGTAAGATATCTCAAAAATTGCCCACATGTGATTTCCAATATGCTAGATGCTACTTATTTATGTCGACATGCAAGTTATTTATGTTGACATGCGAAATAAAAATGTTGGCATGCAAGTTTTTTATGTCAACATGCAACTTACGTATGTTAACATGCTACTTATTTATGTCAACATGCAACTTAGTTATGTCAACATGAAATTTGTTTATGTATATATATATATATATATATATATATATATATATATATATATATATATGATTGTAAAAAAGTAAATATCAAAAATTGAAATCACAAATCGATGTAAATGTCTTAAGATTCATGAATCCCAAACGAGTTTACAGTGAATATGATCGATTTGCGATTTCATTTTGGATATATACTTTTTAGAATATGATCAATTATTCAAAATGATAAGATTTTGAATTAAATGATTAAATTTGAATGCAAAAGAAGTTATGTGATACAAAATTTGTACATTTGTGCGAGCGTGCAGATTCGTTACTACCCAAGACACGTGCAATGAGGCACGGTTCTGTTTTATTTTTCTGTCGGTAAAATTGAAGTTGATTTTAATGATCGAAAATTTATTTAAGCAAATGTTGCAGTTTAAATTATTTTCTATAATATGAGGTGGACAACACAACATAAATTGGATTTCCTTAGATAAAATGTCCTGGCAATTAAGAACGTGACCGTAGATTATAAAACGTTTTAGGGCCTTTCTCTGCGGGCTACCTATAGTAATTAGTGTGTCCGTCCATCTGTTCGTCTGAGGTCTCTTTTAAAGGGTGTGCAGTGACCTTGAACTATGTTTTAAGGTCTAAGATTAAGGTCATAGCAGAACTGTATCTGAAAAATGCATGTAAACATAAATAAGTTGCATATCGACATAAATATGTTGCATGTCAACATATTTATCTCGCATGTCAACATAACCAAGATGCATGTCGACATAAATAAGTTGCATGTAGATATAAATAAGTTGCATATCAACATATTTATCGCGCATGTTAACATAAATAAAATGCATGTTGACATAAATAAGTAGCATCTAGCATGTTGGATGTAACATGTGGGCAATATTTGAGATTTTTGAAGATTTTTTATAATTTTTATTTGATTACAATTTTCTTGCATGTCAACATAGTTATGTTGCATGTTGACATAACTATCTTGCATGTCAACATATTTATCTTGCATGTCGACATATTTGATAGAAAAATAACTTGCACACAAGGGGCAGAAATATGCCACCATAGTTTACAAAAAGAACAGCATTGATTTTTTCAATAAATAATTAACATTTAGGATGCTATGGAGAATTCTGTATTGCAGTCATTAGATTGAAGAGTCCTTGGTGGTCTTAAAGCAAACAATGAAAGCATCATTAACACATAATTCTGTACCATAATGACCCAACTCTAGATTCCATTTTTGTACTGAAGCAGGAAGTTAGAATAATTGGGTTTTTTCCGTTTAGCTGTATATATATAATTTTTAGTACACCTAATTGGTAAAAGCAAAGATTTATTATATAATGGAAAATATGGAGTAAAAGATCTATTAAAGGAAGCTTTGTTTACAAAAGATTTCATGTGTTTTGATACTGCACTCATTACACAGTGATATTGCATGATGGATATTTGAATATCAAAATTCTGCTGAAAAATGACATGTGGTAAAAGTCATCTTAAAAACCATTAATAAATTTCACATCCTTTTCATACCAGCTTTTTACATACAGTGTTTCATACCAACTCTTATATTTGTCACATTTCATGGACATAATAAACTTGCTAATTTCCACCATTTTAATCCCTCATTCTGATAATCTTGAATCACAACTGTACATTTTATTTTGTCACATTTTTGCATTCTAAATAAATTCAAATATATCTTTGCATAATGATGATATTATCTCCCCCTTTGGTGTTGGGAGTATTTTTGGAATAATTAAAATTTTTACCACAGTAACACGGCCAATTGGTGTTAGAATTCTTCTTTTCCAATATTGTTACATGCTTTTGGAACGACTCTACCGGTCCCCAGAAACCAGAAAATGCGCTAAAATATTGTAAGCTACCCAAGGGGTGGCTAGTATTTCTAAATCCTCGGCATGTATACATGTCATTGCTTCATCATCTAAATAAATCATCTATTTACCAGGATGCACCAATTTAATTTGCTCTCTATAAAATAGACCAGGTTCCTCTCTCTGTAGATACTTGGTGAAATAATACTTAAGATGAATGATCAGTCATACTTATCATTTATTGTACGTACAGCATCTCATAATCATAACAATATATAGACAATACACAAAAAACAAAATAAGAAAACATGGCTGATTCTTCAGAAACACAAGTTTAGGTCGTCCAGTGTGGTCGTCTTTGTTTTCTTCTTTATCTTTTTAAATGTTGCCGCCGTACAACTAGCTGAAATCTGTCGTAAGGTAGTACGCGCTTGCTTATACCTCCCATCCCCTGTCACATGACACAAATTATCTAATGAAAATATGCCGTACGAACTATCAACCAATCAACAGCTTGTACGGGAAGCTGAGTTCCCACACAGAACTACTTTTGCCACACAAGCTGCCGTACAATATCGTAACAAATATAACAATGTAAAATTAACAACAGGAAATAGAATACATAAAATAATCTTGACTAGACGAATAAATTAATACCTTCAATGTTTATAAAACATCCCTAGGCTGTACAATAGGTACTGAACAATGTAGCGTATGAATATCGTAACTACCAACGATAGCGTAAACAAATGTAGTTCCGATTAAGCTGACTGATCATAAAGTTAATGCTGACATTAAAGAACTACTTATAGCCTCAAAATGCACAACAACTCAAATTAAAATATAGAATCTGAGCCAATATTCGTAACTAGAATCATAGATTACTGTAGTAAATATGTCACTAAACCGGAAGTGACGATCCGAGTAAAGTATGGTGGCTACCAAAACATGAAATGTAAAATCCACCCTCTTATCCCTGATATTATAAATCCTACGAATTTACATGAAGCAACAACAGGTAAAATATGATAATAATAGCTATTACTACAATCGTATCAAGATAAGCTGACATATTATTTTCAATAGAATCGTAAACGAACAACTTTTCTTGCAGGCACTTGATGAACATAGATTTAACAAGTTTGAAAACTGGACGACCGCACAATATTACGTATGAAATAAATAGATGAAATTCAATGTTTTGTAGATGAATATGGAATTTATTTCACGAGTGGGACAGGATTTTTTGATATTTTCACGAGTGCGAAGCACAAGTGAAAATATAAAAAAAAATCCTGTCTCACGAGACGTCATAGCTTAGCAGTTGTGAGATTGAAAACATTACATAGCATGGATTTTAGCGACATATTTGGGAAAAAACTTGCATTTTTAGCTCTATCAAGATGTTTAGTTACTATATCTATCTTATTAGAGGCCAGAATTTATTTTTTACTTACTTTGATATCCTTTCACACTGTAAGAGAATATCACTTTTATTCAATAAATAAATCACAGTATTTCACTGTTGAAGATGTAATAATATACAGTTATGGAATGGGTACGAGGGAAGTAGCAAATTTATGGTTCCCCGAGGGAGGAAACTATTTCCCTCGGCGGCGAAGCCGCCGAGGGAAATAGTTTCCTGCCGAGGGGACCATAAATTTGCTATTTCCCGAGTTCCCATTCCATAACTGTTTTATTATACCGAAATAATCATAGACGATTTAATTTTTTCACCAGACATTCCGACATTTAAAAAAAAAAAAACAATGTAGAGGCAAAATCACAAATACATGAGGTTTAACACATTGTTATAAGTAATGCATCGTGTCCTAAAACAATTAAATTATTTTTAAAAAGTATTTTCACTGACATTTCGAAGAATTATCGTTACCTTCATTTCCCTAGAATCAAAGTATGATTTTGACATCGCATGTCGAAATGTTTTGACGTCATAGTTACATTGCTAATAACATGACGTCACAGACTCGAGATTTCTTAAACGCTCCGCCCACTGAACACTTTGATTGGTTAAAATTACTAATAAATATTCATGAGGGAGTAGTCCCAGGGAGTAGCTCTGATTTTCCAGGGAGTAGTCCTCAGATGAGGGTAATAGTCTCTTCTCGTGGAAATAGACAGTTTTATGGTATTAATTTTATATAGAGTAATTACAGTAGAGGTATAATAAAGTGATATATTACAATATAGTGTCGCCGTAGGCAACTTCAATAAATATGAGATCGTTTGAGCGATCGAAATGTAAAAAAATTATGAGATTTTAAGCCTTTTTGATCCAAAAATCGAATTATTCCGTAAAAGTTTAGTTTAAACTTGGTTTTAAAACGAAGTTTTTAACCTCGTTCTCTGAAAAAAGTAAAAAATATTGTTTATTCAGTGAAAAGGAGACGAAAAATAATGCCAATGAAGCGAGTGCGGCGCATCCTTAATGTCGTTTATTTCGTACTTAGCCTTTTTTTTTTCATGTAAACAAACCAACGAGATGTCGTTGAAGCTGAATTAAGATCTTGCAAAAAATACACATGCAACTTAATTTCTTATTTTTTATCTAAAAAAACAAGACACTGTCCCCAATCTCTCGGCTGGTATGCGAGAACTATCCCAAATCTGCGAGGCGGATCCTAGACTAACCAATGTGCGAGGAATATAACCCTTATCTCTCGGATGGATGCGAGACTATCCTAATTAGTCGAAAACTTGTACAAGGACTAACCCTAATCTTTCAGGTGGGTGCAAGACTAACCCTAACCAGTCGAAAAATGTACAAAACTAGCCCTTTTCAGTTGAGTGACGTAAATCTTGAAAATGTCATAGCGCAACCTAGCAACTACCCTATTAGCTTATATATAATTATATGTTTATTATTTATGTGAAATGGTGCTATGTTATAGTAATTATTAAGATATGTGGACTGAAATATTACAATTTGACATGGTATTTCAAACGAAATATAATATTTTCCTATGTGCGTAAGTTTGTAAAGCCTGTCCAGCTGTTGTCAGCCGACCAAATCGTGGGCATTTAAACTATTTTAGGAATGACTCTAATTCTTGGCCAAATTATTCGAGTATAACCTGGTTTGGGTCAGTTTACGCTTTATAATCCGCGAAGCGGATTATAAAACAGCGTAAACTGACCCAAACCAGGTTATACTCGAATAATTTGGCCAAGAATTAGAGTCATTCCTTATAATTTAATTCTAAAATCATTAAACAACTGTGGGTGTAAAATTTCGTTGCTTTTTATTAGTTCAAATTTGCCGCTCAATAATACAACCCTAGTAACGGAAGTGATGGGAAGCGAGGGGAGGTAAAAACTGATACACAGTCCTAGCAGCCATGTTGTTTGTTTACATGTGGTAAGATCCAAGTTACTGTTTGAAGTTAAAGGTACATTTATTAAATCTGGAATTTTCCATGAATCCCGAGGACTGGAAATGAGAGGATTGCATGGATACAGATGATTCAGCTGGTTGTCAGGGGGGTGTGTCCCCATACCAAACCAGGTTATACAGAAATAATTTGTGTTCCTTTTTGGATATTAACCAATCAGAGGCTAGAATACAAACAATATTAAATTATAAATATTTCGTACAAATAATTCATGCAGATCACACGCCAAATACGACCATCTTCTTTTAGTTTTAAAACAACAATGGAGTGGTCCGATCTGTTACATGATATAATCAAATAATTAAGTTCCCAAAGAATAGGACAAACTTTCAGAAATCAAAATATAATCTAAGCGACCTTGTTTTAAGGGCATCTTTGTCATGTATAAACCCTTCTATCTGGATTCAAAATTCTAAAATATAGTCTAATAGTTGAAGGTCATCCATGATTCCCAACAATTTCTCCCTACCCTTTGGTTTATTAACTTAAGTATAATTTTTGTGTCTAGCTCAGGATTTAATGGAAGACTGAAGTCTCCTAAGAGTATATAATATTATTATCAAGTTCCAAAAAATATCACAAACATATTCATAAAACCCAGGACTACTAGTATCAGTATTAGGACCACGAATGTTTATGAAATAACCCTATTATCATCTGTATCTAAATCTATGGCAATTAAATTTCCCTTTGTCTCTCCTTTCTTGGTGCGGTTTAGACTCAAAGACTTTAAATTGTTATCAAAGAATAAAGAAAGCCATCTTGTATTTGTATTTACGCATTCTAAGCCCCTGATCCAAACTCTGTAATTTCCATGCAGGGGTCCATGTTTTACACGGAATTGTATTGTTTATAGATTTTTTTTTTTTTTTTTTTTTTTTTTTTTTTGTTCAATATATTGCCTTCATAAATGAATGAAATATTACATAAAATTGTATTTGGATCCCATTATGTCTCATGGTACAGGCCCGTAGGAAGCAAATTCAGTTTTCTTTTTTTTTGGGGGGGGGGGGGGCACAGCCATACATTTTCAGTTGACAGATGAGGGGGCAGTACCACAAATTTCCTGACAGGCAAAAAAAAAATGTGATCAACTACCAAAAATTCCTTGACAAGCAAAAAAAAAAAAAAAAGGGGGTCATCAGACGTTTTTATTGAGGGGGCACAAGCATATATAGTATTCATGTTTACTATAGTAATCTATATACCGGCAAAATTATTGGGCGGGCACGCCCCCCCCCGTGCCCCCCCCCCCCCAGTTCCTATGGCCATTTGGTAAATTCTAATTTTACATGCATTTCTTTCTCCTTTCAGAATATAATTAATTATCTGATGTGGCATATATCTTCCTTAACGAAAGTATATAAAAAAAGTTGTGTGAAAATTAAAATGAACAATTAGGGTTGCATTTGCATTAAGCATTTACTGGCGTCGGTACTAATTCCAATAAAATAGGAAATTAATTTTAATAGTGCAATTAAACACTTCCCAGTACTCTCAGTTCCTTGATTCAATTTTGTAAATATCGCGTAGCAGGAAATGTTTAAAAGTTGTGCCCCTTTTCTTATAAAGAAAATCTTTAATGTGATCCTTCTTATAAAAAAAATTAACAACAAATGATAACCTGCAATAACAAGAATTAAAACCAAATTAATTTTAATCCAAATTTGTTTTATAAAAGGTAAATGTTGCTTATTCGTTTAATTTGATACTTGTAACAAAAACAAATGTAAATTTATTTAAATTCATGTTTGGTATTCATATTATATTTTAAATTAATCGTACAAACTCCTACGGATGAAAATCTTCTTCTACTGGATATTAAGTAGATAATTTATAGGGATCAGGTTTCTCTGAGTGGAGAAATCTATAGATTTGTAAAAATAATAAATATGTTTTTCTTGGGTTTTTTTTTTTTTTGTAAGTTATAAATACTAAAAAATTGAATAATTATGTTCTGAAAGGGTAAAGAAAGGCACATGTAAATATATAGGATTAGCATTTAGTTTTTTATCCTATATAAAAAGAAATCAAACCACTTCTTGCACCACTTCTTGCAAAGAAATGCATGGATCTTCTTTCATGCGAAATTATAGCATGTCGCTAAAAATCGATTAAATTCCGTAACGAGAAGATTGCAGATTTCAAAAAGAACTGAAACTTATCTGAAAGTGACCATGGAACCTAATATCATCGATTCTAGTTTTAGACGATTATATTTTCGACATTATAACAAAATGAATTAGCCAAAAATAGTTGTCTATCTTAAAAATTTATAACTTCCGTAATGGTAATTCAGGAAAGTTTTTGCATTAAAGGTATATAGATTTTTTATTATTTTGTGAGCGAAATGCTTCATACTTTTGTTTAATATCCTAAAACAAACTTTAACTTTCACTATTGTCGAGAATTTTAACTTTTATTGCAGGGAATTAACTTCCGTAACGATATTTTTCCCGAAATTCTAACTTAATATCGGATTCATGCTAGACTTCTTGAATCATACTCTAGCGTTCATACTGAACATCCGAAACGAAAAATTGGTCAAATTCAGCTTTATTTTAGCAATGATAAGATTTGTTCAAGCATTAACTTTCGTAGAATGACTGTTCCGTGTAAAACATAGATACCAACTAGACGCAGTTTTAGTAGTTGGTGTGCAATTTTTTAATAAATATTTTTTTTACACTTCGGTTACAAGCCCCTGTGCATCAAGTTTGATTAAATAATGTGAAAATTAATCGTTTTTTTTTTCTTTTTTAGTTTTCAAGGCCACTGTCGGAACGGCAGATGTGTTGGGTGCGCCCCCCCCCCCCCAAAAGAAAGCACTCGAAGATAGCATTGTTGAAACGGCCAAAAATATTGTTTATTTGTTTAAGAAATATTGCTAGATTTTTATTTATTTACTTATTATTTGAAGAAATGACTTCAGAAAGCATTAGAACCTATGAAAATGGTACCCATTTCTAAAAGAAATTCTGGCTCACAGGAAATGAAACCCCTTCCAGACCCAGGCTCGTAGCATAGGGGGAGGGGGGGGGGGGCTGGCCCCCACTTTTTTCTAAATAAAACTTTTTTACTATTGAAAATGTTAATTGAAAGGCCGGTTCCCCCCCCCCTCCCCCTTTTGTCAAATAAGGGCAATGTAGTAGTGAAGTAGTGTATTAAAAAAAGTTGGTACTGAAAATTGTTGGAACCTATCCCCCTACCCACTACCCACCCACCCACCCCCCTTATATGTTATATGATTACAGTCGAATGAGACAACCACTTCAAAAGTCAATAGTTAATAAACATTTTTATTACATTATAACTCTGAATTGGCTGAAATAAATTTCTGGACAGTAAATGAAGAGTCCCCAAGCTCCTATAGTTCTGAGATTACTTAATGAAAACATTCTATTTTTCACTTTTTTTTGGGGGGGGGGGGGGATAAATATCCCAGTTCTCTTAGAAAGAAACATATGGATTGCCACCCAACTTTATCCCTCCAATATGAAAATCACTGCATTAGAAATAACTACTTTTTCTCTAAGACAAAGGAAAGGGGCAAAAGTGGAGAAGGGCTCAAGATGTTCAGCCTCGCAAATTTTGAAATATGATTTTTTTTTTTTAGTTTATTTGTTACATTTTTTACTTTTTGTATGTTTGCAAATATCTTTAACTTGAAGTACATGGCAAACTTGTTCATCAGTAAACATGTCTCATTAAGCTATAGGAAATCAATTGTACAAAGTAATCAGTTGTATTTTTAAGAAAGCATGTCGAAGTTGTTCATGCTGTAAACCTGAATTCAACGCAAACAATCGTACACATGCATGCAGAGGGCATGGTTGCCTCCCACTTAGTGACATATTGATAATGTTATCTCAAATGTATGAATAATTATCTAAGACAAATGGCGGATAAATACGTCATTGATAGGACAATTCTAAGGAGAAAACAAAATGTAGGTACATAAACTTATAAGTTTGGGGAACATGATTAACTCTTCCCCTTAAATTCTATCGGTAGGACTTGAAAATCGATTAAGTAAAATAATTGGTAAAATATTCAATGGCATCCACAACTCCGAACATTCCTCATTTGTTTTATTTGTTTGCAGTCTTGTTAACTATGAGAAACAGTAAATATTAAATACATGCCATTGAATTTAATTGCCAGTTGCTGGTAGTGTTGTTTCGTTGTTTTTAACACAGAGTAAAACTTTTGAAAAAGATGAAGTCAGCTATAATTATTGGTTTAATATTTGTTTCTTGTAAGTATGATTTTGATAAAAATATAAGTTGATTTATTCTTCTGTATATTATAGAAGAGGTTTATATTTATATAATTTGACTTACACAGAATTCGTAAAGGTAGAGAAAATATGGTTGTCCTTAGTATATTATAGAGTGGACGCATGCGTCTCCTGCTTTGTAGCTTCATTAAAGATGATAGTGGTCAGCTTTTAATTAGCATGATATCCATGCATTTGCCTGCAAAGAAAAAACGGCATTCATGGATAGTATAAGATTGGGATTGAATCTGACAATCAAAGAAAATATGGTTTCCCTAACCTTCAAATGAATGATTAAATTGAAATTATTAGAAATAACTACGAGTATAATGATTTATTATTTTATTAATACGTGCTTCCCACAATCCTCCAAAAGAGATTTCAGTCTGTTTTTACTACAATTGTCTGACAGTCTACACGATCCATTGTGGAATACCAATGCCGATGTATTTTTATAGTATTTAAATAAATATAAGTTTTTGTGGTAACTGAATATGATACAGTTTCAAAGTACAGTAGCATGAGCTCATAAACATGTATAAATACTAATTATCAAAAACCTGCCTCTTAAAATTCAAAAAGACATAAGTTAAATTAAATCGCCCGAGGTATTGTTGGCAATAAGTTAAATTAAAGTTAAATTAGGTCAAAGGCCAAATTGAATGTCAAGTGGATTGAAATGCTGGTATTTTCATAATGTCTTATGATAGACAGGGCACATGCTAAATAGCATAGACTAACCTCTTAAATGTCAAAAATATGCTGTATATAGGCACTATGACCTATTTTGGAAAGAACGTCAAAGGTCAAGGGTCACTAGATTGGTAACCATGGTATTTACAAAAGCCATAGTTCCAAGCAATATATGTGCAAAATACAAAATCCATACCTCACAGTTCTTGGGATATAAGGTGTGACAGACGGACAGCTAGACAGACGGACAGACAGACGCCGAGTAAAGTGATCCCTAAGTGCCGCTCTACTCTGCAGGTGACACAAAAATGCTACTCACAATCAAAAACGGTTATTTACACGTTTGCATGAAAAAAAAAAAAAAATTAAAATGAAGATTGATGCTGGATCACCCTCTAACAGGTATATCGAGCATCAAATCATTTTTTTTTAATTCACGAAAAAAGGAGCATGTCAACTTTTCGTAATGGAAGCACCGAAAATCTTTCATTCATTTGCATTTTCGTTGAAATGATGCAGTCAATAAAATGACGGACAGAGAAGTCATTTATTTGTTTATTCCTTCAGAAAAATTTCTTTTTGATTTCTACTACATATGTATAAAAAGAGCAAATCTGGATTGATATTGCCTTCCAGCAAACATTGTGAGTAGAAAAAAAGAAAGAAATATTTTATGTGTATGGCTCTCCTTTTTTCTTCCTTTTTTTTTTTTTTTTTTTAATTTTCGTTATATCCAAAACATTGAATCATATCCATGAAATGAAATTTATAGTTTCTTTGGCCAAGACAGCTTGAATTTATTGGGTAAGTTTTTGTGTTACATAAAATACAAAACTTGGCTTTTACTAACCAAAAACTTTCCATTTTAGTTTATTATCATTAGTAGGGAATTAAACTTTATCAAGCAAAACATTTTTCCTCGAATGTTTTTGTTTGAAAAAAAATGTAATGTCAGTTTGTAAAATATGAATGTAAGGTGTAATGACTCTCTGATAAGAGAGATAACTTTCCAAGGAAATTATTCCAAGCAATCCAATTGGTGAAGTTTAGAGCAGAGGGATATTTCACCTTCACAGGCGACAGTTAATTCAATATAAATTTACAATATGACAACAGTTGTCATGTTTTGAGGATACATACCACAAACAAATTTTCTTATCTTCAACACAGAAGAGTTACACTGGTATTTTTTCAATATTTCTTTCAATGGATATGTAATTATAAATTACTAATTAATAAATTTTAATTAGTTAGAATGTAAAAATACACTCTTGAAAATGTCCCCAGAAACTTTGAAGCAAGAAAACTGAATACGTTTTATAAACTTTTCAAAAAACATTTTGAACTGTAAAGGTGCATTTTTTGCACTTTTTGCCAAATAATGTGCCTTGGACAAACATAAGTTGTTTGAATAAACAAATATCACTTCTACAGTGAGAAAGGCACCTAATTTAGCAAAGCTATCTGAATTTGGGGAAAAAAGTTTGTTTGTGTTATTTATCCCTAAATTTGATAATAATTGTACACTGTATTTTACTGTACCCGATATGCACATGAATTATTTAAATCTTACAATATGTTAACAAAAGAAACCTCGGCTTTCGAGAATAAGTACTTTTAATATTATATGAGTCTTCAGTTGTATAAAGCAGAGAGATACCTTGTCTATATGTTATTTTATTGCAGTGTCACAAACTAGGGCCAACTACTGCTATTATTCCTATAGCTACTCAAGATATTACTGCTCCAACGACAACAGCGGTTACTTGTAAGTACTATAGCACACAAACATCCACTCAAGGTATTACTGCTCCAACAACAACAGCCGTTACTTGTAAGTACTATAGCACACAAACATCCACTCAAGGTATTACTGCTCCAACAACAACAGTTACTTGTAAGTACTATAGCATACAAACATCCACTCAAGGTATTACTGCTCCAACAACAACAATAGTTACTTGTAAGCACTATAGCACACAAACATCCACTCAAGGTATTACTGCTATAACTGCAACAGCGGTTACTTGAAAGTAATATAGCACACAAACATTCACTCAAGGTATTACTTCTCCAACAACAACAGTTACTTGTAAGTACTATTGCATACAAACATCCACTCAATGTATTACTGCTATAACAGCAACAGTGGTTACTTGTAAGTACTATAGCACACAAACATCCAATCAAGGTATTACTGCTCCAACAACAACAGTTACTTGTAAGTACTATAGCACACAAACACCCACTCAAGGTATTACTGCTCCAACAACAACAACAGTTACTTGTAAGTACTATAGCACACAAACATCCACTCAAGGTATTACTGCTCCAACAACAACAGTTACTTGTAAGTACTATAGCACACAAACATCAACTCAAGGTATTACTGCTCCAACAACAACAGTTACTTGTAAGTACTATAGCACACAAACACCCACTCAATGTATTACTGCTCCAACAACAACAGTTACTTGTAAGTACTATAGCACACAAACGCCCACTCAAGGTATTACTGCTCCAACAACAACCATAGTTACTTGTAAGTACTATAGCACACAAACATCCACTCAAGGTATTACTGCTCCAACAACAACAGTTACTTGTAAGTACTATAGCACACAAACATCCACATAAGGTATTACTGCTCCAACAACAACAGTTACTTGTAAGTACTATAGCACACAAACATCCACTCAAGATATTACTGCTATAACAACAATAGCAGGCCCGTAGGAACCGGGAAAAGAGGGGGGCTGATATCAAGCAGAGACGGATCCTGTTCTAGGAGAGATAACTCCAACGTTGATGATTAACTCTCTTATCTTCATCAGTGAATTTTGTCCGTTTATTAAATACCAAAATTTCGACGGAAATACATTTTCATTATATTATTCACTCAGAAATTTGTCATAATTTTAGGAAATAAGCAGAACATTGTTTTCTCTAATCTGTTGTTTATGTCGTGAGTTATCATTGACATCATGGTTCGCCTCTCGTCTGCATTAGGATTCCTCGGATAAAATAAATTTTGAAGTCATGAAGTTTGTTTATTTAATTAGGAACTACATGTAAACAAAATATTTAGCTTGCTTTCGTAGTCCTTTTTTTCCGGGGGGAGGGGGTGAGGGTGTCATTTATCCATTGTGGCCCCTTTTTCATTTACTTAAAATGTATTTATTATTTTTTTTTACCTTTTCTCATTGTAACTTTAAACGTTATAATATGATAGTTTTGTTATGTTATAATTATTTATCTATTCATTTATTTATTTATTTACTTACTTATTTATTTATTTATATCGTGTACTTTAAAATTACATGTGTATAAAAAGACTTCCAAAAAATTCATTTATCGATTGTTTTTAATATCATTTTTAAAAGCTTTACTCTAAGAAACAGAAACTAATCATCAGAATTTAATGTATCTAAGATTTATTATTTTCAGGGACAGTCGGAGCATCGCTGGAATAGTGGTGGGTTGTGTTGTAGCCTTAGCGGTTGTGATTGCTGCCATCGTCTACTGTAAAAAGAAAGATCAGAACCAAACACGGGTGGTGGAAATCCGGAGTAATGGCACCACACAGATACACTCCATTACAAATTTTCATCCCCCTCCCGGACCACCAGGTCAACTCTCTCTCTCTCTCTCTCTCTCTCTCTCTCTCTCTCTCTCTCTCTCTCTCTTTTCACAATCTAAGAGGGGATTAAGTTTTTCCCGTTCCAAAATTAAGAACAGCATCCTGTATGAATATTTCTTTACCATCTACATGTACATATAAACTTTGGAATGAAATATCTATATATAAAAGTTTTAAAATAAAAACCCATCAGTGGCTGCAATTAAATCTCGGTTATAAATGAATACTAAAAAATCAAAATATTTGATTATGGAAAGCGGAAAGAAAACATTTTGTATTGTCCACTCAGAAATAGAGCCAGTATTGCAGACTTATTTAATCATTAACAGACAATTCATCAAGTAAAATCTGTAACTATTTCTATGAAGATAATTTGTTGTTTTTTTTTTCAATTGTCCACTATATTATGACCAAATTAAGACAATTAAGTTGTTTTTTTTTTTAATATTTTCCGGCATATTTTTCTAAATATATATCTGAAGTAGATATTACATCTTTTTTTCATTTTCTTTCTTTATTATGGTATGGTATTTGTTTTTTGTTTTTTTTTTTTTTAAAGTTATTTATTGTTATTATATCACTAATTTTTGAAAATTTATAAATGATCTTGTACCAAAGGAGGGGGGCTTCAAAAGGCAATTTTGCTATATTTATTAATTTATAAAGTACTAGTGTATTAAAGTGGTGCAGCTTATTAAATGGGAAATTAAAATAAACCTCAGAGTGTCTCATGAAAATTTGAAATACGTAAAATAATTATCTTCAATCTCTGTCAATTGCAGGTGGGTACATGCATTCCTACGGAGGCAACCCTGCCTATCCTCCAACGGGTAGGTTTCCCCCGCCGTTTAGACCTCATCTGCCGGGGAACATTGATGGGCCACCCCCCGCGGTATTTCCTCCGAACAATCCGCCACAATATCCCGGAATGCCACCTCCGGCCAGTTAATTGTGTTATGAATGAATGCTGTAGACGTGATGAGATTTTTGCTTTAAGCTCAGTTGATACAGTAAAGATAAAACCGGTGACGAAGTCAAAGTAACTAATGGTCCCCATAGTTTGAATTAACATCAAAATTTTTCTTATGAAGATCATTTTATATTTTAATACACATCAATCATTTTTGCCCAGTGATATGGGCTCAGTGCAGTGACGAGCTTGATTTATGTTATGTATAATCGTTAAAAAAAATGTAAAAAATTTAGATAACATTGATATTTTATGTATTTTCTGAAGCTAAAATTTCTATTGAAATGATGTTTCGCAATTTTGACGACCATTTAAGTTGCATAAGTACTTCACAACATTTGATAAACGTGTTTCAATTCAGATGGTGACCGAATTTTTTTTATTCATGATGTAAAGAAGGTACATGCAATAACAAATCAAATCCTTTTGAACATTCAGAAATGATATTTTTCTTAATAACTTCTTTCCAATTATTCATTTCATCATTTAAAGTTAAGATTACATGATCAATAATCACTGTTCAGAGTTTAATTCGCATTTTTTTTAACCGTAATTAAAGTTGTCAACTTCACTAAGTCATTTCAGTGGTTTCCTATAGTAGTATTCATTTTTCCCCCATAATTTATTAATGAATCCACTAATTTTCAATTACTGGTGCAAGCTTAAAACAATAGAGTATACGATTATATCATATAATCATTGAACATTAAGGCTATCGAAGTTTTATTGCAGTCAAGTTTGATTGTCTCAGTGTGTACATGCATGATACATTATAAACTGTATTCCATGTATACCACACTGTTAGCATTACTGTAAATCACCTTTTATTTGCGATCAACTTTATTTTTAGCGTGATTACGCGAAACAATGTGCTCGCGAAAATTTCATTCTCGCGTATAATAGTAATCCTTATGATTATATGGAGCAATAACCACAATTTGTGAAAATTTTGTCCCGCTAATAAGTAGACATTGAATATCTCGCGAAAATAAGATGTCGCGAAAATTTAGCGATCTACAGTATTTGAAATAAGAGAACTTTAATTATTTTGGATAAATCTGAAAGAGACAAGGATAAGGTTGATGTGTTAAAAAGCATTTTCTTCAGTCTTTATTAAAAATGGATGACTCAAAAATCCAGTTAACACACATATATAGGCGTCGAAAGCAAATTGAAAGGGGGATGGCTAAACCAACCAACCCCCCGAGAAATGTTTGGGGTCTTAGTCCCAATTTTCAATGCCTATATATTATGTCTATCTTTGCAAAAAAGTTGGGGAGGGGGTACATGTATATATAAGTTTAGCCCCCCCTGGTTCCGACACCTATGCCACATGTAATGATACACTGAGTGATACATTAGTTACTTAGCAAGAAATTATAATATCAATACTCCCTGTCAATAAAGCAATAGGTCCTGATGTTAACAGTCTCGAGATGCTAAAACCTACTATACAGTCGGTTTCAAAACTACTACCGAGTATGTTTATTGTTTAGTACGGTAAGTCGTTGTTAGAAAATGTATTTCAAGTAACCTACGTGTATGGTTGTAATAAATACCAGGGAAGAACCATTCAGAAACCTTGTATATCTTACTAAATTAAATATTAAATTAAATATTACCGATTGTCACCTTTCCTGTGGGATAGGAATCGCAAAATTTTGTAATCAATTTAATTTTCAAACGGTACAAAAAAATAAGAAATTCTGGTAGATTAATTAAATTATTACTCCCTAACACCAGATCGCATTTATAATTATGACGTTACGCACGGTGTTGGTGACGCTTTGAATTGATTTTCCTTCTAATGAGAATATCGGCATGCATTACTCTATAATTGTGTAAATAAATAATACCTCTTGAGTACTTTGCTTCAAAATAAATTAGAAAATCTTTTGAAACTCGGAAATATGTCATTATTTTTTATTTTATCTACATTAAGATATTAATACCTTTGATATTTATGCATAGACACACATGTAGACTGGTAACGTTTGAGGCATATACTCAAAATTGTAATACATGTATGAGCGATTTATAAAATTGTAATATTGATAGTTTTTATATCAGTCGGCGGGAAAAAGCATCGTCTTTATGACATCATAAGTAATTTGACGTAAAAATCGTTAGATCTGAGTGAATACGCCCTTTAACGCATGAAGATAGAAGGTAGACTTCGGAAAAAAAAGAGGGGATAAATTCAAAGTTTGATCAGGTAAGGGAGTTTATGGAGATGTGTTGTATATTTTTAAAGTACTGGAAATTTGATTTACACAAATATCTATCAAAAACAGATGCTTACAAGAGTTCTTGAAAAATTTCAGGTTCATTTTTAAATCCTTTTCAAACGTTTTAGCATTTATTTGAAACTCATATCATATAAAACCCCTATGTCACGGTATGTTTTTTTTTAAACATTGTGATTCCATATAACCCTTACTGTTTGATTTTTTTTAGTCCGTCGTATAAATTTCAGAAAAAATATGCAATTTAATTCTGAAAGGAGTGTATCAAGGATCTGCTTAAACATTATTTTATGAATTTCAATGCATAAAAATAGCTCATGTGGAATTTCGCATGTTTTTACTTGTCCGTCACAGGAAATCTTTCACGGTTTCATGGCGTCTCATAATATAAACTATAGCTCTATTTAGTCCAAGTTTATAAGACTTATTTATATTTCAATTCCTATTATTTTACTCATGGTCTATAATCTCCTACTATGCTTTTTATTAATTGGTTCCAAAACGTTTTTTGTCTCAAAATATGATACGAAATTCTAACTGAATCTCTGTCTACTCAAATGTCCTCGACAGTGTTTCTAATGTTTTTTCTGTGATTTTAAATGCTATGGTACCGAACTCGTACTCTTTGAAAACAATTATTTCAAACACTTGATAAGTTTTCAAAAAAACTCTTTATTCTCTAAAAATTATACCCATATTAGACTTTCCTGTTCCTTTGTTTTGCAACAGAAATGATATTCAATGAATTAATGAAGAAGTTTAATTGTTCTACTAATTTGTCTATCTACAGGATTTTGACGTGATCTGCACTTATGACGTCTCGCGACAAAAAAGCGCAGATGTTCACGGTTTAGATTCACCTTAATTAAGACACATCAACACATTCATTGTTAAACCCAGAAAATTGTAAATGGAGGGGATGCACAAAATGAAAGGGGGAGGGGGGGTAGAGGGAATTCACAACCTGACTGCTTAGACAGTTTTTACAGTCTACATCCCATTTACATTTCCTTTTCCTCTTTGGGAGACATGGGAAAGTTTTAAGACTTACAATTCATCAGTACATACTAATTTTTATGAAGGCTTTTGTTCATTTCTCAAGTGTAGTTTTGTCTGCAAAAAGATGGAGGTGGTGGTGGTGGGTGGGTGGGGGGTTCTGACCACTCCTCTGGATCCGCCCTTGGAATGACGCACATGTTACGTATACAGTATGATTATAAACAGATAACGATATGGGACAAACTTTAAATTTTAAAAAATCGGAACAATACGTGGTATGCATATTTTTTTTTTATATTGCCAATTACCGTCGGCAAATTGAATTCAAATACCGAAAATTTCTGCTATCTAAATCAAATATGAATTTGATTACATTAGATATAAATGTATGTTTTTGCTGAATTGTGGCAAATGAACAGTTTATAAGGGGTTATTGTATACAGTTGTCATAGACAATATGAAGGGAGAGAATCAAAGAAATACATGTATAGCTTTCATTAAAAGGTAATCAATTTAAAACAACAATATATTATGCATACCAGCGCAATTTTTCATGTCGACAAAACTAAGGCCTATATACTAATTCTTCAGTGTGTTTTAAGAAAAAGAAATGGTGTTATCAATGTTGAATTGCTAGCAACGCTCCCGTCCCGTTCGATTCAGTACGATATACAGAGATGCAGAATCGGCTTTAAAAAGTTTAGGGAGGGGGGTAAAAAGTATCAAATTAAGACAATTTTTAGGACAGAAAAATTCGACGAGAACAAAAAATGTTTTGGAAATAAAGTATATTATTATCATTCAAAAACATGCATTAGTAAAGGGAAGAAAATAGTTTCTCTCTCTCTTTTATTCAGTCTTTTACATTAAAATATTTCGGGGTGAAGTCTCCTCAGAGACCCCATTTTAATCCGCGACAGGTGTGCCTACGGCTCTTTGGATTGGATAGCATAGATATTATACATTAAAATTAAGGATTACATTTTTTTTTTTTTAAAGAATTAAAAAAAAAAGAATAAAAAAACCCTTATTTTTTTTCTAAAAATATTTGGTAAATTTAATCTTCTTGGCTCTAAACAAAATTGATCTAAAAGTATTCCTTATTTTTCCCCTTGTTGGGGGGGGGGGTAATCTTAAATGATATTGTTTCACATGTACCTAAAAGAGGACCCCCAGCCATTATGTTGTCTATGAAACATTCAATAATAAATTCAAATTTCATTCCTTATTGGATGACATATGTATAGATATATTGTATGATAACTATTTTTATCGTTCCTTAATATATTAGTTTACATATAAATTATAAAATTTGTATCATATATTGGTACAGGTATGTCAAATTGCTCAACGATCAAAGAAAAGAGAGAGGAAATACGCAGAGAACAAAAGAGAAAATGGAAACAAAAACAAAAATTATTGAGACCAGCAAAGGAGTTGTCTCAATCTATAGCTGCTGTAAAGAAGAGGCAGCAGAGAGAGAGGCTTGCTCGGAAAAAAGAGGAAGAACGTGAAAAAAGACAACAAGCTACAGAAAGAAAGCGGAAAAGTAGGGCAGTCCTTAAGAGTAAACAGATTCAAGAGAAATTAAAGAAGGAAGAAAAACGCAAGAAAAACACAGAGAAACAAAGACGATGGCGAGAAAAGAAAAAAATACTCAAGCAACACAATCTTCCGCTCACACAAGAGGAACAACAAATATTTCAAAATAAAATGAGCAAATCCCGTGCAATAAGAAAGTTAAAGGAAGCTCTTCCTAGGACACCTCTAAAACGTATTGCAACTGTAAAGGCGTACTTGTCCTCAAAGAAATCACCCACGGTTAAGGAACTACAGCGTAGAAAGGTTGTACCATCACCGGAAGAACGCAAAGAATTGGAAATGAATGAATCGGTTATACAGGATGTGAAATCTTTCTTGAATTCGGTGAAATTTAAGAGGAGTGGTAAGTCGCGGGAAGTCGTCGACATTCTAGCTGCATCTGTATCAGGACCATTAGTTCAAAAATCTAGGGCCAAAGTTGACCTTGCGAGAAAACTCGGAATGCCAGTTAGAAGGATCTCAAAGGGTGTTCGAATCCGACAACGAGTTTTGCATTCAGAACAATCATCCTTTGAGTTTACAAAAAGGAAAACAAGGTCAGATAAACTAACTGAAGAAGTTCAAAAAACAGTATATGATTTTTGGTGTCTACCTGAAAATTCGCGGCACACTGGAAATAAAACTGATGTCAAGCGTGTCCGAATAGGTCCAAAAACTTACTGTAGCCATGCTATTCAAATTCTAGAAAAAACACAGAGTGAACTGTTCATGTCTTTTAACCAACATTATCCTGAAATTCAGATTTCACAGAGAACATTTGAAAAATGTAAGCCATATTTTGTCCGATCTGCAAGGAAAAAGGATAGAACAACATGCTGCTGCAGGTATCATCTAGAGAGCAAGTTTTTGTTCAACGCTTTCAAGGCACGTAGAAATCAGTTGGCAAACGATGGGTTGCTGGACGAAAACACATTTAAGGTTTACAAAACAATTTCGGAATTATGTGAAGATACGATGTGCCATACGGAGGATGGAAATTTACATTTGAAAGACTGTTTAGAAAGAAGCTGTGAAAAATGCGGTGTTCATTTGCTGAAATTTTGTGACGCTGAATTAGATATGTGTGACGATTCGCCAGATGTAAACTGGAAAAAATTCGAGTATGTTGACATCAAAACAAAAAATGGCACCAAGAAGAAACTGACATTGGTAGACAAAATAACAAAGTCCGGTGAGATGATAAAGTATTTTAAGAAGGTGTTGGGGTTTTTCCCAGGTCATCATTTCAGGGCCAAATGGCAAACGGATCAGCTGAAAAATCTTGCCGAAAACTTACCGGAAAACGAATGTTTAACAGTTCGTGATTTCTCGGAAAACTACCGATGTAGTGAGCAGATTGAAATCCAGTCAAACTATTTTCAATGAACTGAGGTTTCCATTCACATTTCACTGATTTATAGACATGCTATTTTAGAAGTTGACGGTGTATCGAGCATCCCCGATGACCCTTATATTATTTGTGAACATTTTTTTCTTATTTCTCCTGACGAAAAGCACGACCATCATTTTGTTAAATGTGTTCAGAAATTGATATCTGAATATTTGCAGTCCATCAATTACCCGCTCTCTACAATGCATGAGTTTTGTGACGGATGTCAAAGCCAATATAAAAGCAGGAACTGTTTGGGAAATCTCGTTCATTCCGTTGACGAGCTTGGATATCAGAAAATGATACGAAATTATTTTGAAAGTAAAGGACCACAGGATGCAGCGGGAGGTTTACTTAAGAACCAAGCTGATATGGCTGTTATCCGCGGGAAAGCTCAAATAAGATCTGCGCTTGATTTATTTAATTTTGCAGAGGCTAATCTCAGGACACCGCGATCTCATGCCTGCAAAAGAAGAATATTTCGATATATTGAAGAAATCCCGAGGTTTGAAGAGAACTTTCAGCCAATTAAAGGAATTCGAGCCGTACATCGAGCAGAAACATCTAAAGACGGGAAAATCATATTACGTAATATGTCGTGTTACTGCGACAGTTGTTTAGAAGGGGAAAAGTGTGAAAATTTACCTCAAGTTGGACTTTCCAAAGAAATGAAAATGAAGTCGAATAGCGAATCTACACATCAGGATCCTGACATTTCTGAGGAAGAATATACCGAGGCAGAAACACTCTCAGATTTTATTACTGAAGGAACAGTGTTTGCTGTTCTGTGCACAGGGGATGACGACAATGACTTTTATCTTTTACAAGCCACATCAAAGAGCAAAACTCTACGGAAAGCCAAAACAGACAAGTGGGGTGGATCGTTTGTTGCAGGGTCAACAGTCATCCACGGAAAATATTTTGCTAAAAAGGAAAACTCAATCTTGGACTATAAGCTAATAAAACGCCCAGTAGCCATGGTTCCAAGTGCATCTGTACTGTTTATATGCCAAAATGTATCTATACAAAACGAAATTCTTCACCTAACCGAAGAGGAAAATGAAGATATCCTGGAATGCGTCGATTTGTGCGTGTTAACACACTAAATTGATATTAAATGGCATCTAAATATTTTTTAGAATTGATTTCAAACCTGTATTTTTAACAAATTTAAAGAAAGTTAATTAATACGGTAAAGAACAGTTTTGCCTGTTTTTGACATGAACGTTTTTCACGCTACATAATAAACATATTCACTCATTAAACTTCCAGTTTCTTTTCATTTTATTTTATTTTATTTTTTTACTTTTAACATAGAAATGGATTTAAGGGAACTCTAAATTCTAATGAAAACGTTTTTTTTTACTTTGAGATCTTTTATATAAACGTGTAGATACTTCAATTTCAACAAGGGTACTAGTACCTAGCTACAACATTCACCAAGAAAAAATATATAAAGATGTTTAAAGAAAATGAAGTATTCGCTCATGTTTACGAACATGCAATTAATGTATTCAGGGTTTTTTTTGGTCAATATTACTTTCATTTTATTTCAAATTGTGTCATTTACTGAAGATTTCCATTTATTCCAACTTACATAAAAGGGCAGATCACTTTAAATTCATAAAACATATGGATTAGAACTCTTCAGTATGCAGTTAAACCTTTATGAAAGTTTTACTAAGTGTTTAAACAGGTAATGTTAAACATTTAAAACAAACCTGCTTGTATTTCGAAGATATTTTTCAATAATGTAGACATCGACATTGTAATTATTCAAGGTGAGAACCTCGTAAGTTGTTATTAGAACTTGTGTACGAACCTTTAGTATAATATTCATCTGATAAAATATGTTCAAATCAAGAAAAGGAGTTATCTACCTTACCCCAGCACGAGGTAAGTAATGTAAAACGTGAAGATAACGAACAGTGATTAATCTCAAAAATCCAGTAAAAAAATCGAATTGTAAAAAAGGGGCAAAAATGCTGACCCCTGAAAAGAAACAGAGGTGCCTAGGTGGAGTTAGCATCCCTGTGGACCCCTCACGCCCACTGTGAGCTTTATTTAAGAACTGCCTAATAAATTGGTATGAAATAAATATCAGTCAAAATATGACTCAGTGATAGGATATAACTAACAAGGTCATTACATGTAAAAACGACCATAGAATTTACGAAATTCTGACTTTAATCGAGGTTGTTGAAATCCCTGTAACATCAACTTATCTGTCAGTAGCCTGTCTCGATTTAAAAATTGATCGTACTCAGAGCATGCACTTGAGTGTCGAATATGTTGCGAGACATAAACACCATATGCAGGTGATAGCGGAATATGTTACTACATACATATGGAAAGCTGACGATGGAAAAGCTGATGACATCTCGTTTGTCATAGAATTTAGTTGTCAACCGGTCTTCTAACATCTAAATATGAAATACATGGCAGACTCTGTGGTTCTTTTTCCGAGTTCACTGACGACATATGAGTGGGTATAACGTCGTCGATATTTCTGAATCGAGTTGAAGACCACAGCAAACATAAAGAAGTTCTTGAATAAATCTGCTTAATAGTAATATAAAAATAGCTAATCAAAGAGCACAATTAGAGTGCATAGGAATTCCAACAGTTTGTTGGAAGACCTGGTCTCCAAATGCTACATAGAAGATGTCAATGAGGAATTCCAGCATTCTTTTTAATATCAACTTTGAAGTACAATGTACTTGTGTATAGAGTCAGAAGGATTTTTAATGAAGTAAGTTTGTTGATAACCAATCACAAAATATGGAAATTTATGAGATCCATCTTTATTAAAGTAGCAGTTATCTATCATATTAAAAAGACTAGCTTTAAATTTATCGTGATGAATGGTTGCATTAAGTGTAGAAAAGTCTTATACGTTTTGAAATTTCTGACTTTTGAAAATTTCTGTGATTTTAGATTTTGTAAAAGTTCTTCAGAGATTTTGAGAATCCACATCTGATTTATAACACTTCTAGAATATGCTGTAGCACAAAACATCTGAAGTTTTCCCTTTACAGTCGTTAATGTTATTGTGAGGGGTAAAGATAGTGCTTGGTAGAGCTCTTGCTGGACCCGGCTTTGTATCTTTCTTTGTAAGGATTTTTATGAAGTTGAAAACCCGTACAGGTTGGGTAGAATTCATCTTTGTGGAATGTTAAAATTATTAACACTGAAATATGATTTTGAAGAATTTCATCCTTAGAAAGAGAACTTTAAATAAAGGCTGGATTTTCGGATGTAGAATTAAAACCAAGTTCTTCTAAAATACAGTTAAAATAATGAGTCTTGCAAACGAAGACTATATTGTTACAAACCTTTTTATATAAATTTTATAGAAGTCTTAATCACATATATTTTTAAAACTCTTTTAAAATAGTTAACACCCCAAAATGAGAATCTTAAAATTATTTAATCAAGACACATAAAAATTGTGACACGTGTAGGCAAGTCGCATTCAGTTGCTATTCAAACAATGATAACTTTTTAGCTCTACCCGGAGTACATTGCATTAATTTTGTTGTTTAATTAATGTCAAACACAGACATTCCATGCTGTTTAGCTCCCACGAGGCTAAATTTGATTGCGATTGGAATTATCTCACCTAAATATTGACATGTGTTTTTAATAAATTGACGTGTAAATAGTTACAATGGATTCTGGTTTTCAAATAATTGCAAAAAAGGCAATATAATATCGATATGTGGCGAGAAGAGGTATTTAGTAGTCGATATTCTATTCACTAAAAAACTTTTTTTTAAAAATCATATTTGCAAGAAAATCGTGGTTATGAAGTAAATTACCGGCGTGAGTATTGAAATTGATTTCCTGCAAAAGTAACAGGGCCTATATAATTCTGACTTAAGCTAATGGAACTCGGACTATGGCCTTCCTGTCTTTTTGACTGTGTTATTAATTAAAGGAAGTGAATTCAAGGACACAGTGACATATTTTTCGAACGTTATGGAGATGTAAAGTGCTTTATTAGGAAAATTACCTATAACAGGACGTGGGGGTAATGATCAGGCAATGTCTCAATCCTCAGTGTCTTTCGTTTAACGCCGTGTGCCTAAAATTACACAATCCTTAGTATACATATGATGTTTCTGGAACAAGATTACAATCCTTGCAAAAAATGGTGGTAGCACACCCACCCATCCACCCGGATTTTCACATATGGCTATATAAAGAAGTTCTCTTAAAGTCAGATGAACAGGAAGCTGACATTATAAAGTCACGAACAATCATTAATTCGTGTATGAAATACAGTTAAATACATTCATATTACATGTATAATTGGAAGGCAGGGGAAAGGGGTTCGGAGGTGGGAGAAGATAGGAAAGAAGTGGGAGAAAGGAGGGGGAGTGGGGTACAGGGGAAAGAAAAAGGGGACACAAAAAAGAAAGGAATGTCCTTATGTCCAACTCCCGCGTGTGGGCTTCTCTGTTTTGCAGAACGGATCCCGGATTCCTGTCTGAGAGCAGAGATCGCCTTTTAAAGCTGAACACGACTCATAAATAGGCATACGCCATATTCGATTATACTCTCTACGATATCAGCACCGGGATATACTCTTCGCATTTGTTAAACCTGACTGCTTTATTGTCACGGGTATCGGTGTGGAATGGCGACACGTGTTCGTGTTGGTTATCTTGCATTACCTTTGTTTACATTTTATTGCAGTTACGTGTATTTGTGTTAATTTGTTTCTATACTGCACTGACCCGTGCATTTGTCGTAAGTTTCTTTGGTATCTTACTCTCCTGCATTAGAAGAAATACACAGTTATTTTTTGTCGCTACCGAGTGCTGTAAAACATACGTCCGTCTACACCGGGACTAAGTGAGCGGCTTTTTATAGGGACCCTCAGATATAGCGAGTGACCAATCGAATATGGCTGACAAATTCCTTTTATGAATCGTGTTCAGCTTTAAAGAAGTTAAATGACAATGGAAACCCACAATATTAAAGACAAATTTCTTTTATCTTTCCTTCTACCCCCCCCCCCCCCCGAAATTATAATCGGATAGGGTGTGGTGAAGGGGGGGGGTTGCTTCCAATAAATCACCAATCTTTTGGATTTTCATTTTCTTTTATTCTTTATCAGAACATTTTTGCTTTGAGTTATTTATGCTGAAGCACAATTAGACCAATTAATAGATTATATACACATTGTAAAACACGTCAATATACGAAACCAAGTGCATCGTTTGCAACATGCTACGGCCTTATTTAAATAAAATCGTGACTACATATTAATACATGTACAAACATTTGCAATATTTTGCATTGTTTCTATCTCTGTATACGAATAACTTTACGGTTTGTTACAAACATTTTAATTTCCAGTGAGTTAATTTATATTGCATCATTTTAATTTTTGCCTTATCATGTGCCGATAGTCGATAAATGGGTGTAAATCTGTGCACCTGCAATTTCGACCGAATTGACGTTTTGTACAAATGTTTGAATTGCATTTCACTTCCTTTAAATAGAATGTAGTGATGAAAACTTTGTGTACAAGGTCTGGGCTGTTACATATTCTTTTTATTTATTGCAGATAATCTAAGTTCTTCCACACTGAGTTTCAATGATTATTGCAGTGATTAAGGTTTACAACCATGTATATAGTTCTCTAAAGTTGAACAAATGCTGTAAGTAAAATCTTCTATAGATTGTTGCTTTTACCCTTTCCCTCTATGTGGTAATTACACAGTAGATTATAAATTCATTGTGTTCCGTTCGTGTGTATAGAAAGTTTGAATTGATATCTCAAGCCACTTACAGGGGCATTCAATGTTTACCTCTGGCCTGTTTTTAATCAGCTTAAGTAAATTCTTATTTATGTATGTAGATCACACACATACAGAGAGAGAGAGAGAGAGAGAGAGAGAGAGAGACATATGACGTTTAACAACACGGGTATACCAGCTTAGCTAAACGCTCTGAATACGATAAATATAAGCTTGTAGTGTCCATGGTGTAGTTGGGGGGGGGGGGGGGGGGGTAGTCATAAGACATTTTTTCCATTCAAACAAGATTTCCACATTTCTGATCTATAGCTAAAATTAATGTGCCTCGGGAAATAGTAGTTGCTTTTCAGAGGGACAATAAACTTAATGGTCTTGACTTACCTGGGAGAAGTCATTATGTTGTCTCCAATTTTAATTAAAATAAGTCTATCGTGTTCAAAGGCGTGTTTAGCAGGGGATGGGGATCCACCCCCCCCCCCTTCCAATTAGATTTTAGATAAATTACCACCACTACCACCCTCGAAGTATTTTTAACTGGAAGATTGGGGATGTGGTGAGTGAGTGTGAATCCTTCTCCACAAGAAAAATCCTTGATCCTCCCAAAATGTTTCTATCCATGGTTACTACCCAAACAAAAATTTACTACAGTTAACTAAAATAAATACTTTAGTAGTTTGATTTACTATGAAACTTTACCGTAGATCTTTTCTCTGAGATTTAGAGCCTTCATATCTCTTTAATTACATGCCAATGATGTGAAGTTTGGATCAAAAATGTAAATACAGAAGTATTGTTACAGTACTTTCTTCATATAAGCAAATAAAATAAAACAATTTGAAATTCATAGTAAAAATCCTTTATTTTGTATAGAAACTGGTTGACCATATTAAAAACCTTGATGCTTCAGTAAACTAGTTTTATAGTTTGTTTTTTTTAACTAGGGTAGTCTGTGCTAAAAATAACGTTACTATAGTAGATTTCAAATACATAAAAAGAAAACATTAAGTGTATTCAATAAGGACACTCTGCACGTATACTAATGAAAATTATATCGCATAAAGGTGTAAATTATGAGCCTATACCTATACTTCCTTTGATTTTCAAGTTAGGGTACAATTTATTTACACCCAGGAAAAATGTTTAAAGACAATGAAGTATATTGATGAAAAGAAAGCTATGTTGCTTCCTTAACTGGAGGACAACACATGAAAGTAAAGTGTTTGATTACTTATAATGCTTATTCTTGTTAAGAATGTTTGAATTGTTGACAAATTGCAAAATATTCTGTATATTACAATTTATTTTATTTTAAATCTAAGGGCAGATAACTCTAACTGCATAAAATGCCACAAAAATTAGAACTCTTTAGTGTGTAATGTATACAGAAGGTCCTTAATTATCTTGAGTTTATTTCTCACAAATCGGTAATAAGCCATACAATACACTTTCTTAATTTAGATACATAAGGTGATACCACGTGACTAATCGTGGAGCACGTGTGATCCCCTCTGTTCATTTCTTTCAGTCGCCACTTCTTCATTAATATCCGTGGTTTATTACTTTGATTAACTATCTCAACACCACGTTATCCCTTCTACCTGGAGATTCTTAATTAAGTTTATGCCATTCAAATTTCTCCATCAAAGTTAATCAAGTAATAGGTGATAAATTAATTAGCTATAAATCTCTGCTGAAGTAGACGTGCAATCGAGTTAATGAAAGAGCAAAACATCGACATCTTCTATTTCTTCTCAGAGTGTTGTACTCGGGGTAAATTTTCATCAGCCAAATGTCTTCAAATTAGCTAATCTCTCTCTCTCTCTCTCTCTCTCTCTCTCTCTCTCTCTCTCAGTATTGTGGATTTCTCAGTTGAAAAGCAAATCTAACGCATTTGTGTGACACTTTTAATTTTTCATGAGTGGTATTAAATGTAGGATAAACCAAATCACACTGCAAAATAAACTAACGTATTAGATTTATATTGATCTGTCCGTTTGCTGTTACATAGACAAGGGTGTCCCATTTTAAACCCTTATCACCACAAAATTATGTAAAAGATATTACACATGTAGAATTACTTCTGCTTATAAAATCTTTAACAAATATATTTTGAGAGCCCTCGTCTTTTCCCTGCCTGAATCTGTTCCCTGCTATCCTTTGTAGTTCTTCGAAAAAACGTTGCATCGTCCTTTAAATTTTTGAGTCCATACACGACCCATTAGCACACGTTTAAAATTCCAATACACAATCAATTATGAATAAGTAGTGCATTCAGATAGACAAGGCTTGTTCAAACATCAACGATTACGTCTTTTACATTCCGTGTTGAGGATTCTACCCTTGTTACTATAAGACATGGCTTTCTTTTCTTTGAGGAATAAATCAAGCATAACTGATTGTAAATCTGTTGAACATACAGATTTTGCTGTTCGAAGAGAAATAGATCAGTATGTTCATCAGGCAGTTTTTACTTTAAATCTGTAGCCTTGGAAATAGATACAGAAATACTTATACGCTTAGTAAAAAAAAGTAGCTCAAGTTTATAAAAATAGTTAAGTTTCTTTATGAAAGAAGTCATAATTTCGAAATGAATATGACTTGAATTCTGTAAAGTGTAGGTATACATAATTCTAGCCACCCACCCCGCACCAAAAACTTAATTTTATCGTCGAGGTTTATTTGTTTTTTTCCTATCGATGAAAAAGTTTGGCTTAAATATTGACAGTCTGAAGACAGGAACTTCAAACAAGGATTTATATAAATAGGCAGAGACTCGCAGCAAATCCGACAAAAATCAATCAAATTTTATTAGTTTTACTTTTCTTTTTATGGTGGTTTAAAGTCAACATTGCCGTTAAAATTTAGATTTCATCGACAGAGGCGAGGTTTAAGAGTTTAAATGGAACGTTTTTCAGCTATCGGATTTTAGATCATAGTTCACCGCTATATATGCATTCACTGCTCTCTAGTCCGCAATTAATACACGACAAATTCACTTTGTTGTTAGTAAACTATTCTTGAGAATGCGAACATTTTACATCGAATCTTTCAATGTAGAAAACTTGAGTTGATCATTAGTTGTCTGAATGAAACAGGTCTATAACTATATTAGGCACCCAAACCCGGCCGGGGTGGGGGTGGGGGTAATTATTCAAGTCAAATATATCTCTACTGAGAATTTTTTTAAGTAGTATTTCCTGAATTGTAATTTACGTACATATATTACAAACATTCAAAATCGAAATTTACTCGATGTAAATATTTACATATAGCTTAGATATATAAACTGAATGACGTATTTTCATGCAATAGTCAATATATCCTTTCTACTGACTATAGATACCAACGCCAAGTTGACAGAAGCTTTTGAATGTCTTCTTTGTATCTGTCAGGTTACCTGTTTGATACAGATTATCTATAGATCTCTACCAAAGATTTTGAAGACTTGAATTCTTAAGGATCGCCTACACACCGGACACTGAAGAGTTCTACTTTCATGGTACTTTTATGCAGTTAGAGTGATATGCCCTTTGATCTAATATTGGTCAAGCTGAATTCTACAGCTGTAATAATCAACTTTTAATCAATTCAAGTACTCTTTCCATATCAGAGCAAGATGTAGCAATTGGATATTTTGCTTGCATGTATTTTCCCTATTTAGATAAGCGACAATTATTTCTGCATATCAATACTTTGACTGTTTAAATGTTTTTGAACATTTTTCCTGTTGAAGGTACCCTACGTAAATTGAAAATGAAGTAGGTGAATTTAATATTTTCAACTATAGCTTATACTATATAGATATAATTTTCTTATAGTCCAAAAACATTTTTCATCAGTGTATAGAAAGTCCCTTTATAAATAAAAGATTTATTTTGTATATAGTTGAATTTTAATTGTTTGATTCTGGAAAATAATAACGCCCAAAGCCTGATGCCAGTACTGATGTCAAAATTTTAATTTTAATATTACCCGTCCTTGTGAATTATTGAAATCTGACAACAAAGCTATGTCTGGTATAAATATTTCGTTTTTGATAAACTGAATGCGATTACAGCAAAACTGTCAAAACAGACAGTGCATGATGAGTGATTTGGTAACCATGTCAGTGACGTGGCAGACATTTGGTGAGGGGGGTAAGTGAAGACTGGCCAACTCCACACGCCATCAAAAAATGGAATACATAGAGTCACTTTATAATTAGGAGAATTCCATCCGGAATGCATCTTATTCTTTAATTGGGGGACAGTCCCTTGCATCGACATTGTTCACCTTGTCGGTGTGTTTCTCTGTGCCTACCCCCGTTTCATATCCGGTATAAGCGTTAAATACACCATCTCCCCGTGCTTCTTGTCAACTTATTAGATAGGGGTGATAAAGATTCCGGATTTATCATTGTAGCCACTATAATAACTCTGTGGGAAGGGAAGTACTCTATTACTTTATCGATCTTAGTGGGGATTTCTTATCTGTTAGGCCTATAGCAGTGTCACTTGTACATCTGAAGATCATTTTTTTCTCAAAAATTTTATCTTAAATTTCACAGCGTTAATGTAGTGAGATATATATTACATGCATATGAATTAAATAATCTCTCTCTCTCTCTTTCTCCCTCCATGAAGTTCAATGTTACGGATTTTTTCACTTATTTCATCATTGACGGCATGCATAATAAATCGTAACTATTTCCCGGTAATATTTGATTTCAATAAATGCTGTAAAATTACCCCCCCCCCCAAAAAAAAAAGAAGAGAGAAAGAAAAGAAAGAAGACTTCATATGCATGTACATGTCATCGGCAAAGAAAGTTGTTTAAATCACAATTAACTTATTGAACTTTTGCGCGGTCTTATATATAAGCTTTTCTGTCTATACACAATGCAATTCAGCGATGAAAGCATTTCATTCCAACTCTGAAAGGGGAGCTTTTTTATTCTCTCTTTCTTTCAAAAATAAAGAGGGTTATATATTGATTACTTTCAACTAAAATAATATTTCGATCTTTTTTGCCTATCGATATCTACCTTACTTTCTTGGTAAGAATTCAGGTTAATCATGGAAAAGCAAATGATGCGGAGAACACAGAGAAAACGAAATCAATTGATACATCGTGTTATGGATTCTTTGAAGACGAACCAAATCAATGAAATCTACACGATATCAGGGTTTTGAAGGACAGTATTTGATCCCACTTAAATCAAACTATCACATAATGTTCTATCGGGGATAAATACAATCATATAGACCCAAAGCTCTTTTGTGATAGAAAAATTAGAAAATCGTTGTTTTCTACAGAAATGAGATGGGTATGATATCTGAAGTTTATCATTAAACCATATCAATGAGACTGCCTATCATATTCCACTGTGGTTATATACATCTCTGTGTGATTATGAATCTTGGGTCAATTTTAATGAAAAGCTTTACGAGTTGCTCAGGCAGTGTCTGATTTCTCGCATCAATGAAAATCTCTATTTATTATCGATTGCAATAAAATGTACCTTGCCAAAATAACCCACAAACAAATTAAAAGTCTACGGTTAATAATTTATTCATGAAGTTTCTTATTAGTCCTAATGTACCAGTTATAATTTATTCATTGTTCCACCTGCCCGCAAAATGTACCTGTCGTAAGATGGAGGCTATTGAATGCCGATATATCACCACTATTGTCCGTTTTTGTTTATTTTTGTCTGTGTGCAGTAGTATTTAGGGCGCAGAATTCATGCATTGAGTTTTACAGAATGTGCATCGACAATAAACCAATGTCTGTACCGATCAATTTAAAGTACGATCCCTCTGTACACATTTAGTTATCTTGGCAGGGGATTCGTTTAAAAGACCTAGCTATCGAATGCACAACCGGATTAAATAAAAACGAGAAAAAAAATAGTTCTATAGAAATCTTAGTCGGTATTTGTATTTAGCACTCGTGGCAAAAACTTTCGTGATATCAGCCACATCATTTTCCTTCATAATGACCACAAAACACCTGTCTCCTTGTTAACGGTGATACACAGGTAGGCAGTAGAAGTCAGGTGGAAATGAATACAGACATTAGCTGGGATATATTTGTGTTAATTAGATTTCAACGCATTCAAGTATCACCTGACGACATATACCTGTAAAGTATAGGCGTTCGTAATTCTTCATAAGCGTTCGTCGGAAGAAGACATTATGAATTTGTAACTCAGAATACAACCAACAAAGAAATGAACTTCCACATTTTTTTTTTAATTTACAAATATTCTTTTCAAGAGGTACAAAATATTTTGAAGCCGAAACTCATCCATACATTATATATATACAAGCATTCATATTAAAAATACATTCAATATAATTATACTTAAATAATTTATATTAAACTTTTGCCAATTTGGACGGATGGCACTGATAAAGGGCCCGGAAAAGTAAAAAAGCTGGTTCACTTTTTCCAGTCATGTACTCCATAATCACAATCGAAACACTTTCATCAAACTCACAAACACATGGGATAAAAAGAGTAACAAAGTATGCATACAGAGTTATGAGCTAACAGTTTGAGCAATAGCTAAATGCAGGTGCAAAAAACAAGTAAGTACTGTTTGGAAGGGGAAAAAACACAATAACGTTCTATAAGTGTTAAACAAACGATCACGTTTAGCAGACAACAGTTCATTAATTTAATACTTCCACAATTTTGCATAAGGTATTTCACAACAAGGCTTATAAAAAGATTATTTAAATGTCACCACAAATAGATGACTTTAAAAACTCACTGAAAAAAGTCAATACTGTTGAAAGAGGTCTATTTTTTCCTTTTTACAATACTGAAGAGTAGGTGGTCATTGTAATAATTAAATTAATACTTTTGTTGACAGTTTAAAAAAAACAATACTATATTATGACGTTCCTGAGTTTTATACACTGACCGAGGGGTTATCTGGAATTCCAGTGCGCGTGTAGAAAGTGTCCGCTACAATTCTGGTACGACCATAGGGAGGCTTTTTAATTTCCTCTTTCTTTATCACATCTCCAAGTCTCCATCCGTACTCCCACGAACTCAGTAAAGGGAAAGCAAATTTCTCTTCCGGTCCCTTCCTATTTCTCTCGCACAGATATTGATATCTACCCTTGCCCTCCTTCGTAAAACCGTCGTATAACTTTTCCCGGGTACCAGCGGAGGGGGGTCGCATCTCAGCAACCAGCTGCTGGAGCTTTCCTTCCGCCTTAGACATATCAGGGAAAGCATTAAAGTCCGATTTCACTTTGTTGAATTTCGGAGGAGTATAATCCTCTGGAAGCTTTTTGAAAATGTCCTCTGCGGGTTTTGGAGCATTTTGAATTTTCCTTCTCGCAACTTCGGATTGTTTGGAAGTGGCAAGTTGTCCATTGGAATCTTTAAGTTTGTAAAACCACTGCAAGCGCGTGTCTCGTTCTTTATTGTATGATTCCTCTAAAAATTTCTGAATCTGCGTGTTTGCCGGATAATTCCGAGCCATTCTCAGCAGTCAGTCAATTATCTTTGAGTGAAAATTATCGAGTAGTATCAATAAATACCTGCCTTACGATAGTCCGCTATTACCTTGACGGGACACCGCACGAGCGTATTGACATTTCCCATAGCAACTCGTGTCGTCACGATCGCACGGGATTTTACGAGAGGAAACCATTTCCGATCAAAACAAAAATGGCGCCCAACTGTCCAGAAGAAGTCGACGTTTTTACAGTGCCCCATTCTCGGATGAAGGAGCTTGTGCACAAATATTTGGCCATGGTAAATTGGAATTCCTCTAAATATCAGTATACCATTCATTTCTTGGTTAAAATATTTTGTTGTCCTTTGCGTTTATGACCAGTTTCAGTCTTTCACATTAAAACTTAAAACATGCAGTTCATTAATTCGTCAAATGTAAAACTAAAGAAGATTCAGTAATAAAGAATTAAATATAGATTGACACAAAAGGTATCAATTGATACTAAATGAATTATTGCTTATTTATATAGTACGTTTTTCGATAATTAATAAATTGAAGCGCGAAGCGGTAGTAAATTGATTATGAATAGACTGGATTAATGACACTAACAAGTTAATTTCCTGGTTTGATATTATTAGTTGTAAGTAAATCTAGTATAAAAGATTCTGCTGAAAATAATATTAATAAATAGTAGCATTAAATATCCCGGCATATATATGAGAAAATAGAGGAAATTCGCGAGGGTGCAATTCAATTTGTTTATTTACCAATTAAGGGCCCTCATGGGGCAAAAGAAAGTACATGAGCTATAGACGAATTTAAGAACATATTGCTGGAAACTTATTTTCAGTATGGTCAACAAAAGACTGAACTTGTAACTTTGTATTGAAAGTTCAGATCAATTGCATGCGATGTGTAAAATAGTTAACTTTGATCCTGATCATTATGACAAATTTTGATCACAGTGATCGGCTTAAGATCCAAGTTCACTATGAAGTCAGACACTGAGTGATTGATCAGTCAGAGTTTGGGTTTTCAGTATCAGGTAAGAAAGATGAAACAAAAGAAGACACAGGCAATAAAAAGCAAATATTAAACATTAATGGTAAACTTAGAAATATTTGTTGTAATTCGCTAATTGCCATTTTCTTTTACTTGTAAGGATAAATAACACAAAAAATGGATGCTTGAGTTGTTATATATAGTGTATTAACTGATTTTGAATAGAAATGACACAAATAATATATTCCTAGAATGTAAAAAAAAATGATAAGTATTTTTGGTGTTTAAATTTGACACTGTGTGCCATTTTCTATACAACTTTTGCACACATTTATGACATTATTACAAAATCTCTGAAATTTTCTTCAATTACTCTGGCAAACATTATTCAAATTATTAAAAATTTAAGATGAGTAAAAATTATGTTGAATAAGTATATTTTCCAACTGGACAACTAAGATAGAAATGTAAATGTAGAGCCCTGGTATGTCTGTGGGGGTAGGCACACTTTCACAATAAGCTAAAAACTCTCATATTTCAAATCACATCATTGTGAAAACTACAGAGAGAGAGATTCATCTTGGTAAGATACAAACATCAAATGGAGTTTTAATGGTCATTTTAAGATTAAAATTGTCTTTTGACAGAACAAAAATATGCTCTAAGACTTATTCAATGTTTTGGGAAAAATCTGTATTATTACTTATTTAGTTTGTTATTGACTGTGTATGGAAATACATGTACAGGTATATCAAGTTACTAGATGGAGAGGTAGAACAGTGACTGTGTATGGAAATACATGTACAGGTATATCAGGTTACTAGATGGAGAGGTAGAACAGTGACTGTCTATGGAAATACATGTACAGGTATATCAAGTTACTAGATGGAGAGGTAGAACAGTGACTGTCTATGGAAATACATGTACAGGTATATCAGGTTACTAGATGGAGAGGTAGAACAGTGACTGTCTATGGAAATACATGTACAGGTATATCAGGTTACTAGATGGAGAGGTAGAACAGTGACTGTCTATGGAAATACATGTACAGGTATATCAGGTTACTAGATGGAGAGGTAGAACAGTGACTGTGTATGGAAATACATGTACAGGTATATCAGGTTACTAGATGGAGAGGTAGAACAGTGACTGTCTATGGAAATACATGTACAGGTATATCAAGTTACTAGATGGAGAGGCAGAACAGTGATTGTCTACGGAAATACATGTACAGGTATATCAAGTTACTAGATGGAGAGGCAGAACAGTGACTGTCTACGGAAATACATGTACAGGTATATCAAGTTACTAGATGGAGAGGTAGAACAGTGACTGTGTATGGAAATACATGTACAGGAATATCAGGTTACTAGATGGAGAGGCAGAACAGTGACTGTGTATGGAAATACATGTACAGGTATATCAGGTTACTAGATGGAGAGGTAGAACAGTGACTGTCTATGGAAATACATGTACAGGTATATCAGGTTACTAGATGGAGAGGCAGAACAGTGACTGTCTATGGAAATACATGTACAGGTATATCAGGTTACTAGATGGAGAGGCAGAACAGTGACTGTGTATGGAAATACATGTACAGGTATATCAAGTTACTAGATGGAGAGGCAGAACAGTGACTGTCTATGGAAATACATGTACAGGTATATCAGGTTACTAGATGGAGAGGTAGAACAGTGACTGTCTATGGAAATACATGTACAGGTATATCAGGTTACTAGATGGAGAGGCAGAACAGTGACTGTCTATGGAAATACATGTACAGGTATATCAAGTTACTAGATGGAGAGGCAGAACAGTGACTGTGTATGGAAATACATGTACAGGTATATCAGGTTACTAGATGGAGAGGCAGAACAGTGACTGTCTATGGAAATACATGTACAGGTATATCAAGTTACTAGATGGAGAGGCACAGCAGTGACTGTCTATGGAAATACATGTACAGGTATATCAGGTTACTAGATGGAGAGGTAGAACAGTGACTGTCTATGGAAATACATGTACAGGTATATCAGGTTACTAGATGGAGAGGTAGAACAGTGACTGTCTATGGAAATACATGTACAGGTATATCAGGTTACTAGATGGAGAGGTAGAACAGTGACTGTCTATGGAAATACATGTACAGGTATATCAGGTTACTAGATGGAGAGGTAGAACAGTGACTGTCTATGGAAATACATGTACAGGTATATCAGGTTACTAGATGGAGAGGCAGAACAGTGACTGTCTATGGAAATACATGTACAGGTATATCAAGTTACTAGATGGAGAGGCAGAACAGTGACTGTGTATGGAAATACATGTACAGGTATATCAGGTTACTAGATGGAGAGGCAGAACAGTGACTGTCTATGGAAATACATGTACAGGTATATCAAGTTACTAGATGGAGAGGCACAGCAGTGACTGTCTATGGAAATACATGTACAGGTATATCAGGTTACTAGATGGAGAGGTAGAACAGTGACTGTCTATGGAAATACATGTACAGGTATATCAAGTTACTAGATGGAGAGGTAGAACAGTGACTGTCTATGGAAATACATGTACAGGTATATCAGGTTACTAGATGGAGAGGTAGAACAGTGACTGTCTATGGAAATACATGTACAGGTATATCAAGTTACTAGATGGAGAGGTAGAACAGTGACTGTCTATGGAAATACATGTACAGGTATATCAAGTTACTAGATGGAGAGGTAGAACAGTGACTGTCTATGGAAATACATGTACAGGTATATCAAGTTACTAGATGGAGAGGTAGAACAGTGACTGTGTATGGAAATACATGTACAGGTATATCAGGTTACTAGATGGAGAGGTAGAACAGTGACTGTCTATGGAAATACATGTAAAGGTATATCAAGTTACTAGATGGAGAGATAGAACAGTATTTAGTAGTTTGAAATGTATAATTTAACCAGAACTTAGGTTCTAAAAGTTGTTTGACCTTTGCATAGACTGCTGTTTTTATATTTTATTCTTTAATAAAAAGAAGGTAAGAGAGGAGTATCAGAGGTGTTAAGCTGTAATTGAAATACTCAATAGAGAAAGGAGATGCATGTGTAGCTTACATTTATTTTGAATATGATGTTTTCATTTAAAAAATTATTTTGTACATTTACAGATGACAGATACAAATTTCGCAGATGTCCACCACATGACAAACCTTCTGGAAAATCTCGTCAATGCGTTTCATGAGTTCAGAGCCCATGAACAAATTGAGAATAAATACATAATGAAAAAACTAAAAGCAAAACTAAATGCGCTTTCGATTCGGAGCTCAGCTGTGTGTAACTGTCACTCAGACAACAAATTGACGGAGATGTTAATGCTCCTCCAGGACGGCTACCACTGTCGAGAGAAGGGGGAGGTGGACAGGCAGAACTACGGGATTAAGCTGCGGTCAGCACTGGAGGATTTTACTCAGAAATTCATCCCTCACATGGAAGAAGAAGAGGAGGTACTGACACTTTATAAAAAAAATCATACAGTCAATTTTTCCTTTTAGTCAAATTTTGAATTAAATAGAGGTTATTTAAGATTAAGATAATGACTAAATTATTGTAGGTTATGTATATTTATTCTTGCACACCAGAGTAAAATCATCATAACTAATCTGAAGTGTTAAATCTTTGCCTAAAAATTCTGTTCAGATTTACCATGTTAAAAAAAAATTTCAAACATCTTTTATTTTTACATTATTTCTTGTATATTTCATCTAGATAAACATGAATGATAGAGCTGTTGAGTTATCATCGTGGATATGTTAGATTACTAAATCAATGTTTCTTTTTCCAGATTTTTCAGCCCATGCTGATGAAGTATTTTTCCTTTGAAGAGTTAAGGTCCCTGAAATCTAAAGTGATCAGAAAACATCAACAAACCATTGAGGAAGAATTTGTTGAGAATGAAGAATGTGTTTGTAAGAACAAATTTCACCAAAATTGGAGCAAAAAATATTACAGAAATGAGTGATTTCAAATAGAACCAAAATGGTCTTTGTTTTATATATGAAAAAAATGAGTAGGACCATTATTAATGAATAAAAATAAAAAAAATTGTTTGATGTACTCTGACCCATATTTTTCAAGGTGGGTAGGTAATTTTATTTTAATTATTAACAAAATAGGGTTGATTTGTATTTCCGGAAAATGAAAAAAAAAATCAATTGTGCAGAGACACACATTTCTTAATAAAAATAATAAAGATCTAATGTCATAAAAATCAGTAATGGTTTCTTCGGCATAAGTGAGGTACACAAAATATCTATCATAAAAATTGAAGTGCTGAACAAAATGATTGGGTAGGGGCAGTTGCTGGGTCAGTTCAAACTAAACATTGTTTATTGTTGGTCTGAAATTGTGGATATATATACAGTGTATAATAATGATAGAGAAAAAAATTCTTTCAAATAGAATACTAACAATTTAAGAAAAATCTGAAAAGTTGTCTAACCTTGCAAGAAAAATTTTAAAAATGCTCTATATTTAATGTAATTTTGAAAACATAAACTCTTAAAGTTTGACTACCTTCCTTTACAGTAATGTTTTCTTACATGATCAATGCTTTAATTCCAGCCTCATCTTCTGATGAAGATGAAAAATGTATATCAGAATCCCGCCGTGAGCCCCAAGGTGTTGAATGTTTACCTGATGAAGTCATGATGAACATCTTCTCCTACCTGAATCCTAAGGAGTTATGTACCTCTGCCCAGGTGTCAAAAAGATGGAACAGTCTGGCCATGGATGGATCTAACTGGAGAGTCCTTAGACCTGTTCAGTGGTTCAAGGGTAAGAAAATAAGAGGAAATGGTAATCAAATTAAAATCAAGAATATACATAAATATATATCTAACTTTAGCCTCTGTTTAAACAAATATGAAGGTTATTTTGATGATAGCTCGAAGACTTCCATGTAAGTGTTGCACAATACTAAATTTACATTAAGTAGAATGGTTTTATTTCTAAATATTAGTACCTTTTTTTGATTTTCTGCTCTGAATGTGAGGCTGGACTTGTTTCCCTTAAAGCATCCTTATAATCCTTAGTTATTTATTTTAAAGAGTGCTGCATGCAGTAATTTCAATATTGGATTACTAAGGTAAATTTTGATAATTTTATCCTCCACAAACAAAGTTTGGAAAGGGGGGGGGGGTAAATAAAAAACACCTTGTCAATCCATCCTCTGCTTAGCTGTCTGTCTGTGCAATTGTTTCCAGGCTATGTAACTCTGGAAAAACATTGGGAGCTCATACTTGGTACAAAGATTGGATTGTTCATGAGAGTGTGTTTTGACTTCATTCCAGCAAGTTGAAGGTCACTGGTAAAAAGTAATTAAAGTATCTCATCTTTTTCCACTGAAGAACTTCCTAATGAGGAAACTTGGAACTTCATACCACATACAAAGATTTGACCTAAAGCTTCAAAAAGGTCTTGGCCCAAGGTCATGTGATAAAGTTCAAGGTCACTATTAGAAAATTGTTTAATTTCTGCCCTGACCATATCTTGTACTGGAAAACATTAGCAGCTAAAACTTATCACAGATATTTCTTATGGAATGAGGATATGTATTGACCTTAACCCAAGGCCATTCTCACAAGTTCAAGGTCATTGACAGAAAAAGAGTATTTTTGTGTGTGGTCCCTAACTCTCTGATGGAGGCTAATTGGAAGTTGATTCTTGTTCATGACTTAAACCAAGGGTGTATCATCATCATAAACCAAGATCATTTTAGCAAGTTAAAGGTCACTGACAGTAAAAGTGTTAAATTTGTGTATGGTTTATAACTTTCTAAGGCAGTTGATACTTCATACAAATATTATTTATTCCTGAGGGTATGTCATAACCATGTCCCAAGGTCATTTTGGCAAGTTCAAGGTTACTGGCAGAAAAAAGTGTCCCAACTCATGTCAGGTCCATAACTTTCTACTGGAGAAACATTGGATGCCATATTTCACTCGAAGATTACTCATGACCAGGTGGAGTGTATTATTTTTTTTTAACCAAGGTCATTTTGGCAAGTTCATGGTCACATTTAGAAATTGTATATGGGCATTATAAAGATATTAAAGCGGGGGATATTATTTTGTGAGCTTGCTCACAGTAGCACTAGTTGACATAGTGAGAATTAATTTAAGTGTGTTGTTATAGGACTCTGGTCTCGTCAGGAGAAGATGGACATTGAGCTCGAAGAGAGGGATCTAGAGAGAGCAGAGTTTTATCCAGTCGATGTGAAGTATGATGAAGATGCTGATATAGATGAGTCAGAGGAAAGTGATGATCTTGATGACATGTCTCCAGAGTGGATACTGGTAAATAAAAATAACAATTAGCTGTCATTTTCAGTTTGTTAAAGCCACAGGGTTTACATATCAGCAAGAGAATTTGTGTGATAAAATATAGATCAGTTAATTAAGCAGAAGTCTCTTTGCTTTGTGAAAGTTAATGTGACTTGTCTTTTCTACACTTTTGTATCTAGTTCACTACATTTAGCATTTAGATCTATTTTTATGTGGCTGTTTGCTTTTTGATTATTCAGAGTGTTCTGTTAAATTGTTTGGTACTGTAGTAAAGTGTATGTAAATGAGATAATAATGAAAGAATTTGAATCAGGTTGAGAAAGAGTCCAGGATGTTGACTTCTATGGTGAAGCACCTTTTCCCCAGGGTGGGAGCAAGTGTGGTCGAGTTACACCTGGGCTACAGCCGGGGATTAACTAATGGAGTGGTAAGTATAAGAGGTTTACATGTAAAGTTAGACAGAGCCTTAATAATGAAGTAGTAAGTCTTAGAGGTTTACATTTATATCTAAATAGGTTTACACCTACCTGTATAACTAGACAGGGCCTAACTAACAGAGTTAAGTCTCAGAGGTTTACTTCTCTACATATATACAAGGTTTATGTCTCTACATATATAGCTAGGCATATATATATAAATAGGTCTTAGTGGTCTCACAGAAAATACTACTCCATGTGTAGATGTACATATAGATTTTATGAGGACCTAAGTATGTCTTACAGAAACTACATGTTTTGATAGAGGAGCCTAAGAAACATAGTGGTAAGTGTCAGAGAAACTATAATTATATGTATAGCTAGACAGGGCCAAACTAATAAAGTGATCCCAGAGAACTACAGCTACATGTGAAGCTAGAAAGGACCTGACAGGGTGGTAAGACGTAGAGAAACTATAAACTACATTTATAGCTAGAGGGGGCCAAACTAATAAAGTGATCCCAGAGAACTACAACTACATGTGAAGCTAGAAAGGGCCTGACAGGGTGGTAAGACGTAGAGAAACTATAAACTACATGTATAGCTAGACGGGGCCAAACTAATGAAATGGTCGCACAGATTAGATATAGTAAGACAAGGCCTAACTAACTGAATGGTCACACAGAAGCTACATCTACATGTATAGCTATACACATAGATAATATGAGGGCCTAACTAGGTCGTACAAAAGCTTTAAATTACAGGTATAGCTAAAGGGGCCTAACTAACGGGGTGGTAAGTCTTACAGAAGCTTAATTTACATGTTTATTCTTGCTATAAACCAGGTTTCAATTAAGGCATATTAGCAAGTACAGTCATTGGATATAAGTATTCATCACTGACATCAAAATGGCAGCGGTTTGTTTACATTAGCTACTCAGCAGAAAATGTCCCCCGGAATTTTTTTGTGAGATGACCCTTCATTATTATTAATTCTCGTAGCCTTTGGGGAAATGTTAAATAAAGTTTCCGAATATAATTTATATTTACGTTTTTCCAAAAAATGTTCACAGTCAAGTTGAGATGGTATTTTTGACAGACTGTAGATGTTTTTTTTAATCGTAACTAAATGTTTTCTATCATATTTATATCTGTTTACTGTACTGACCACATATGTAATTATAATACATATATGTAATATTTTCTTCCATAAAGACACCAAGTAAGAGGGATCAATGTATGGGGAAATCCTGTCATTCTGAAAAATGTAATTTCATTCATAAAAATATCCAGCAATAACAGGCCACAAATTGTTTTCTACATGTCAAGTTTTACGGCCATTGGTGTATTTTTAGCTCACCTGAGCCGAAGGCTCAAGTGAGCTTTTCTGATCACATTTTGTCTGTAGTCCGTCTGTCCGTCTGTCTGTCCGTCTGTAAACTTTTCACATTTTCGACTTCTTCTCAAGAACCACTGGGCCAATTTCAATCAAACTTGCCACAAAGTATCCTTGGGTAAAGGGGATTCAAGTTTGTTCAAATGAAGGGCCACGCCCTCTTCCAAGGGGAGATAATTAAGAATTCGTGAAAAATTAATGGCATCATTAAAAAATCTTCTTCTCAAGAACCACTGTGCTTGAAAACATGAAACTTATGTGGAAGCATCCTCAGGTAGTGTAGATTCAAGTTTGTTCAAATCATGACCCCCGGGGGTAGGGTGGGGCCACAATGGGCGATCAAAGTTTTACATAGGAAATATACAGGAAAAATCTTTAAAAATCTTCTTCTCAAGAACAGCAAAGCCATACTTGGTCATATTTATATGGTAGCATCCTCAGATAGTGTACATTCAAGTTTGTTCAAATCATGACCCCCGGGGGTCGGGTGGGGCCACAATGGGTGATCAAAGTTTTACATAGGAATATATAGGAAAAATCTTCAAAAATCTTCTTCTCAAGAACAGCAAAGCCATGATTGGTCATATTTACTTGGAAGCATCCTCAGGTAGTGTAGATTCAAGTTTGTTCAAATCATGACCCCCGGTGGTAGGGTGGGGCCACAATGGGCAATCAAAGTTTTACATAGGAATATATAGGAAAAATCTTTAAAAATCTTCTTCTCAAGAACAACAAAGCCATCATTGGTCATATTTATATGGTAGCATCCTCAGGTAGTGTAGATTCAAGTTTGTTCAAATCATGACCCCCGGGGGTCGGGTGGGACCACAATGGGCGATCAAAGTTTTACATAGGAATATATAGGAAAAATCTTTAAAAATCTTCTTCTCAAGAACAGCAAAGCCATGATTGCTCATATTTACATGGAAGCATCCTCAGGTAGTGTACATTCAAATTTATTCAACTCATGACCCCCGGGGGTCGGGTGGGGCCACAATGGGCGATCAAAGTTTTACATAGGAACACATAGTAAAAATCTTCTTCTCAAGAACAGCAAAGCCATGATTGGTCATATTTATATGGTAGCATCCTCAGATAGTGTACATTCAAATTTGTTCAAATCATGACCCCCGGGGGTCGGGTGGGGCCACAATGGGCGATCAAAGTTTTACATAGGAACACATAGTAAAAATTCTAAAAAAAAAAAAACAATTTATTAAGAATAGCAAAGCCATGATTGGTCATATTTATATGGTAGCATCCTCAGATAGTGTACATACAAATGTGCTCGAATCATGACCCCCGGGAGTCGGGTGGGGCCACAATGGGCCATCAAAGTTTTACATTGGAACACATAGGAAAAATCTTTAAATAAAACTATTTGTTAAGAATAGCAAAGCCATGATTGGTCATATTTATATGGAAGCATTCTTAGATAGTGTACATTCAAGTTTGTTCAAACATGACCCCTGTGGGTCGGGTGGGGCCACAATGGGTGATCAAAGTTTTACATAGGAATACATAGGTTAAATCTTTAAAAATCTTCTACTCAAGAACAGCAAAGCCATGATTGGTCATATTTAAATGGAAGCATCCTCAGATAATGTAGATTCAAATTTGTTCAATTCCTGACACCCCCCCCCCCCCCCCCCCCCAACCACTTTTATATTTAAACTTTTCAACCTTTCAAGATTGAAGTGATTTCTGCTTTTTCCTAGCCATAGTGCTCAGGTGAGCGATGTGGCCCCTGGGCCTCTTGTTGCTTTCACTGACATACTTTTGTCCAGGGACAGTAAATGAATTGTATACTTGTAGATTTTCAAAATCAAAAACATTGTTTTTGTCAAGCAATTGATGTTATGGAGTTATGTCCCTTTGACCTTATTTATTTGATATCAGATACTCCATGTTTATTCAGGAGCTATAAGATTTTATTGATTATGACATTTTGTTCTTAATAGCTATACAGAATGTTGAGCTGTTGTGCCAATATTGAAGTGCTAGACCTCACACAGACGAGGGTATCAGACATCGGATTTAAGAGGTAGGCACACAGACGAGGGTATCAGACATCAGATTTAAGAGGTAGGCACACAGACAAGGGTATCAGACATCGGATTTAAGAGGTAGGTACACAGACGACAGTATCAGACATCGGATTTAAGAGGTAGGCACACAGGTGGGACGAGGGTATTAGACATCGGATTTAAGAGGTAGGTACACAGGTGAGAAAGTGTCAGTAGGGGCTGAGATGAATCACTTTTATTTCCTCAACTGAGCTGAAATCATTGGCGAGTTTTTCCTATTAAAGTTTTTCTGTCATCTGTTTAGTGTCTTTTTTTCATTAACTTTTTTAGGTCACCTGAGTCACTCAGGTGACCTATTGCTATCTGTTTTCATCTGGCGTCGTGCGTCGTCCTTCGTGCATTAACTTTTGAACATTTTCAACTTCATCTCCAAAACCGCTTAACCAATTTCAACCAATTTTGGCATATAGCATTTATGGGTGAAGGGGAACAAAAATTTTGAATTTCATGGTCCCTGCCCCCCTGGGGCCCAAGGGGTGGGGCTGAAACCACCAAAATTGATGCAGTCTTTAAAAATCTTCTTTACTCCTGGACACCAACCAGTCAAACTGTTGACATGATTGTAATAAGCATTGGGCCCTCTACCAAAATTATGAAATTCATGGCCCCAGGGTCAGGGGTTCTGGTGCTAGGACGGGGCTATATAGATCATATAGTGAAAATGCATTATTTCTTTGAAAGTCTTCTTCTCTTCTCCAGGGTATTATTTAAACAAACTAAGTGTATGGTTATGATGAGCAATGATGCCTTTTCCTAAATTGTGAATTTCATGGCCCCTAGGTCAGGGGTTCTGGTGTTAGGATGGGGCTCTATTGATTATATAGTGAAAATGTATTAATTCTTTGAAAATCTTCTTCTCTGCTCCTGGGTATTATTTAAACAAACTAAGTGCATGATTATGATAAGAATGATGCCTTTTCAAAAATTGTGAAATTCATGGCCCCAGGGTTGGGGGAGGGGGGTATATTGATATTATAGTGAAAAAGCATAATTTCTTTGATAAAATATTGAAAATGCATTATTTCTGTTAAATAATCCTGTCTGTCACCTTTTGTTGAGCAGATAAACAAAGTGCATAGTTATGATGAACAATTGTGCTTCTTAATTTTTTTTTGAAAAACTTGTGGTCCAAGGTTTTGGTTTTTCACGGGAGGGGGTGGGGGTATATTGATAATATAGTGAAAATATGTTAATTCTTTGAAAATCTTCAACTAAGTGCATAGTTATAATGATGAAGGTACCTCTACCAAATCTGTAAATTTCATGGGTTTTAGTGTTAGGATAGGGCTGTGTTGATTCTGCAGTGATAATGCATTATTTCTTTGAAAATCTTCTCTGCTCCTTGGCAAATCGAAGGCAAACAGAATAAATGTTTTAAGAAGCAAAGATATTTTTACCAGATTTTTGAACATCAGCCCCATTTGGTCAAGTGTTCTGGTCCTGGCCAGTGCTCTATTAATTTGTATTCTATTGAGAAAAGTTATTTCCCTTTGCCATTCACTTTTGATAATTAATCACTGTAAATAATGTACATGTATTTGAAAGTCAATAGACTAAGAGAATTATGCAAAATATGTTATTGTATAATACTAAAAGTACTTTCATAGTTTTAATGATCAGGTAGCCTTGTAAATAATAAACAAATCAAAACGAGACAAATTTAACTTATTAAATGTTCTTCAAAAACCAAGAGAGTCCAATGTGAGAGGTCAAAATATGGGGTTAAAACTAGTACGGAAGAACTAATGCTAGTTTGTTAATTGTCTGCATTGCGATAGTGCTAAATGGGGGATAGATTAGAATTTAATGTATGAGTTGTTACTGAATACTAGACTAACTATGTCGTTGATCCTGATCATCCTATTTCTCTTGCTTTTGGGCAACAAAGCTTCATCTATCAGTTTATTTTATATCAATGGATCCTCTAAATTGTTGTATTATACTCAGGTGACCATTAAGGCCCTTGGGCCTCTTGTATGTTTTTAACTTTCTTTCAAGTAGCACTGAACGAATTTTAACAAAAATTGCTACAAAGCAGTTTTAAGTAGTGGGGATTCAGGTTCAAATGAAGGACAGTACCAATTTTTGAAGATGAAATAGAAAATCAGTTTGTGTTTATTTGAAAAAAAATTCTGATGAAGAACCACTGAAGTAAAAAGACAAAACTTCGCAAAAGCTTCCTTGTTAAGTGAAGATTTGAGTTTGTCAAAATCATGGCTAGAGTGGAACCCCAATAGGGGGTCAGAGTTTCACATTGGATTGCAGTGTCCTGATTGAAACTGTCCCAATAAGTAAAGCATCCATAATCTCTTTTTAGCTCACCTCGATGAAGTCGAGATGAGCTTATGCTATACCGTCGGCGTCGGTGTCGGCGTTAGCGTCGGCGTCCCAGGTTAAAGTTTTAGGCGCAAGTCTCATTCCCAAGTAACTATAAGCCCTACCTGGACCAAACTTGCAGGGATGATGCATCTAGGGATGGACAGTACAAAAATTGCTTCGGATGCTGGTTCTGACCTAGATTTTCCAGATGAGTGACCAGGTTAAAGTTTTAGGAGCAGGTCCATTCCTAAGTAACTATAAGCCCTAACTGGATCAAACTTGCATGGATGATGCATCTAGGGATGGACACTACCACACTTGCTTCGGATGCTGGATCTGACCTAGATTTTCCGGATGAGTGACCAGGTTAAAGTTTTAGGAGCAGGTCCATTCCCAAGTAACTGTAAGCCCTACCTTGACCAAACTTGCATGGATGATGCATCTAGGGATGGACACTACCACACTTACTTCGGATGCTGGATCTGACCTAGATTTTCCAGATGAGTGGCCAGGTTAAAGTTTTAGGAGCAGGTCCATTCCCAAGAAACTATAAGCCCTATCTTGACCAAACTTGCATGGATGATGCATCTAAGGATGGACACTACCACACTTGCTTCGGATGCTGGATCTGACCTAGATTTTCCGGATGAGTGACCAGGTTTAAGTTTGAGGAGCAGGTCCATTCCCAAGTAACTATAAGCCCTACCTGGACCAAACTTTCATGGATGATGCATCTAGGGATGGACACGACCAAGCTTGCTTCAGATGCTGGATCTGACCTAGATTTTCCAGATGAGTGACCAGGTTAAAGTTTGAGGAGCAGGTCCATTCCCAAGTAACTATAAGCCCTACCCGGACCAAACTTGCATGGATGATGCATCCAGGGATGGACACTACCACACTTGCTTCGGATGCTGGATCTGACCTAGATTTTCCACATGTGAGACCAGGTTTAGATTTAGGAGTAGTCTTGTTCCCAAGTAACTATAAGCCCTACCCAGACCAAACTTTCATGGATGATGCATCTAGGGATGTACACTAACCAACCTGCTTCGAATGCTGGATCTGACCTAGATTTTCCACATGAGTGAATTTTAGCCATATTTTAACCAAATTAGCATGGATGATATATCTAGGGATGGACACTTCCAGACTTGCCTTGGATTCTGAATCTGACGTACATTTTCCAGATGTGTGACCAGGGTAATTTTTTTGGAGTAGCTATATAATATTATGGCCTGTTATGATTAAACTTGCATAGATGGTGCATCTAAGGATGAAAACTTCTAGACTTGCTTTGGATGTTGGAAGTGACCAAAATTTTCTTGATTACTAAACAGGTCAAAAGTTTTTTGAGCAGGTCTATAATTAAATCAAACTTGCATGGATATTGATCTTGGGATGTACCCTAACTAGAAAAAAATATGTGAAATTTGCCTTACATGTAGATAACATTTGTCGAGGTGAGCTTCGTAATCTTTGATTACCTATGTTTTAACTATATATGTACATGTATACAAACATCCTATTAAATTCTTATTCAACAAAGCAATTGATGTATATTGTCTTGTAATGTTATTGTGATATAAAATACTCTGGTAAAATATACAATAAAATGAAGTTTGCCCCCATATGTACCAAGAACAGAGGCAATTTACTTTAACTTTTACTCTTTGAGATATGATGCTCGATTAAAAGTTCTATATTGAAATATATATATTTTATTCATGAACATCTAAGCTCAGCTTCAGAGTCTCGAAGCAATTAAAATTGCTGAAATCGTTTGAACTTTAAAAAGTTAATGGCTACAGTATGGGAGTTATTTATCTAATATTTGTCGTCAGAAAGGTTAGATGACTCAGGTGAGTGTTGAGAACCTATTACTAACATCTTCACAACGTTAAAGATGAATCAGCTATAGTTTTAAATTAGTGTATATATATATATATATATATATATATATATATATATATATATATATATATATATATATATATATATATGTATATATATATATATATGCAATGACAATGGCTTTTTGAGTGAATTTGATTAAAAGAAATTTGGTGGATTTACATACATAAAACAGCGTAAAACATGAAATAATGATGTGTAAAATGTGATTAATGTGTAAAACGTAATTAAAAGAATCTCCCATTGTTTGTGGTTGAATATGAATTTTTTATGCAATGTGTGTGTTTTTATCCCCTCACGAAGGCTCGAGGATGAAAACACACGACTTGTTGAATAAAAATAATATTCAGTCACAAACCATGGGAGATCCTATATATATTTCAAAAACACAGAAGCTGACATTTTTTACTTGTTGGTAGAGTATAATGTTTTTTTATTTTGTATTTATAAAATCTTGAGTAGATTCTAACTAAGAAATTTTTTTTCCAGTTTGGGCAAAAACAGAAGTGGCAGAAAACTGAAGCACATAAACTTATCCGGCTGTGTAAACATTACCGATGTGACCCTACAGAAAATATCCACAGCACTGGGATGTAAGGAAGACCCCAGAACAGAGAGAGGAAGTGAAAATTTGAGTACCTGTCACTTCAGAGGAAGGACATGCTGTCGTGAAAGAGAGGCTCATGGTAGACAACAAGAGGACTTGGGACTTGATTTTGATTCGGTGGATGCGGCATTGCGTAATGCTTGTGATTTTGTAGAGCGTGAGGCAATGGCTAGACATTTGATTGATTTTCTGGAGGGAGAGAATATGTTTTCTTCCTTCATACACCAGTCATTTCTGCCACCCTTACTAAGGGATCAACAAAGAACATTTGAGTTGAATAGTTGCATAAAAAACAGTTCTGGCTTGGGCACCAAGAAAAAAAGTTATCGAGCAATGAATGATTGGAATTCCTCGTTTACAGAAAATCAGGAGTTATTCCCCATATATCATACCAACACAAACATTTTGTCTGAGAATTCCTCACACAGGATTAACCCCAATGTAGAGAGGAATGTAGGGGATACCCAACAAAGGACTAGTTCCTCCCCAGAGAGGATTTGTGGGAATTCCCCATACAGGACTAGCGCCTCCTCAGGGGGTAATGGTGGGGCTTGTTATGTCTGTGATAATAGTGACAGTGACACTCCCCAGAGGGCGCTGCAGTTCCTCTCTCTCTCCGGTTGCTCTTTGGTGACAGATGAAGGAATAAGGTATAAGAAGAGCTGCAAACTTAATGTTTAAATCTTTAAATTCTAAACATGTCCTCGCAATTTTGATTTTGTTTATTTCCAAGTTGTTGCCCAATTATAGTACAGTGTGTATGGCACTATTACATAAACATTCAGTTATTATCTACACAAAGTTTCATTAATCAGTAAGGTAACTCCTTTACACAAACATGTTTTTAGATAAAAAAATAAATTCAGCAGTTGAATCATAACATTGCAATGGAGTCTCTGTTAAGTTACAGATGAGGTTTTATTGGTTGGGGTATATTCATACATTTGATCTGTTCATTCAATTTATACATTTTTAATACCTGCATATTCAATTTCAACTGCATTCACACAGAGAATTGGTTTAGTTTAAGTTAATTTAATGTGCTTCTTTTTGTGCTTATTACTTCGCTATAACTCCGTTTGAACGCTAAGTGAAGCATATTCAAATTAAATTCAAACTTGTGCTTAGTAGCAAGATTTTGTCACATGCAACATGTGGGATGTAAGATATAACTACTTTTGCTATTTCTGAGTGAAAATCAAAGAAAACGTATTAATCGCTAAAAAATTTGTACATACATTATTTCCGATTATCTGTATACTGTAATCCTGGAAATTTTTATGGGGTAAAATTTTGCAGTTTCCATGGAACAAAGCATATTCATGGGGGTTATTTTGCAGAAGTTAAAGAATGTACAGAATGTGTTGGTTTGTTGTTTAGTATGGTACCTTATATAAACCTTTTCACTTGGTGCTTAATTTTGCAAAACTTTACTTATCACAGAATTTGCAAAAATTACCCCCGCCCCCCAAACATTTCCATGTTTACCATGTGCATCTTAACAACAAGTTAATTTTGAATTACGAATTTGATGCACTTGAGATTGCATGAAATGTCTTGTGAACACTATTGGCATTAATTAAATTTAGATTATTGCTCCCCCCCCCCCCCCCTTTCACTAATAGCAGGAATTTTGAAGGACCCAAGAACCAAACTGTTAACAGATGGGTCGATAAAACACATTCTGCTCAAGAACACAGTCAATAAATGTTTTGTTACTTTTTGTGTCGCCTGCAGAGCAGAGCAACAGTTAGAGATCACTTTAACTGGCATCTGTTTGTGTGTCTGTCTGTCATAATTTATATCTTGAGAACTGAAAGAGCCTGATCAATATGGATTTGATATTTTGCACATATATATATATATTATATTGCTTGCCACTATGGCTTTTGTAAATTATCATGGTTACTAACCTCATGACCTTTGAACTTGACTTTTGACCTATTTTTCAAAATAGTTTCTAGTGCCAATAGACAGCATATATTTGACATTTTAGAAGTAAGTTTATGATATTTAACATGTGCACAGTTTGTCATAAAAGATTTTGAAAAATACTAGCATTATGGATGACTTGCCCTTCACCTCTGACCTCAATTGCAAAAAATACTCTGGATGGTTAATTACATGTTTTGAAGTTTTAGAGGTAGTGTTTTGATTATGAGCTTATGAATCTGTACTTTGAAACTATGATATACAGTTACCACACAAAGTAAAATTTAAATATTATGAGAATAAATTGGGATCGGTTTTCCAAAATCGTTAGTTGTGGTCTAGTCTCGTTACTAGACACTCTTCTGTCTCCGACTCTAACAAGCAGAGAGTCTAGTAAAGAGTCGCAATAGGATTTATAACAGACAGAGGACGTTACCTTGTTTTCATTTTTAGGACCCCTTTGAAAATGAATTATATTTATGTTACTTTCTGTTGGATTGTGATTTTATATTAATAAACTGATTCTTCATTACGGATACCAAAGGAGAAATAACAGTACTTAACAATCGACGAAATGTATACTACACCAGCAGGGTACAGTACTTTCACTTTTGCTTCCAACAATAATTTTGACAAGACAGTGTAGAACAAACTTACTCATAACTGGGAGACAATATCACAAACAATTTTTTTAAATTACAAAAATTGGCTACTAGGCCAGAGACTAGAGGCAGTAACAAAGTTACTAGTCTGAGGTCATCAGTTACTAGTCCATACTGATCACATGATACATTTCATTTCCATGTAACAAAAAGCCTAAAAATGTAATCAAGATAAATATGCAAAATAAAGGTCAGTTTTACATATTTTATTATACATTAATTTGTTTTGCAGCTTCTGGTCACCCATTTCACCTTCTGTAACCTTTTTTGAGTGTTCATTATAACCAGCTACATGTCCGCCGTCTGTCACTGAACATTATGTTGCTAGCATTGCACAATGCATGTACATGAAAATGGACCGAGGATCTTGATTTGGCAACATAATAATGTGTTTACTTTCATGCTAACAAAGCATTCAATGATTTTTACTTGCTCGACCTTTAAAATTGGTAGCCCTAAGCATTGGGTGATGGTAACTGCACACCCTGATATTGTTGATATAGTTGTTAAATATCAAACCACCAAACATGGGAACAACTGAATCTAACCACACCATTCAATTTTATATCACAAGACCTTTATACAACTCCATTTTATTGTATTTTACAGCTTTTTAGCCAAGGATGGTGGATTGCCTCGTCTGGAGTACCTGGATTTATCCGGCTGTATGCAGATAACAGCAGCTGGATTGTCAGAGCTGGTCAGTACCTGTCCTCGGCTGGACCACGCCCAGCTGTTTTACTGTGATAATATGCTGGATGATCCGTATGCCACGACAGCTAGTGGGTGTCAGAACCTGGAGGTTCCCACTAGGAGGTGCTGTCGGTCTGGATATTAACAGGTAAACAGAATTCCGTATATCCAGGAACTTGTAGGTTACCCTCCACATTTAAAATGGAGCAGATAACAGGTAACCAGTTAGAATTCTGGATATCCAACCATGCAGACTATGTTCCATGTCTAATCTGGAGCACAGTGAACCAGAGGATGCAGTTTTTTAAGCATCTTTAAATTTCTGTGGTGACTCAGGCCAACACTAAAAAATGATTCATTTGATGTACTCGGGCTGATGCATCTAAATTTTCCCTATCTGTTCATTTTTTTAAAGTACTTTAAATTTAATTTTTTGTTTTAAGGGAAATACAGATTGCCCTTATTATTTTTAAAGTTAAGGTTTATCATTTCTCAACGCTTTTTAGATTGAAATCTATTGCAGCAAAAAATATTAAAAGTGTCTGGCTGTCCCGTGTATAATGGCACATAACTCAAAATTCCTTGCATGCACCATGTGCACATACACCTAAAAAGTTAATAAGTTTACTCCATCAAAAATCCTGATATTTTCAACATAATTGCACTCTTCTATTGTTTTTCTTACAAGAAACAGATGCAAACCTCTATAAAATTAACTTTATAAGGAAGTGTTCGTAAACCAGTATTGCTGCACATGAGACAAATTTCTTTCCTTTTCATCCACCAAATAAAAGATTGAATCCTCCTAAGGAATAGGAGAAATATTTATAATTGATGCATTGTTTTTGAAACCTTATGCTGACCTTACACTCCTACTTATTTCCGTGAAAGCATATTTGTCATGTCATAAAATGACTGAATATGATAAGGAAATCTGAGGCCATCATTAAAATTTTATTTGTTTCATGTACACTGACCCACATTTTTCAAGATGGGTAGTACGGTACATAATTTTTTAAAAATAAAATCATAGATTTTCAGTGTTTATTAATGTTTTCATTACAATTTATTTGTGAGGTTTAGAGGGTTATATTCAAATTGAATGTATAAAATTTATTACATGTAAACAAAAAAAATCAGTGGATACTAATTAATGTTCATATTTTTGTGTTGTAAGATGAAACATCTTTATCACCAACTAAAAATTGATTCAATAATATTTTATAATTACTTCTCATAGTGTTTTTTAAAAGTGTTTTCTAATAACTTGAACTGGACAATTTTCCCTAAATAGAATATGTTATTGACTAAAGATCAAACAGTAATAGCTTAAGCCATCCTCTATGAAAACATTTTAAAAGTGTGAAATTAAATTTTAATGCTGCTTTCACTGCTCCAGATTTCCAGCCAATTTTACATTTATCCAATGAATAATTAATTAAAAGCCTTCGTATACCTTTTGTGTTGTACTGCGGGTGATGAATTTTACATGTCTATTTTGGATCGAGTATTAAAATATTGATAAGTGTTGCTTGTTGTCTCAATTCTAGGATATTAATGTATTATTTTGACTGGCATCTATCTGTCACTTGATCTTTGGAAGAAAACAGGTTCATAGTAGTATCCTCTTTCTATGAAACATTTTAGAGGGTAACTGGAAGATATTGATGTGTTTCAAATTTAATCCTATACTACCCACTATAGTAATCCCAGTATCGTTATGGAGTAGTGTATGGAGTAGCTGCTGCTTATATATGTCCATGAATTCACTATTGGGCGAAAAAAAAGGTCATGTGCAATTTTTTTTTTTCAATTAAGATAAATCATATATTTAGCTCACATGAGCCAAAGTTTTCTGATCATTGTCAATTGTCTGTGGTGTTTTTGAAATGTTGGCCGAATCTCCAGAACCCCTTGGCCAGTTTTTGTCAAATTTGCCACAGGTTATCCTTGGCTCAAGGGCTTTTGTTTATATTAAAAAGAGGGATGTGACCTTTAAACAAGAGAAGATAATTAGGAAAAAAAAAAAAACAAAAGTAGTGGTTGCTAAAAAAACCTTCTCTTCCCCTGGGTATTTGGCAGATATACTAAGCACATGGTGAGCAAGGGTGCCTCTTCAAAAATTGTGAATTTCACAGCCCCTGGGTCAGGGGTTCTGATGTTAAGGTGGGGATCTATTTATTATAAAGTGAAAATGCATCATTCCTTTGAAAACCCTCTTCTATGCCCCTGAGTATTTGGCAAACATACTAAGCACATGTTTATGATGTGCATGGTTGCCTCCTCCAAAAGTGTGAATTAATGGCCCTGAGTCAGGGGTTCTTGTTTTATGTTTGGGTTCTATTAATTATATAGTGAATATGCATTTTTTTTTTTTTTTGGAAATCTTCTTCTCTGCCCCTGCTAATTTAGCAAACAAATGCATGGTTATGGTAAGCAAGGGTGCCTCTTCCTAAATTGCAAAATTCATGGCCCCTTGGTCAGGGGTTTAGGTGCTAGGGCAGGGCTATAGAGTATATAGTGAAAATCTTTGCTTCTGGGTATTAAGCAGATAAACTAGGGTGCCTCTTCCAAACTATGACATTCATGGTCCCTGGTTTAGCGGTTCTGATGTTAGGGTGAGAGTCTGTTGATTATATAGTGAAAGATGCATTATCATGATTATTTCTATGAAAATATAGGGGGCAAACAGAGCACAAAGTTGTAATGAGCAAGGGTGATTTTACCAGATTTGTGAAATTCTGGATCACTGGGTCAAGTGTTCTGTTGCTGGGCAGGGCTCCATTGATCTTGTAGAGAAATTAGTACTCTAATATAGGTAGCCTGCTTAATATAAAGTACTTAAAGTACTTTCAAGTTTGAAATGGTCGGGTAAACTGGTATTTAATAGATAAATAAAATGAGATAATAATCTTTGTACATTAAGTGTTCTTCAAAGACCAAGAGAGGCTAATCTGAGAGGATATAAGATGAGTTGATGTGCTCAAGCACTATTGTTTTGTTTAGTCTACATAGTGATAGTGACAAATGGGAGTGTATTAGCACTGGCAAGTACAAGCAAGTAACTGGGTGTACTTTATGATTTGTTACTGAGTACTTGACTATTTTGTTGATCCCGGATCATCCTATTTCTCTTGCTTGTGGGCAGTATATATCATAGTCTATCAGTTTATTATGTTTACTGGGTTTTCTGTAAGAAAAATCAGTGGATCTTTTCACAAAAAATCTTACGACATATTTTTATCTTAAGTGAAAACTTATGATAAAAATCGTTTTCACAAAAATTCTTAAGAAAGTCGTAAGTGCAAAATCTGTCGTAACTTTACAAGAGCCCCAAGCCTCTCTTAAGTATTTTAAAAGCGATTTTATTGCAAAAATATAACTGCAAAAACCAAAATACACGTTAAATTGAACTTTTTAAAGCAACTTCCAATAATATTTTAAATTTTTTTCACAATCATTATCGAAAAATTAAATGAAATACACTACAAAATATTTACGATGTAAGTTTCACTTAAGATTTTCGTATGACCTACTTTTACGTCAGACTTGTGATTGTGACGTGAGATTTTAAACTTCCTTGCCTCACAAACGATTGCATTTGATATTTGTTGTCAATAATATTTGTTATGCTGACAAATGTTGAAAACTAAGTTTTATTTTTATTTTCACCCACTTATTTAAGGATTATACAGCATATTGAAGTCGCTGCTAGGGATGAAGTCTGTCGTAAGTAAAATCTTAAGTTCAATCTGCTACGAATGCGTTCCTGAAACGCACTTAAGATTTGTTGTAAGAGATTCTTAAGTTAAAATCTTACACAAAAAATTAAGATTTTTTATGAAAAAGGCTACAGGTTATTGAAATGATGAAAATGGCGAGCAGTAGGGCATTTAGTTGCCAAAAGGGTTCATCATTTGACTGGACAATTCCTTCTACAGTTTTCAAGATAGGAAGTTCATATTTTTACAAATTAATTGTACATATATCAGAGATATGCATAGTTCTTTGATTTTGATTTTTGATAATCTTATGAAAAAATACAAGTTGTTGAACTTAGTCATTTTAATGCAAAATATGTTCATAGGGTACATTGATTTGTTGGGATGTCACCTCCTACAGTAATATCATTACCATAAGAAAACCCGGTTTGCTGTCACATAGACAGCTTTTTCCTTGTTTTATTAATACCTCTATGGATTATTTGTATTATACTCAAGTGAAAGTTAAGGCCCTTTGGCCTGTTGTGTAGTTTAATAGTTCATTTATCATTCAGGTACTTGTATCATAGCAGCCCATAGGAAGTAATTTCCGTTTGGGGGGGGGGGGGGGGAGGGGCACATTCAAACATTTTCAGTTTGGTGGGGCTCTACAGAAATTCAAAAATTCCTTGACAAGCAAAAAAAAGTGTTATTTTTGAGGAGGCACCAAACATATAGTAGCTGTGTTTTCTATTGTATTCTATTTATCGGAAAATTTATTGGGCCTCTGTGCCATGCAATCCCCCCACCCCCTCCGGGTTCCTACAGCCATCTATAGTAAGTGTATTATGGGTCATATATTGTACTGTGAGGTATGTTATAATTATTCCACCCAATTCCACACCCTGCTAACTCACCAAGTTGACAACCATTGTCTGATTCTGTAGTATGATACAATTGTTCCAATTGTTATAATTTTTTCATTATTTGCAATACAGCCAACTACTTGACAAGTCAATAATATATTACAGAAAGCAATCAAGACTTGAGTTCAAACCATTTATCAGGTTACTATTTTATTTTCTAGCTTGACTTGAAAGTGTTTTGCCTATAGTTGTAAATTTATAGCATATTTAACAGCTATCATGATGTAGGAAGTAATTTTGTAATTTATTGTAATTCCTATGTTCTTCCTCTGTGTTTTAAATTAACAGAATATAGTGTCATTACTTTCTAGGTTGCTCCCAGCTTCAATCCTATTAACGATTTGTCGTTGAAAGCCTTACTTCGTTTAGCTGTGTTGGAATAATCAATTCATATGTTCTGTATACAATCCAAATATTTATTGTGCCATTATCTAACTAGGCATGTTATGATCAGCTATAATGCATATTGGTATACTGTTAATGCTCTGGTAATGATGTGTCAATCAATTGCAGTATTTGAGGGTATGAGAGGGAGGGTTTATTGTTCAAGCTCTGCGGTTTTATCAACATTAATTCAAGCTTACTGAGTAATGGTGTATTTCTCACGGGGGAATGTCTCTCAATCATTTTCTTCTATGTATTTAGCAAATGAAGTAAACTTTTCATTGCCGTTTTATTGATATGATGAATATGATATTCATTTTGTAAATAAAAGATATGGTTGTAGGGGGAATTCATTATTGTCTGCCTGGTGGCTGTGGAGGTGTTATTGCGGTGCTTTGGTGGTCATCAGTTAGTAGTGATAATACCTGAGAAGAATTGAGTAGAAAAATCATTCCAGTACAAAATTACTGTAAACCACAATGACAGCATACAGGAAATGTGTGAATGGAGGAACTAGAACCTGGTGAAACAGTCAAAATGTCAGAAAAAATTGAAATTAGGAAAAAGTAATGCACTGTTAGGCAACTTATTGCTTTTTGCAAAACATTCAGCTTGCATAAACACATGAGAAAAGCATGGTTGGGCTAAATACTTGCAATCCGTAAGAATAAAAAATATCAAATTTGGTTTGCCGTTTGCTTCAGTAGAAGAAAGGTCCGGGGTATTCTGTCAATGCTCTGACATCAGAGGAATTGTGTGGTTAATTTTATAAGATTCTTGAGATAGAATCCAGAGCTCTGTGGTGCAGGTCTGATATAAATTCTTCTATTAAGCCAGTAGTATCTTCATTACATTCTTTTATTAAGACAAACCAGTTGTATTTTTACATCTCGAAACTACTCAATTGCCAATGTATCAATGAATACTATAGTTACACTATTAAAATTTAGAACTAGTAATTGGAAATTACCAATCAAGACTGGCCGATGAAACAACATACCTTTAAATCAAACACTCTATACTTAATATTTGAAAATGATGCTGAAATTAAATACCACTCTGTACCATTTGATACCATTATATTAAACCATGTCCTGCTTTGAAACAAATGTAGAAAATTGTATCTATCATCAACATATATAAGACAAGAGCTTTTAAGTTTTTTTTAATTCATATAAAAAGGTATCTGTCATCTATAGCCTTAGTAAATTCATTAACGTAATTAATAAGAGAATTACCATTCCACATTAAAATGGTTAATGTAAATTGTACACTCTTGCCACATGTAATTTGTTTGATTTTGTTCTTGACGTATTTTCTCTAGACAAGTATGTTATTTCACATTATGTGAGAATAAATTGAATTGACATAAGAAAGATTTATTCCAATGATTAGGGCACCCTGAAATTATAATAGAGTATTTTATCCTTATTCCAACCCAATTAGAGTCTTTGACCTCTTTTTTTGGTTTGGTTTACATGGCCTGTAACTGAGAGTGACATTTGTAGGGCAGCCATGAAATTGAGGAGTGCCTACTATTTTAGACTGTTTTCTATGTATTGACTGAAAATCAGGGCAATTCACAGTTGTGCTTTAAACATGGTAACTCTCTGCAGAAAAACAATTTCATGACTACCAGCTTATTACATATTTTTATATCTACAAGAGGAATTTGAAACTTAATCTTCTTTGTTTCTTTTTATTAATATTAAGTAGTGGAAATCTTATCACAATATGTATTTATTTTGTAAACCTCAGGTCGATTGATTGAGGATGTGCATTTTATGTGTGAAGGCCGCCATCAAATGTTCCAATTCATTTAATAATTTAATAAAAAAGGTCTTTGGGGAGTTGGGAAATATGATGTTTATTAACTATTTATTGAATGGTTGTGTCATACATAACAGATTGACAAATATATCTGATGATATGGTCTGGTTAAAGATAATATCCAGACTTTAAACAAGGACTTTACAGATGTGTGTTGCCATTATGTTTTAAATATAGACAATCTGAGTTCCTGGAGACGGAATGTTTAAAAGACAAAAAGCAGTCCCAAATATAGCACCACGCTGAGAAATCAATGTTATAAAACACGGAACGGTAAACAAGAAAACTGACTGACTGTTTATTTTAGTTAATGGCCCATGTACTTTTAATGAATGAGTGCAATGAAAGGTGATTTTTTTTATTGTTTCTTTTTTTTAAATGCATGCACAGTATTCTTGAAAGGCATATTTTAATACATATTCTTTTTTCTTTTATAATTATGTGAAAGTATGATTTTGATATTTTCTTTTAAAATATAGAAAAATTTGAAATTAATGTATATTTTATTTTCCTTTTTTTTTTTTTTTTTTTAAAAAAAAAAAACGTGCCCCAGAATCATGAAGTTTAAAGCTTCAGTCTAAATTTGAACATTGTCTAAAAGTATAGAAAACAAACTAAATTTAAAATGGTTTTAAAACATCTTCCATTTCATGTTAATGATTTTAATTTTCAAGTGTCTATTTAAAATAAATATTTTATAAATTGCAGAAATTATGACTCAAGTCTAAGACTGCTTTATGTTCCTGGGGCCAGATGAATGAAATCATTTTTGAAAATTGTTAAACCACCCCCTGCTGCATTAAAACTGATCATCTTTCTGAAAAGTCAACTTCATGAGGTTTGAAACACCATGCATTGGCAGTTATCTCCCTTATTTCAGAATATATCCCCTCGCAACAAAGTTGAAGGGGAGATAGTAACACACTTGTGAGTGTGTGGGTGAGTGAGTGAGTGCATGTGTAACACAAGTAATAATTTACATTGGGATCAATGTGCTCTTTTTTAAGGGGATGCTCCACTTTGTGTTTCCTTGTTGATTTTGCATCTCTGGAAAAAAGATCTTTCTGCAGACCTGTATGATTTAGCATGTTTAGCAACCTTAGAGTTTAAATAAGTTTAATTTATGGCTCAGCTAGTAAAGCACATTACTTTCTTCAATATTGTCTTGCTGTTTCAATTATACAATTCTTGGATCTTCATAGAGATGTTTTCTTGTAATGTTGAACAACTTTCAGTTGCATATTTTCCATAATGTTGGAGTCCATTAGTCTTCATTTTATATTCGTGTCAACTCAGTGATCACCATAATTTTCCTGCCTTTTATGTTGATGAAACTCCAATATTTATACTGAAAACACATTCAAAATCTAGTTTGATTAAGCAGTGCCCATGCAGTAATTACCCTTTTACTTGGATATAATTAATATGAAAGAGAAAGGGAGCATGTTTTTATCAATATGACTCTACTAATGGCCTACACATTTTATGTTTTGATAATGCTAGGACTTGAAAATAAGCCAGTCTTTTAAAGTTACATAATGAGGCAAAATCATGTGTTTCTTTTAAGATATTTGTATCATAAAGCGAAAGATTTATGGAAATTATGAGTATAGCAAAGATATGACAACTAGACTGCACTGTAAAGCAAGAAAAGACTGCACAATAAAAGTGCTGGAAAACAAAGGTTGTATCTACCGTTTCGTTGTTATCCTACATGTCAAGGTCACGCCACTTTTATTTTTAGTGTAAACTTGTAAACAACATTCAATTGGAGCATGCAAAGGTGAGAAATATGTTCTATAATCTTTTTGAAAATTGTATCAAAATTCCTTGTCTACCGACATTCATTTTTTGGTACTTGAGACCATGGTTACTTCTTCAACTTTTCTGCACACATGTACAACAGGGAGGAAGAAGTAAAGCAATATTTTCGTCTTGGACCATACTAAAATTATTTTTCTCTCCATAAAAGTAGATTTTTTAGGTTCCGAAACCTGTAATTTTCTGAAACCAAATACTTTCAGGAATTGAACAAAATTTGCACAGGGTCATGCAAAAATTCTATGTTTGTCAATTTCCTGTTTGTGCGTCACGGTGTCGCTTTAAAAAGCCCCTTCTTACCAAAACTTAAAATAAGATTCAGCTTATTTCAAGGTTTCAGGGTATGTATCAGCTGATTGCAATTATCCGGTTGATTGAGGATTTTAAGTTGTAATATACTTTTAAAAAACCACATGCTTTTAAGGTTCTTATTGCCTTTTAATCTGAAGTTTTAAAGACCTTTAAGTTGATGCATTTTAATTGCATATTGTCAGTTATAAAACTAGCTATGCAGAGATCTTTGCTTTTGGTGCAGACCATTAAGAATTAATCTACTAATGCAATGGTGTATATAGGTTCCCTCTGTTTACATTAGCGACCACCAATCAACCTTGAAAAAGTATCACAACAAGTACAAATGCCTTAATCTGGTAAAATAATCCCACTCTAATCCAGTCATTACCTTGCTGTGCCAATCAGATCTTGGCCTGAGATTCCTGTTACCTTCTAAGGCCTTGTTTTTGGGGCATTATTCTGAGATTTAATTAAACACGAGGTGCTACTGTGCACTGACGGAGAAAGTCCCAGGTTGAAAAAGTGCAGTGTGCACATGATCATGAAGTCCACCTTTCCTCTGCACAACATTGACATCATAATCTTCTAAAGCTGGCAATAACCTTCTAATTTTCAAATCTTATCAAAGAATAAGACCAGAATTTGGAATTTGACTTAACCAGCAAATCAGCTGTTTCCATTTCAGTTTGGGAAAAAAAGTGTTGAAAGAAGATCCAGTGAGAAATGTTTTTTTCCCCTAAAATCTTGTGACTGATGACTTTTCAGTGAAAGAACTCGGGTTTAAGTCTTCATTTATAATTATTAAAAACTACTGAACTGCTAAGCAGTACATTATACTACAGTCAGGATAATACTTTCTGAAATGTAATCAAATACATGTGCATTTAGCTTAATAGTGCTGTAAAATTCTGAGGTTTCATTAAAATAATCTTGAACAAAGTTTAAAATTAGAATATAATTTTAGTACGTGTAGTTTATTTGACCTCAGACTAGTTGTTTATGTTCTAGTGAATTCGCTGGATATTTGTGTACAGCAGTCAATCAGATTTCTGATTACAGAGTCTGATCTATTCTAATCAGTGGTTTACACTGTTTCCTGTGAACTTAAACATTGATTTTCAAAATCTTTAAACAGAAAAAAATAGATGAATAATTGTCTCATGGGTGGTCTTCCATTAGAACAAAAAAATTGATTTCCTGACTCAAAAGCTCCCGACCTCCAGTCTTACTGAGACCATAGCTTTAAAATGATTTTAACGGCACCTCTTTATTTTATATAGTTGGACTTTTTAACTAGTAAGAATGAGATGATTTATTTAATAATGAGAAGTATGTGAATTTACTGTATCTTGGGATTTTTCTATTCAATAATAGCAATACCGGTAGGGTTAAAACGGTGTCGGTGTAATGCTTGGTCAATATTGTGTAAAGGTTACTTAGTTTCTAATCAGAAAATATTTACCCAGTATTAAAAAAACTCTGTTTTATATTTGGTAGATTTTGCATTAATATTGTTAGGGTTTACATTCCTAGAAAGATTGAATGTAATTGATCTTTTCATTATGCAGAGAGTGAGGGAGAGAGAGGGACATTGATTATGATCATTGAAAAGGTCTACACAAAAGATAAAAACATTGTCCTGTTAAAAAAAAAAAGGAATATATAATTATATAGCAGCATTATGAATCAATGATGCAAAGTCGATAGAAAACTCTGTCTTAGAAATCAATTAAATTTTTAATGAAAAAAAATCAAACAATATTAAAAACACTCTCATTTGTGGTTTTGATGTCTCCCAAATCTATTAAGATACTGACTTAAGACATCCTGTGTATATATATCAGGAGGGAAAACAGTGCAATGATAAGATTCCTTGATTGTAAAGTACTTCATCACTAGGGATAACTGAATGCTTTAACTATATGTACCAAGAATGTCTACACTAAATAATAGAAGAATTAAGTAGTGTAAAATAATTCTGTGTACAATGTATTTATCCCCCACCTTAGGGAGGGGGTCATTTGGTCTTGGCACACCTGTCTAGATGCAGTGTATAAACTCTAAGTCAGTACTGTTACAAAATTGAGTCTCTGGAGGAATAGTTGGTTTGAATGGTTTGAGACTTAAGATATTGCTGATGACCCCATGGATGTGCCAAGATCTTGATTCAAGGTCTTATCTTAAAGGTCAGTGGTGTTTGGGCAATAACTCTGGAATCCTTGATTGGAACAAATTCAAAGTATACTATTGCTGATGACCTACATTTAGTCTGAGGTCATGATGTGGCCATAGGTAAACAGTTTTACATGCAAAAGAATAAATTCCTAAAAAGAACAGGACTATCATTTGATAGCTGAATATCATGTATTAAAATACCAAAAATTTAATTCAAAAGTATATTGAAACTAATGGCTTTGATGTTAGAGGCACCAGGTGCCATTGATAAGTGACTTTAACCTGAACCTTCAGTAGTAAGAGAAATGTTAGGTGAGCACAGCGGCCCATAGACCTCTTGTGTTTGGACTGGTCATAAATGTTAAACCAAAACATTATTTCAAGGATTAATAGAAAACTTAGAGATTTTGTAATTGGGTCATATGCCAAGTATTTAATATAATTTGCTTCAGTGAAAAACTTTGATATCTGATTGTAATAAGCCAAATTGACTGAGGAAAAATTATCTTAAAAGATTTTATTTTTTCATAGTTTTATATACTTTCTAGTTGATAAACAAATTTTTCTGACTTTTTTTTCATTAGGAAAAAAAGTTTCTGACCAACACACCAGGAATCTAATTGTGGAATTGAAATTCGGCCATGTTGCTCTTTAAAAATAAAAAGGAGGAGTTAAAGAAACAAGGCAATTAAAAAGCATGTCAAATTTACTAATCATATTAAAATTGTTTACAAAAGATTACAGTACTTTCTGAGTAAGTGGGTGTTTGATTTGAAGCATTTTTTTTAAAGACCCAGGTTCCACTTAAAAGTGCAAAATGATCAACTTAGAAAATTTCCATCAGGGCATTAAGTAGAATGGACAAAATGACTCAATATTCCATTTAAATGTATGGGATTCCAACATCAGGAACTGTGATACACATCCGAGTTTTATTGATTTAACCAATGTAGACTGCAGGAGAAAGACAATTAGGGATTTTTAAAGGTTCTAGAACTTGGAATGATGTAGTCCTTTTGAATTATGTAGCTTTTTGTTCTTCAGGCTAGTATTAATTTAGATTAAGAGTTTCATATCGATACTTAGAGCATATCCTTCACATTAGATAATGTTACGTCATCTTGTTGCTTAAATTGCAGCATACCCAGAGAGTACAGTCCAAACTGTGGTCCAAATTTATAGTACAGAATAAAGAATTAGACAACTATTTAGCCTTATAATTTACAACCACATCATTAATTATCTTTGATGTTATTTGATAAAAAAAAAAGAAGGATAGTTTTTCAGATAGTTAGTTGTTGTCATTTTCTTTTTAAATAGATTTACACTCCTGTAATTTGTTTGTCAGCCCATAAGAAAAAGGCAAAGATAATGAACAGTGATCAATCTTTTTAAAAAAGTAAAAAACACTACAGATAATACAGATCTGTGAACAGAGCATAAAACACCGAACCCCAGAAATTCCAGAGGTGAGATCTGTGCCCGGGGCCATGAAACTTAGACGAGCTCACTTTTGATCTCGGTCTCACTTTTCCACTATTAATTCCTTGGTAAAAGTGAGACTGAGATCAAAAGTGAGCTCGTCTAAGTTTTATGGCCCCGGAGCCAGGTGCCTAGGAGGAGTAAGCATCTCCTGTCCACCGGGGACTGCTCTGTAGTGCAGCTGAAATCTGGGATAGGTGGTTGATTAGCTAGGAATACTTATTTTACATTGTTCATTCTTTTTGCGTGAATTTTTGTTTCACAATGATAGCGTCAGTCGAGAGGATAGTCTTCTGTCATGAACAGAAAGGTTCTGTCTTCTCCTCAGTCAATAGGATCATCTCCTGGTGAACTTTCTAGGTGAATTTAAAAATAGCCCCGTCTGTTTGATTTTATAATCTGATGACAGCAGCTTCTCCAGATATTGTAGTGGTTGATTGATTTCAAGACCTCTTCATTTCAACATTATACCTACCTTGCAATTGTCTATCAGTTGTCACCAAAGACCATAAAATTTTAAAACCTGAAGTACTGAAATCCACTCTAAATCTTTTGATAATTTTGTTTGTTGGGCTTTTTAAAGAGAATTTTATAGAACTGTTTCATGTTTAAATTTTATACCTCATTGATCAGACATCTGCTTGGTTTTGAGTACTGGTATGTCTATGTATACCTCAGAGATCAGACATCTCCTTGGTTTTGAGTGCTTACATGGTCTTTCTGCATATACCTCTGTGTGGTTATGAGTGCTGTCTGTAAAAATTTAAGGATCTGGCAGTTCATAAATTTAACTTTATGCAGAGCTTTTTTGACGGAACCAAATTATTGAAGTGTACATTTTGCAGTTTTTTGATAAAGTTAATATATTTTTAGCTCACCTGAGCCCAAAGTTCAAGTGACTGTTTTTGATCAGAATTTGTCTGTTTTTGTCATTGTTGTTGTTGTAAACTTTTTACATTTTCATCTTCTTCTCCAAAACCGCTGGGCCAGTTTCAATCAAACTTGTCACAGAGCATCCTTGGGAGAAAGGGATTCAAGATTTTTCAAATGAAGGGCCACACTCTCTTTCAAGGGGAGATAATTATTAAGAATAAGTAAAAATTTAATGGCATCTTTCTGAGTCTTTTTCTGGAGAACCACTGGGCCAGAAAAGATGAAACTTATGTAAAAGCTTCATTACATAATGTAGATTCAAGTTTGTTCAAATCGTAACCCCTGGAGGGGTAGGGTCACAGGTAACACAATGGGTGATCAAAGTTAATTTACATTGGAATGCATACTAGGAAAAAAGTTTTTACAATCGACTACTGTAGATTCCTTATTTTACGCGAGTACTTAATATCGTGAAATGGCCCAATGACGTCAAATTGCGAGGACAATAATTCGCAAATGGGTGATTTATCTAGAGATTTGACATACATTAAAGTACCATAAAAATAAAAGCGAGTAATTTAATTTCATAATAGGTGCTTCTCGGGTAATTACGCGATAATTTATTCCTCGCGTATATTTAGGAATCTACAGTACTCAAGATCAAAAAAGCCTTTATATGGAAGCAATCTCAGGTAGTGTAGATTTAAGTTTATTCAAATCATGATCCCTGTAGTAGGGTTGGATCACAATTATCTTCGCTAGCCAAAGGTTTCTGATCTGCTACTCTCCTCACAAACCCTTGGCCTATTGTGCTAGCAAAATTCGCAATTGTTTACAACTTGTGATTCGAACCTTACCTCATATGCACAACTTGCTTCATAATTGACAGAATTAAAGTGCATTTTTAAAAATTTAAATATTGAAAGAAAATTAACAACAGGTATGGAGCAATATTAAATTTGTTATTTAGGGTGCAAATCTTCATCTGCAATATACAGGTAACTCTCGATACCTCGAAGTCCGCGGGACCGAGGAAAAACTTCGAGAGATCAAGAGTTCGAGTTTTCAAGAGTCCGGAATTTTCCGGGTTTGTAGACTGGTTTTAAAATTAGTCTTACCGGATGTAATGATTTTCATGCAGTCTCAACCTTTTACATGTGGCTTTTATAAAACAACTATATTTTTTCGTAATTTAGATGAATATTTCATTAAACTGAGTAAAGCAAAAATGTATATCGTCATTTCATGTATATTTATTTATTCTTTGTAATACAGACATCATACTACGCATTTGTTACATGAAAACGACATTTTACAGCGTCGTACACGTATAAAGCATGGACTATTCCAAACATGATCACTGAACGCAGTATTTTAAGTATTTGTCCAATAATAGTCGCCATATTGACATTGCAGCTGTTTCTGCTTTTTCATATTTCGTTTAACTTTGACACTGACTTGAAATAAAAATTAAATTAGTGTTTCGTCTTTTAATCAATTACTACTTTTCACTGACACTGCGTCTCTCAATTATCGTAAGACAGTCGATGATAATTATTTTAATAGCATATAGGCAAATTATGATTCATTATAAATCAATTATCACCTTGCAGCATAAGTGTCACCTGAATAAACATCCCGCTCCTCGAGACCCGCGTCTTCTGCCTTGGGCCATTTAAATGTCCAGGTATAGGTGCTAATTATATAACCTTGTATACACATAGCCACTTCGAGGTATCGAGGGTAAATTCTAATAGAATATGCATAGCGGGACTGCATTTTGACTTCGAGGGATCAAGGGTTTCGAGAGATCAAGAGTTCGAGAAATCAAGAGTAAATTTGCTTAGTTATATAGGGGGAAAAATCGGGACCGGAGACTCACTTCGAGCGATCAAGAACTTCGAGAGATCGAAGTTCGAGCCATCAAGAGTTACCTGTACATTATTATGATATAGATTCCATATTACATTATATGTCAACTTAAAGTTGGATGACACCATAGTTATTGAATGAATGTTATCTTATGGATCATAGTTAACCTTTGTTTTTCATTCCCAAGACTGTAAAGTCAAGAGACATGCCAGACGGAGATATCCTCATTTACAAAAGCAATCGCTGATTAGTCAAACAATATCCATTAAGTTCAATCACAACGAGAAAGAAATCCCACTTTTGATAGCACAATAGGTCAAGGAATTGTGAGGAATGTAGCGGATCAGAAGCCCTTGGCTAGCAAAAATAGGCCACAATAGGAGATCACAGAATATATAGGGGGAAAGAACAGCAGGGCCACAGTTTATCAGGTGATTGTTGTGGTCCATGGGCCTCTTGTATTTTCATGCTCTGAGATTTTAGGATTGGGATGTTGCTTCAACTGTTTGCCATATCGCATTAATGGAATTTGACCCATAAAGGTCAAGGCTGTAATGTGAGGTCAAGAAATTCTTAAGTTAGAGGTCAACTTGCAAATTGCTTGTACATAAATTTTTAAGGACTTAAGTGACAGTCTTATATGAGAAATGATTTAAGGAGGATAAACAAGAAGATTTTATGCAGACATTAAAATAGGTCATTAGATAAGACCACTGCAAAGGAGGCATGGACAAAACATATCATTGGGCTGTATAAGGAAATCAGGTTTTATCCGTTTGATAACTGTTAAATATCTCAAGAAGGTCAGTGTATGCATGAACCTTCAGCTATAAAGTTTTAAATTGCCTCTAATCGGTGGGTTTGTTATTTGAATTGTTATGATTCTACACTAGAGAGCTCCCCTAAAGGGCTTATTTCTCCATGTGGGGTAAAAAAGTTCTTCCAACCTAGCAGGTCCTTGCTAGATCCATGTTTAAATGTTGCACAAATGTTGATTTGATTTATCTGAACCATATCAAATCTTGACACCTCTTAAGGACTAGAATTTTGAATTCCATGCAGTTGAAACGTTAGTTGTGGTGATAAGGTTCAATATTATCTTAAACTTACAGGTATTCAAACTTTTAAGGGAGACATAGAAAGAATATTTGTAGCACCTACATTGTTTTCATAAATTAAGAAAACACCATTCAAAGGACTACTCCAAAAGCTACTCTTAATATGTATTCAAGTGTTGAGAGAGAGAGATGTTTTTGCATATGCATCACAGAATTACTGTGGTTGATATGCCCTTTTGATGTTGACCTTCTTTTAATTCACAATTTTGATAATAAACATCCTGACTTGTAACTGCAAGCTCTGCACACCAGTTAACATGTAACTACACCTACACAATCTCTGGCCACCAGTTAATGTGTAACTACACTGACACAATCTCTGTCCATCAGTTAACATGTAACTACACCTACACAATCTCTGTCCACCAGTTAACACGTAACTACTCCTACACAAGCTCTGCACACCAGTTAACATGTAACTACACCTACACAATCTCTGTCCACCAGTTAATGTGTAACTACACTGACACAATCTCTGTCCATCAGTTAACATGTAACTACACCTACACAATCTCTGTCCACCAGTTAACACGTAACTACACTGACACAATCTCTGTCCATCAGTTAACATGTAACTACACCTACACAATCTCTGTCCACCAGTTAACGTAACTACACCTACACAATCTCTGTCCACCAGTTAATGTGTAACTACACTGACACAATCTCTGTCCACCATTTAACATGTAACTACACTGACACAATCTCTGTCCACCAGTTAATGTGTAACTACACTGACACAATCTCTATCCACCAGTTAACATGTAACTACACCTACACAATCTCTGTCCACCAGTTAACATGTAACTACACCTACACAAGCTCCGTCCACCAGTTAACATGTAACTACACCTACACAATCTCTGTCCACCAGTTAAAGTGTAACTACACTGACACAATCTCTGTCCACCAGTTAACATGTAACTACCCCTACACAAGCTCTGTCCACCAGTTAACATGTAACTACCCCTACACAAGCTCCGTCCACCAGTTAACATGTAATTACCCCTACACAAGCTCCGTCCATCAGTTAACATGTAACTATACGTACACAAGCTCCGTCCACCAGTTAACATGTAACTACCCCTACACAAGCTCCGTCCACCAGTTAACATGTAACTACACCTACACAAGCTCTGTCCATCAGTTAACATGTAACTACACGTACACAAGCTCTGTCCACCAGTTAACATGTAACTACCCCTACACAAGCTCTGTCCACCACTTGACATGTAACTGCACCTTTGCAAGCTCAGTCAGTTGAAAACTCGTCATTTCTGATCACCTTATTTCTGCAAGCAGTTGTTTACGCCCTGAATACCCAAACATTTCTAGGCTAAAAGGATCTTGGTTTTTTTTTTTTAATTTTGTGAAAGTAAGATTTTCTTGACAAAATGGTATGTCATCTATAATGCTTGTTATTTGCTAAAATGATACTTGTTTCTTGGGCCTTGCTTTAGACATGTGCTTAAGGCACTAATTTTTCATCAAGACTTAAGTTAATACCCCTCTAAAACCAAGGACTAGTTTGTTCTGAATCTTTTGTATAGTTTTATGAGTAACCACTAGTATACAGTAAATAATGGAAGGAAGGAAAATTCTAAGAATATTGTAAATTTTGCATGAAATCTGCATTCATATTTGCATATACAATAAAGATGTTCAAATTCTATTTCCAGGTCTCAGTTACCATGGATAGATATCATCTTGGATACAGCTTTGACCTTTTACATCTCCTGGACTCAGACCGTTTGAAGTGCTCCATCTACAATGTCGTAAATCACCGTGATTGCTGATTTCTGTACAGATGTTGAGAGGTTCCTTTTATAGGTCCCTCAGCTGTTTGGAGTTAACCTTATTGTTCTACTCAGTTGACTGAGAGTTTTGATTACTTTTCCTAGTGAATTAATCATTCATCTACAATTTTTAGTCCCACTGGAAACTCTGAATTTACAAATATACCTGATCTCGATCCATTGTCTTGCTTCCTGATTGTAAAGGGCTTTATTGTATATAGCTATAACTTGTGAGCTAATTTGGAACCCATCTTTCTCCCAGGAATACTAGAAATGCAATGCACATATTCATTATAATTTTGCAATCATTTGAAACATTTATTTCTAAGCATTATATCCAATATTCTTAAATCATCATTACAAGAATAGTACATGATGTACACAAATGGGTAATATTCCTAGGCTTTTGAATGTACATATATATATGCATAGAAAGTTCGTGATGCAGATGTTTGGTGCAATGGAATTGGTCGGAATTTTTTTTATACATATTAAATTTCAAATATAAAAATGTTTGAAGATCAAACACTTCTCAGTAGTATGATTTTTCCAATTTTGTTTTCAAACAAAATCTCAGCACTGGTATCAAGATTTTTTTTTAAAAACTAACTTAGAGAAGTTTTCTAAATTTCTACAGTCTCTGAAATGTTCTACCATTGCTTTTTCAGGTCTGCTTAAGTTCATCATTTGCTCTCTGTGGTTAAATTGTGAACTGAAATAAATGTGACAACAAAATAAGTACAGGTATTTTAAACCCTGATGTACTATGTGAATACATAAGACAACATAAATGAAATTTGGAAAGCTAATAAGAATACAAGGAAGGAACTGGTATTTTACATTTTTCCTGTTCAACGATCATTCAATATGTGTTCAACGTTCAATTGTATTCACACTCGATGTTTACTCCCTGTTCATCATTTACTCTTCATTGCTCCTAGCTTCATTCCGCCTGGTTAGGGGTACTAGAACATTTCAGGGACCTGATTTGAACGCATTTTTTATAAAACATAAATGGATTAGATAGCAGGCATTGCCTATATAAGCCCTCTACAGAGGTAAAAGGTTCATTTAAATCATATAATATGTACTAAATATAGTTAACAGGTACATAACATCAGTAAGTTGTATTTTAAACTGATTGAGAATGAAACGGGGGATAAAGATTTAAATGCATGATTACCAGTTTTATGAGGGGAAAAAAAAGGGGGAAAAGTTAGTAAGTGGGATGTACCGCAGAAATAAAATACAAAGTGTCATTCATTAGATTACATGAGTTTACAGGGACTCAGCATCGTAACAGCTTATAGTGATAATAAACTGTGAACTGTCATTTATAGACAACTGTCTCATTTGTCAATGTAAATACTGCTTTAAAGAACCCTAAAAATTTTATTTTCATAAAATACTTCGTGTGAAAATACAGAGGTAAAGAGAAAATTTGGTAAGAGTGTGTTGATGCACATTGTCAGAAGGAAAAAGGAGAACGTTTATGATCCAGTGTGATTGTACACTAGGATATAATGTATTGTGGTCATGTTTTTGTTACTCAGTATAATATATACATGTACTGTGGTCAAGTTTTGTTAATTTGTTGGATGTGACAAGAATAACATTTTTTCATGGTGCCAAAGTATGATTGTTGAGAACTTTTATTTATGAAATGTAGATCAATTGTAGAATATGCAGATTGGTTTTTGATTCTTTTTTTGCCTATCCTAGAGTTATCCATGTAAAACACATGATAAATAATTGATTACATTTTATCTAATTTTATTATCTTGTGCTCTCAAAATTCTTGCAAAGAAAGCAAAATTTGGATTATTGCTTAAAGGGTCAAAGCTATGAATTTTCCTCTTTTCACATTCAATTTAATCATCAGACATTTTGATTCTGATCTAAAGACAAATTCTTTTATCAATACCAGCAACTTATCTGTTTATCTTGAATCGAGACCTTTTCCAATGGTCCACGTTTGTATAGTTTGTAAAAGACGATTTTATTTAGAGTCCAAACTCTGAATGTTTTTCAGAAATTTTGTTATTGTTTTGATTTGATATTTGTTTTATTTTGACCAAACTCAAGCTATGGCCAGAAAGCCAGGTGACAAATGACTTCAAAATATTAACTTTCTTCCAATAATCAAGGTTATGTAAATATGTATTTCAAAACTTAAATGTTGTAAAGACAGTCATTTTTGTAGGGGAGACTCAGACATGTTTTGGTGGATAAAAAGGGAACATTCTTTTTGGTTTTTTGTAATGGCTATGTTGCACATGATTTCTTCAATTGTTTGCTATGAACGCTACTAATAAAAAGGCACAGTCTTCGTTAAGGTTTTTATTTTGTTTTGGAGGTGACAGACCTGTCAAAAATTGTTGCATAATCCAGGATACCGAGTCTTTCACACCATGCAGTAACCCCCCATATATTACACAGTCCAGAGCAAGTCAATGAGATTATTGCACAGACAGGTCCAGATGAAAACAACGGTACTGTGCAGCGTTCAGCTTGTATCTTTCATTAATTATTTACTTGTATTTTTAGTTCTGAAAAACAAGGGAGATCTTTTTTCCTGAACAATTCACTTGTTAATTAAATTCATGCTCATGGTTTAAAGATCAGATTTTCAAACTGTGTGACATTTCATTAAAGTCGAACCTTTACCAAAATGAGCAAAGTAAACACTGTATAACACGTAGAATTGCACACCATGCTAATCCATTTGTTAAATAGTTTCAGTATGGAATAAGCACGCGTTGAACGTGGGTAATTTGAAGTGTTATAGTCCTTTTATCGGATAAGCTTAGAATTATGCATTGTGTGGTTTTGAATGATAGGCGGATTCAAGAAGTGTGCAAAATTTCCGATTTTGTTGCTCACACACGTTTATATTTTTCTTTCCTATAGCAAATATAATTTTAAAAACTTTTCGTTTGTACATGTATACCATTAAGAATATTTAAAACTGTTTAATGAATTATGTGAATATAAATACAGTTGACTTGATCTTTACTAAAAGCTTTTCTCTGTTGTTACATCATTGCGCCTTGACTTCCTGAAAGAAGAAAGTCCGATTCTCAATGAATTAATGATGAAAAGAAAAACGCTAGCTCATGGGGAAATACACAAATACTAGCATTTCTACTGTCGGGCATGTTATAGGAAAGATCAATAATCGATCAGGAAAAGGGCTATTGTAGAATTTACAGTCAATGTCTTGTTTAAGGATAGAGAATTACTAATGTAAGTCAAACAAAAATAAAAAGAAAACATGCCACTGTAAAAGTCGGTATTTTCATACCGGGTATATATGCTGAAAAATTCGTTATTCTTGCCCGCGGTTTAGTCTTTGTTCTTTTTTTTCTTCAAGGAAGTGCATATATCAGAAATGCATGTTTCACAGAAAGATTGACTTTCAGTATACGTGATCAAAATAAAGTATCCGTAAAAATGCACTTGGATTGTAAGTGGATAATTGTTCTGTTTTGTTTTTTTAATTAATTAACCTATATACATGCATGTAACATTTATTCATTAAGATATTTCATTGGTTGCCTGGTTTTTGTTTTCGCCCTTTCATGCTAAACTTATTAGATGTTCTGAGTTTATTATTTTAATACAAATTCTTAAATTGGACCAATAGTCCAACAAGTTGATGCTGTGCCGGAATACATGTAGTCCTTTCGAAACTGCGAACTCTAATTGATAATTTTGATAAGCTGATCTTCTTTATTAATAATTACATGTATCCGCTGACCTTTGTTTTAAATTTCAGGTGCTGCGTTAGTCATATTTTTACTTAATGTGACATTGTTTTATTCAAGAGAAATATTTTTAGGTCACATGAGTCACTTTGGTGACCAATCGCTGTTCCCTTCTATTCGTCGTCCGTTGTTCATATAAGCAATGGGTGCGTTTTCCGTGAAATGGCTTAAAACCCTCAGGACCAATTTTAGTCTTTTCTATAGCTTTTCTACAGCTGAAAAGACGTAAGAAAGTTATATTACAGTTCCCTTCCACCCACCCGGGGCCCGATTTAAAAGTCCCAAGGTCACAGAAATTCATAAATTTTCAAATTTTTTTACTCCTGGACATCTTTATCAATATTCCGTCGACACGGTGCAACTATAAGTCATTTACATATGGCCCCTCTCTTTTGCATTAAATACCTTAATTGTTAGACCATTATTTACACTTTGAATTGTCTACGGATTTTTCCGTTTGTCTCATCATGACAAGGAGAACACGATGAGTGTGACCGATGGAGAGGGGATGCTTACTCCTCCATGGCACTTGATCCCACCTCTGATGCTTTTAGGGGTCCGTGTTTGCTCTGCTCCCAATTTGTATTGTTTCAATGGACTTCTGAGCTTGAATACTGTTCTTTTCTTCATGTTTCCTTTCAATATCCCCCCCCCCTCTCTTTTCGAAGGAAATGTTCCCAGCTTAATGAAAATGGCCCAATAGTTTAAGCGAGGAAACTGGAGAACTGTTTAATTAAAATGAACTTCATGCAAAGAGGACCTGTAAAGAAGTTTGTGTCAACATATCAGATGTTTATGTCGACTTGTCAGATAATAATAATCATCATTAAAATGTGCTAATGCGACTCGCTGAAATTTTCTTGTCATCATAATAACTGACAAGTCGAAATATGTGCATGTCTAACTAGCAAATATAATTACCTGACAAATCTATAATTTTCTGATAAATCGATTTCTGACAAGCCAACATAATTGTATGACAATGTGACATATTATCTGACAACTCGATATAATTTCTGACAAGTCAAAATTATCTAACAAGTCAACATAATAATTTGAAGTCGACTTGTCAAATATGTGGACTTGTCAGATGATGATGTCGTCTTGTAAGATTTATATGTCAACCTGTCAGACATTTATATGGACGTCAGTTGTTATGGTGTGACCGGTCAACAGGGGATGCTTACTCCTCCTAGGCACCTGATCCCACCTCTGGAATTTCCAGCGGTCCGTGTTAAATGCCCTTTTCACATATTTGTATTGTTTGTGGATTTTTTTGAGATCGATCACTGTTCGCTGTCTTTACCTTTTACATAAACATCTGACATCTAAAGATAATAATGGTAACTCTCATGCATACTTTTATTTGCATGAAATTATTTGCATTTTTAAACGTTGACATGGTTTCTTAGTTCAGTTTACACTTTTCTGTAGAAATGACGCGTTCCAGTGTTGTACCGGATTATGGTAACATGGATTATACATTTTGTATTTTACTGATTTAATTTGTCAATAATAAATAATCAGCATTATCCCTCTGTATATAACATGTCAGGAATCCGATAGTGCTTACCCGACATTTCCTTCCTATAATAACATTGAAGTATAGCACCATGATCTTTTATCGGGGTTGAAAAATGGAAGAGTTTTTATGATAACGTAAAGTATTTCTTTTATCCAGATCGATGTAAAGCAAATTATAAAACCCCAACATGCGTGGTCATTGGATTGCCGTAAAACACATATCTGTACCATTTTCACCAATACTCCATTAGAGAAATTCGTATCCGATTATTAAACTTGTTTATGGTTCGATCTCCATACCATTTGAACCAACAAATAGAGAGATCAAGGTCAAAGAACGTTGAAAGCTGTATTATTATTATTATTATTATTTATTTTTTTTTAATAACTTTAATTTAGAATATATAGTCTCGCATGCAATGGATTCAATGCAAAATACCTAAGAGATTTTTTGGACATCTATTGAACTGCATGTACTTATCCTTTGAGAAAAAATGGAGGAAATATACCTTTTTGTGCATAAACATTCAATAAAGATGATTGGTGAAACATTCTGATTGAATATACCGACAAAGAAATTTTAAATTACAGTGAACCTGTCTAATCCGACATCCAATGGGAAACAAATTTTGTGTCGGAATAAACAGGAGTCGGATTCCAGTGTAAAAAACGTGGAAAATAGTAAATTAGGAATGAAAATCGTGGTCGGGATTCACAGTGGAACGGATTGCACAGGTGTCGGTTTAGACAGTTTTCACTGTATATTTTTCGAAAGCAGATCAAAGAATTACCAAAGATCTGCTGCGTTTCTATAACGGGGTTTATCGATCAGAACTGAGTTATATGAGGACTGGTTACATCAAGAAATACTTAGAGTTTCATTTTCTGATACTGACCAAAAGTGTTAAATCTAAACAAAATTCACAAAGTGTATTTCAATTCGTAAAAAAAAGTGTCCAGAACCTAAGCTGAATTCTCCGCTTTTGATAAAATACAAATAAAGTGGCAAAACCTAATTGTCATTCAGCTTTACAGGCGGGACTTTGATATACATTTTTTTAAATGAAGACATTAAACCTTTCTTTTTTAATTCTCTATCTGCACCGATAATTCTTTTTTGGAATGTTCGATTGCCATAGTTTGATATACCCACTGATCTGAAACGTTTTCTTGCTATTTGACTTTCTTAATCTACAAAACTTACGTATAAAACACCAATTTAACTCCTTCAGACCTCAACTAATCCTTGTCTATCAGTCAGCATTTAATGCTGAAATCTGATACCTTGCTTTTGGGGTAGACAGGAACATAGATACATGTATATAGTTACGCTCAACAGTAAGCCTGGTATCGTTACAATAGTTAAAGACCAAGCCAGTGGACTTACACTGACTGTTAATGTAATATCGAGCTAGATACCCGATTTTTACCTTAGAATGTGATGCCTTGAAAAAAAATCAGATAAAGACGTGTGAACTAAAGTTCTGTCTAAATATATTTTAACTAAGAGTGGAAGGAAGTTATCAATGCCCAATCATATTATTGGGTTCCAATCTTTAACATTTTTAAAATGATAAAGTAGCAAGATGATGTCAAATTAGCAATTATGCCACGATTGCTAATGATTGAAATAAACATAACTTAATTTGGGACTACATGTATTTTCAACTTGACCAACCGCAACGATCATGGCAGAAGCTTAAAGAATTGTTAACAGGTCATATATAAGGCTTTATAGCATACAGTAGTGAGTAGTGTTTGAAGATATTGGAGAAGGATAAAGGGTGTTGTTTCAGATTTTCTAAAAAATTGGCCCAGAAATTGCCTAGGATCTGACATCAAACACTGTCAATTAACATATTAGACCTCAGTGCTTTATGACATAAAAGTAGGTCACAATGACCTCATTTAGGAATTCTGCAGGTAAAAGTACAAAATCAAATTGTCTTAGACCACGTACATGTACCTTGCAGTGACAAAGTATCGGAGAATGTATGGCCTCGAATTTTTCAAATGGTGTTTCTTGGAAATAGATGTATTTACTTGGACTAAAGAGTACTGATAGACACCATGTTATGAAACTCGGTATTCTAAGATTTTGGTTAAAATTCCATATGATGCATGTGAAACTAAGCTTTAATGGCAGAAAATCCATCAAAATGAAAAAAATCTGTTTTTTTTTTTTTTTAAACTAGAATTAGCTGTTTTTCTGATCGAAATTTGTCCATTGCCTATCAACATCGTCCATGTCGTAAACTTTTCACATTTTCGTCTTCTTCTCCAGAACTACTTGGCCAATTTCAACCAAACTTGGCATATAGTACCCTTAGGTAAAGTGGATTCAAATTTATTCAAATGAAGGGTTATATCCTCTTTCAAGGGGGAGATAATTAAGAAATAGTGAAAATTGGGCGGTTCATTTAAAAATCTTCTCAAGAACCACTGGGCCAGAAAATATGAAACTTATTTGAAAGCTTCCTGACATAGAGTAGATTCAAGTTTGTTCAAATAATGCCCCCATTCTGGGAGGGGGGGGGGGCTCAATAGACAATCCAAGTGTTACTTTAAATTAAATCAGTGAAAAATAAACACAATAATATTGGCACAAAGTTCACATCTGCAACACCATGTTGGTTATCAAAAAAAAAAAACATCTTACAAAGTACACATAGATTAAATTATTATTTGGGGGTGGGGGGATAAAATCACATTTTAAGGAGGGTGCTCTATTCTATGGTCCATGTTTTGCTTTCCATCTTTTGATCAATTTTTTGTTGTTGCAAATCTTGTGAATGATTTAGGCAAATTTTGCTAGGCACCATAATCATCCTCACCACTTAATTTGCTCAGAAGCCAGAAGTAAATGGGTCTACAAACCTATACGCTCTATGACTAGCTTACATTAGATGGCACGACTAAAGTATTGCTAAAAGCACCACACCTCCAGAAAATCAATTAAGTCATCACTAAACTTATAACAAGCAGGGTTTCTCTTTCATGACCATCTGATTTAAGACTACTTCCTACAGTTACCATCACAACCAATTAATGCAGATTTTCTCAATCACAATTCTGTTAAAATTATAAGTAACAGATAAACCACAAAGTCCACATTTCTTTCCATTCTGGTGAGGACATAAAATAGCAATAATTCCTATCAGGACAATAGGTTCCAATTTGTTGTATGGTCCACTGAGAGAAAACAGCACTCTTAATATCTTAAACACCCATACACACTATCGACATCTGATCATAGTTTCAACCATTTGGTAACAAAACAACTTAATTTCTTTGAACCTGCCAATATTCCTTGCCCCATTAAATGAACCTGAAGCATTTTAAATCCAGTCTTTGATTACACGGTCCTTAATAATCACATTATTCATGAATAAGAAATCAGTTTTCTGTCCATTTAAATAATCCTTGGAATAACTCAAGGATATAGCAGGCAAGTACTTATCCCCCAAAACTCAAATTGCAGCGTTGGGGAAGCATGGAATTATAACATAGTCTTCCGAGTAATTAAAAAAAATATTACTATCACCTTTGATGCATTTTTACCAAGTACATTTACCAATATATTTGTAATCATCAAAAATCACAATTCAACACCTTGATAAGATTTCCTGTGTGTTTTAATATACATAATTGTCAAGTACAGTTTTAAAAAGACATTTCAATAGAAGTGAGGAGATTTTTGAATTAAGAACAAACAAAGGGGCATATTATGCATTTTTCAAACACAAATACACCACTTTCTTAGAGGAGTGAAGAACCAAATTCCCTTGCATTGTAAGGGAACAAAATTGCTAAGTTTTATGAAGTTTTGCTTGGTACTAACTACAGACAGACAAACAGACACTCCACAGTGATTTAAAAATAAAAAAATGAAATCAAAGAAGTTGTAGAAAACCAGCAACACAAGATTTGGACTGTTTGAGGGTATGATAATTATAATGTTAGTTTGTTCTATATATATAAATATATATATATATATATACAGCATTGTATGGACAAACAGAAAAAAATCTCAGACCAATCGTTGGTCAATTATTCCACTATTTACAAAATTCATAAAAATGATGTAAAACTATATATAAACAGTGGAAATATATATAAAACACATTTTAAATAAAACAGTTTTGGGATATTTTAACAGATCACACTTCAAAATAAAAAAGAAATATAATTTTACTATGCACAAAAAATATGAAATTTTTGTTTAAACAAATTTAAAAATAACATTTTTCTTCCAATCACAACTTCCTTATAAACACACAACATGCATCAATCATGAAAATGTAAAAACCTTCAGATGTAATCTGTATGACGATTCTTAACAAGAGTAGGATATGGCAGTAAAAAGATAAACATTATGTTCACACGGTACATGTAAATAAACAGGATGGGGTTCCATACAGTACATATTTACGTTATTCTGAGAGGCTTGGCTAATTTGGCACTTTGGCTCTGATCTGACACCTTGCATTATTTTAAAAATATCTGCTGTTAAATATTCATGGCATTTTTTTTTGTTAAAATAAACTATAAAGGAAACTCATTTTACCACTGAAAAGTGAAAATACGCTATTTATTTTAAAAATATCAAGTATATGTCATTTGTGGTTGAGAAAATTAAAAAAAAAAAGTAT